>NC_069675.1:11158009-11459482 GCF_023699985.2 Odocoileus virginianus
ATCCCAAGGTTTCTGTGGAAGTGCCAGAGGGGCTTTAGGGAGATGAGGACTTGTCCACTGGGATGGGGAAGGGGGCCTTGGGACTTCTCTGAGACGCTGAGGAACAGTCTAATCCCCAGGCCTTTCTGCCTGGGCAGAGGCCGGGGGAGGCTGCTGGTTGGGTGGGGTTTTCTGAAAGGAGGGGAGGACATGGACACCCCAGCCTGCATGTTCAGAGGGTGCAGTCTTATTAGGAGGACAGACCCCCCACATTTGGAGGAAGGGCCGTAGCTGGGTGCTGTATTTTGGGGCCTAGCCAGGAAACACTGGAGATTTCAGAGCAGACAGAAGCCCTAGGCTCAGCTATGGTCAGAGGCGGCCTCCTGGAGGAGGAGGTACCCCCAGACCTGTCAGTCTGGCCATCAGGGATCCCCTTTGCCACTCAACTTGCTCTGAGTTCCCATACAGACCACATGTAGCACTCGTTTTTGGAGAGTTTTCATTGCCTCATTCGTCTAGTGTATCACTGATTATGTCCTTTTTAGGTACGCTGTCCTGAGGATTTGTCTTCCATCAGCTTATAACAACCTCTTGAGGTGTAGGTACTGTTACTGTGTTTAACAAGTGAGGAAACTGAGACACGGGGTGAAGTGACTTTTCTAAAGGTGTACATACACGGCTGTCAGGCTTGCACCCAGTCTGGCTCCAGATTCTGTGCTCTTCAGCACCATGCCGCACCATCCGTCTGAGTCTTCCCCCATGTCTCCCAGCATTCAGCTTTGCATGGAACCTGGTGTTCAGCAGCTGCCCTCCTTAGGGTTCACCTCTTCTCCCCAAAGCCCATCTCTGTGGTCAGGCTTGGAGGCTCTGTAAGCATGACCGGCTTCTCCTGTGTGAGGCCTTGACTGGCTGCGATAAGTGCATTTAATCTCAGCTCCGTGTCTGGTCATATCTTTCTCAGGAGATGGGGGTGTTGCCTGGTCGTTTGGGGAAGGGTATCACTGCCACTAGACTATCTCATAGGGAGGGGCTGGAAAGCTCTGCCTTGGCCTTGGACACCCCCAGCCCCCATCCCAGGGAGATTTGCTCCCTTTGGCTTGTGCAGTATAGCTGGACTTGGGATATCATCACCAGATACGAGACTTCCTGACCTTTCCCAAAAAATCACATGCTTGTTTTACTGTGACGGAACACTCCAAGCCATCTAGTTCCTCCTCCTATAGTCATGCAGTGGTGTGCTTTTTCCTTTCTTTCTTTTGTTCAACATCTAGTAAGTACTGGGCAACCACTGTGCCAAGGTTAGGGCTTTGGAGGAAACATGAGAAAGGAAATTTATAGCCCTTTCCCTAGGAAGGCAAAAATATGTTTGAGGCAAGACTTAATACAGGACAGGTAATTAACTAAAAAGCAATATATAAAAAGTATGAGAGAGGGGGATTCCCTCGTGGTCCAGTGGTTAAACTCTGAGCTCCCAATGGAGGGAGCATGGGTTCTGTCCCTGGTTGGGGAACTAAGATCCCACATGCTGTGTGTCCAATAAATAAAATAAAACAATTAAAAAAAAAAGTATGAGAGAAAGGATCAAAAGAGGGACCGACTCACCAGGGTTGGTGTGGTCACGGTGGACTGCCTGTAGGAGGCGGAGCCTTAAATGACAGATGAGGTGTGTGCTGGGCAGTTGTGAGGGAGACTGTCCCTCTGGAAGGGAAGGGAAGTGTGACGGGATGGGCCAGGAAAGGGAGTGGAGGGAAGCTGAGTTAGTTTAGCTATGTGCTTCTGTCAGCAAAACAGCCTGACTTTCTTCCACATTTATTTTTGAGTAGTTTACTGGTTTAAAAATTCTAAAGATACAGAGGTTACACAGTGAAAAATCTTCCTTGCCCTGACCTTGAGTCATCTAGCTCCTCTCTTTGGAGGCAACCAGCATTACCAGTTCTCATATACTTTTAAAAGCCAATGCATTATAGATTTCTTCTCCCCCTCCCATTGTGTTTGCACAAACACAGCTTTCTTCATGCACACACTTCTATACCTACTATCAGCCTGGCTTCCCCACAGAGGGATGTTATTGCTTGTGTCCACCTGTTGTGGCACTTCCCCAGGGGCTCAGCCTGCAATGCAGGAGACACAGGAGACGCTGGGTCTGGAGGATCCCCTGGAGGAGGAAATGGAAACCCAGCTCCAGTATTCTTGCCTGAAAAATTCCATGGACAGAGGAGCCTGATGAGCTACAGTCCATGGCGTTGCAAAGAGTCGGACATGATTGAAGGACTGAGCACTCACCACCTGTTGTGTCTGAACCGAGACCCTAGCAGGAGGATGGCCATACTCAATTTTATCCTCTGGGACTCAGGACTCTGGTTCAGGGTGAATATTGGGTTAGGAGCACCGGGGAGGGGAGTGTGGTTAAGTAGAATTTCTTCCTTACTCCCTGTCTCCCAGAGAGTCCCCTGGGAGGGTCATCTCACTGGTTCTCCTTTTGATGGGCAGGGTCATTGCTGTTTGGTCCTGGGCCACCTTGTTCCATAGGGCTGACGACAGCCCATAAAAGGTCCCGACAGACAGTAAATCTGAATCTTTATGTGTGGGTTGGCCTTCTTCTCAGAGTGCTTTCCCAGCATCACCTCATTTCCTTCTTCCCTGAGGGCAGGCAGGCTGACCCCCATTTTTACTGATGTTGAGACTGGGGTCTGAGAAGTGGGATGACCTATTCAAGGTCACACAACTCATTAGTGGCAGCCAGATTTCTGACCCCCAGGCCTGGTGCTTTTTCCGTACATCATGCATTCAGCTGTCTGTACTTCCTGTTGCTGTGTGGTTAGACTTGTCTCCAGATAGGCATGGGTCCCTGGCCTTTGCCTGAGGCGAGCTGACAGAGGCAGACCTTTGGAGCCTACAGCAATAAGAGGGGTGAGGACTGGTCGAGAAGTTTGTGCCCAGGCGGGAGGGAGGCTGAGCCTGGCTGGGCTGAGGTGAGCCCAAGCAGCCCATGCCCACGAGAGGCAGGGGTAACTAATGAAATGATGGTTCTGGGCCCTGAGGACTGTTGCCCAGAGCCCGAGTAGGCAATGAGAATCATCTGATGGCACTGTCCTCTCCTGCAGTTGAGTCTGGCTTTCAGTTTTTACCTCTGACACCAAATCAAAGGCAGGGTTAGGTTGTGAGCCTTGAGAGCCAGTAAGGGATTGGCTTCCTCCCTGCATGCTCTCTGCTGGTGTGTGAGGTCGGCCGGAGGAAGGTCTGGGGAGGAGGGGAAGCATCTAGATGGAGGAGCCTCTGGGGAAAACTTTTCCAGCTAACTCTTCAAACTCTGAGTAATACAGTTTTAGTTGGTGTTTCTCCCTGTCTTCACTGGCTTATTTATCATCCTTTTTTTACAGAGGTGAAGTGAGTGGTTGAAAGCCACTTTATAAGTCAGATTTAGGACTAGAACCTGGGTCTCCTGTCTTACAGCTCACTGAGGTTTTTCCACTGTGCCTTTAAAATGATTTTTTTAAACTTTTTTTTAAAATAAATATTTTATTTTTTAGAAAATGTATTTATTTTTTGGCTATACTGGCTTTTCTCGCTGGTCGTGGCACGCAGGTTCCAGAGCAGGTGGGCTCTGAGTTACGGTGCATCGGCTTAGTTGCCCCGTGGCCTGTGGGATCTTAGTTCCATGACCAGGGATCAAAGCTGCATCTCCTACATTGGAAGGCAGATTCTTTATCCCTGGACCACCAGGGAAGTTCCTAAAATAATTATTTTTCCCGGCCTATTTCTGGGACTGAAGCCAAGCCCTGCCAATGCCATCTCACCTATCCAGCATGTGTTAGAGCCGGCCCAGCCCTGGGTTGTGGGGTAAAAGGTGAGTCATGTTCCATGCTGTCCTTACGCAGTGTCAGCACAGGTGGAGTGGCTCTGCTGCGGGGCACGAAGATGAGGACCTGGAAAGGCACTCTGGGCCCCTCCTTACCTTCCCCATTGCTCCTGTCCTAGTTTAAGCAGTTTTTTTTTTTTTTTTTTTTTTTTTTTAACGTCTCCTGCAGACTTAGCATAGCTGCTACAGCTTTTTTCTAAGCCAGAATGCCAGTGGATTAATTTATGATGGGAAATAACTGCCTAGCCACAGGGAACTGCCTGGGTCAGCTGGCTGTGGGCCCTGGCCTGGCTTGGCCGGCTCTGTGGCCGGCTCTGCGGCCTCACCTCTGTCCTGCCCCGGACTCTTCCTAGAGCATAGCGGCCATAGGTCTTATCCTTGCTTCCTACCCTGTATAGCTCTTCCAGGCCCAGAGGAAAGCTACAGCTCTTTAGCATGATGTTTGGGGCAGTCTCCTCTACCTGCTCCAAAGCACCTTTCTGTCCATCTTCACTTCTCCAGCCCTGAGCATCTGTATATTCCGTCCTCCCACCTGGAGTGTCTCTGCACCTGCCACCTTGCCTCCTGACCCATCATTCAAGGCCCAGTATGAGTGTTAGCATCTGTCAGTGAAGATAATCAAACAGCCTATTATAAAGATAGGAAAGAATTTCGTTTGAGCCAAACTGAGGATTGGCCTGGACACCCACTTCCCAGATTACTCTTGAGAAACTGCTCTGGAGAAGTATGGTTTCCAGCACAGGTTTGTATATCTTGTCAGAACAAAGAACATGAAACAAGTCAGGGGTACATGTCAAGAGGACCCCCACCCACAAACATGCACACAGCAAGTCAGCATGGCCTTGCACCTGGGAAGGGAATCTTATTGTTAAAGGAAGACCAGATTGGGTCCTCTGGAGAAGGGAGTGGCTACCCTCGCCAGTATTCTGGCCTGGAGAATTCCATGGACAGGATAGTCCATGGGGTCACAAAGAGTTGGACAGGACTGAGCGACTTTCACTTATGAGAACTTATGAGCATTGGTGTCCCAAGAAGAGAAGTATTTAATCTTTATTTTTAACATGGACATGCTTTACTTTTTGTTAGTGTCTAATAATTAGAGCAGATGTCCAATGTGTGTGTGTAACCTCATGACAAATAGATGGGAAAAAAGTGGAAACAGTGACAGATTTTAATTTTTTGGGCTCTGAAATCACTGCAAGTGGTGATTGCAGCAACACAATTAACAGATGCTTGCTCCTTGGAAGAAAAGCTATGACAAACCTAGACCAGCATATTAAAAAGCAGAGACAATCACTTTGCTGACAAAGGTCCATGTAGTCAAAGCTATGGTTTTTCTACTAGTCATGTACAGATGGGAGTTAGACCATAGAGAAGGCTGAGTGTCGAAGACCTGATGCTTTCAAATTGTAGTGTTGGAGAAGACTCTTGAGAATCCCTTGGACTGCAAGGAGATCAAACCAGTCAATCCTAAAGAAAATCAATCCTGAATATTCATTGGAACGACTGATGCTGGAGCTGAAGCTCTCATACTTTTGCCACTTGATGTGAAGACACCCATTAGAAAGGACCCCGATACTGGGAAAGATTGAGGGCAAGAGGAGAAGTGGGCATCAGAGGCTGAGATGGTTGGATGGCATCATGGACTCAATGGACATGAATTTGAGCAAACTCTAGGAGATAGTGAAGGACAGGGAAGCCTGGCATGCTGCAGCTCATGGGGTCACAAAGAGTCAGAGACGACTTAGCAGCTGAACAACAACAACAATGTATGTTTGATAGGCCACAGACAGGCTATTTTAGTTAGCATAACATTCAAGTTTTCTCAGATATAAGCCAGAATGACTTCCTGTATCTCAATAAGTGAAAATTCTCTTATCGTGTCCTTTACCACTTCTCCTGAAATATTCTTCCGTTTAGCCTATCTGTGCATTTTATTTGTACATTTTTGTGGTGTTAATCACTTTATTTATGTGGCTGTCTTGTTTCTCCACTATGATGTAAGCTTCTCAAGGACACTCCCTTTTTTTTTTTTTTTAATTTTGGCAAATACTTAGGAAATATCCTGAGCCTGGCTGAGGGCTCCTCTGGTTAGATGGGATTTCATGGGCAAGTTCCCTATGCCTCTGAGACTTTGTGCGTGTCAGGTTGGGCTGTCAGGATCTCATGTGCCATGCCCTGTGCTGAGGCTATGGAGATGTGTAGACAGCACAAGGCTCAGGTACTCGACCAGGAGCAGGGCTCAGTCACAGGACAGGGAGAAGAGAACCTGTGTCCTGGCCCAAGGCTACCCTGACCTCCACAGGGACCTAATAGAAAGGCCCTGTTAGTCTCAAGTGGGACCGAAGGAGAATATAGCTGAGTCAGTTCGTGTTTCCAACCATCTCCAACAGATGCTGGTGCTTTTCAAAAAACGTAACCATGATGCTTGTTCACACAAAATCAACAGTTCCTTAATCATCCAATCAGTATCCCGTCCATATTCAAATTGCCCTGATATCAGGACCCCCTGTTTATGAGTGGTTTGTTGAATCAGGATCCAAACAGGGCTCCCTCCCAGATGGGGCCTGGTTGTTAGGTCTCCCAGGGTAACAGTTCCCTCCTCCCTTACCTGAGGGAGGAGCCGAGTCACTTGTCCTTGAGAACATCCACATTGTGGCTGATGGCTTCCCCTTTGATGTCCTTCACCCTAATTCTGCAGCCCCTGAGGGCTAGTTGCTGGGTCTGGGAGGCCTGCTTCCTAGACCCCGCCTCCTACAGGAGTCCCTCTGCCCGAGGAGGCTGACTGCTGCATGGCCTCAGCAGGCACACCGGCTCCATCTCCACTTCAGTGGGGCTGAGGTTAAGCAGTGGGTTCTGGACTGTTAGCCGACCCAGCTACCATGAAGTTCTCCATTCGCCCTTTCTCCTAATGGATTTTAGTATCCATTAATGATTGCTGCCTAGGACTCTAGTTCTTTTTTTTTTTTTTCCCTTTATTAGCAGGAATCTGGCATAAGGAAGAGTTTTAGTTTTCCCTGTGATTATTTGGTCATTCTACATAGGAACATCTGGAATGGCAATTCTTTGCCATTGTTTTTCAGTTTGTGGTTGACTTCCAAATTAAAAATCCGTAATAGTGTGATGACAGCAGTCACTTATATGATGGGGGTTTCTGCCAAAGAAAAATTGTAGGACTTTTGTGAGCCTGGAGAAAGGGAGACAGGGTGAATGGTCTCTGAAGGCTTCAGGCCTTTTCGGCTGTTGTTATTGAGTCACTCAGTTGGTCCGATTCTTCACGACCCCATGGACTGTAGACGTCCAGCCTCCTCTGTCCATGGAATTCTCCAGGCAAGAACACTGGAGTGGGTAGCCATTTCCTTCTCCAGGGCATCTTCCTGACTCAGGGATCAAACCCGGTTTTCCTGCATTGCAGGCAGATTATTCACTGTTTGAGGGAAGCCCTCAGGCCTTTTCAAAGCAAGCAATTTAATCAGTACAGCGTTGCTTGAAGTGGCTGATGGCTGCTGGCTTAGAATAGGAGTTTGGGGCAGATTGTTAGGCCTATCAGAATGTTATGGCCAGGTATCTTGGCGTCTTCTCCTAGAGTTTCCCCCAACATCTAATTTTTGAGTTGCAGTCTTCTCCTCTCTGGAGCTCTGTAGCCCCAACCTGTACTGACTCTCTGGGGAAGCTGGATGGGAGAGTAAGCCCTGGAAAGGACAACTGGATCAGTATATCTTTCCTTCACATTGGTGGTTCTTTTAGAAGATTCTTCAGCCAGGACACCGGGCAGCACAGCTGTCTTAGCGCCTCTCAGCTTCATTTGTCTTGGGGTGCAGTTCACTCCTATGGCCGTCAGCTTTGCAGGCCCCTCACCCCCAGCCTGGTGGTAGCTACTCCCTAGCCTGAGGTAGGCCTGTCTCTGAAGATGGTGGCTACGGCCAAAAAGAGAAGCTGCATATAAGTAGGCAGGTAAGGCTCAGCTGAGGACCAGCCTGGGAAAGCTGGAGATTGTGGTATTGGCGACACGAGGAGAACAAGCTCTGGGAGCAGCCTGCTCCCAAGGTAGCAGGTACACCTGCTGCTTTTGTTTGTCTGGAGTCACCTTCACTGCCTTGCTGGGTGTTTGAGGGTCAGACTGAGCACTGTGGCGAGACGCTCAGGAGCTGCAGAGCCTTTGGCCAGTTCCTCGCCCCTTACCAGCAAGGCCGTCTTATACCCAGTGGGACATGAGGTGCCTGTCCTCTCATTTGAGATCTCAGTGTGGGAGCCATGCATTGGGACAGGAAGGGGAAGATGTGCTCAGCATGTATTTTGCAGCAAGCCTTACAGAGGCAGCGCGTCCCGAGCAGCAAGAGTAGCATCGTCCAGCTCCTTCTCTGGGAACTACTCTCAGCATCTCCCCAGAGTCCGTCCTTTAGCTTTGAGGTGTATCTGTAAGTGTGTTTTATTTATTTTGTGCCTCTGCTAGCAAGATGTGTTCTAAGGTAATTGCTTTTTCACTGTATGCCATTTCAGCATAAGAAGTAGGAATATTCTACTTTCGGATAGCAGCAGAAACCTGTAACTTTAAAGTTCAAAGTAGCGATAGTAGTGATGAGTGTAGACAAGATTTGGCAACACCTGTAGCAACTGTCATATGGTATGAAAATACTTGGTTTCTCTTGGTGGCACATTCATAGGTACTGCTGCTCTATAAAAATCTGCAAAAATTCGTAATTGAAAAAAGTGCTAAATTTCAGTTAGAGATTAGGGGAAATAGAGATGTAATTCTCCTATCTAACACATACCCCTGCTTTAGAGAAATTCCTTGGTTGGGAAGGAACATGGGGGTTTCTGGGTCCGGGTGTGTGTGTGTTGTACTTGTGAAGGGAGGCAGTCTAGTGCAGTGATGAAGGTCAGCGGCTCTGGAGACTAGGAGCCTGAGTTCAAATCCTGGTTCCTCTATTTACTAAAAAGAAGCATGTGCCTTAACCCTGTGGACTTCTCTCTGTCCTAGTGCTTGCATCTGCAGAATATGTAAGGTACCACTTGTGTGGCACTTCCTGTGTGCCAGACCTTGTTCTGAGTGCTTCACGTGTAACCTGTTTAATTGTCAGCGTGGTCTTGTGAAGGGAGCCAACCTCCATTACCCCCATTTTATAGAGAAGTCCGAAAATGCATAGAGAGATAGGGGCACCCACTCTCAGTCACGCAGCTGGTTATGTGGTGAACTGGGGCTTAGACCAGGCAGCCAGGCTCCAGAGTCCAGGCTGGTAGCCGCTTTCAAGGTCTGCCTCCCACACCTGCGTCACAGGGCTGTTAAGGGTAGTATTTGGATCTAATTTGGTGTGTTGATTAAGGCACTGCTTAGCACAGTGCCTGCCCACAGAAGATGCTAAATGAGAGGTGTAGCTGTTGATGCTAAGATTATTGCCCTAGTGATGGGCTAGTGTGGGGTCAACACCTGACCTCCTTTCAGGACGTGGGCACTTACCAGAGCTGATGGGTGTATTCTCTCGGGGAAGTTAATGGAATTCTTAGCTCAGGGATTGGGGATGAGGGCTTCAGGGTTAAAGAAGGCATCCTTTTGGAACTGTCCATCCCCCTGAAGCCTGGCATGTGCCTCCCTCCTCAGGAGGCTCTTTCTGGGGACAGGGGGTACCCTCTTTGCCCTGGGAGCTTCTGGTCTCCTGATTAAGACTTGTGGGTTTGTGGTGATAGAAACATTACATAACTGTTCTGTTGTGAATAGGGACAAACAAGTTCCTAAGTTATTTCATAGATTAATCTGTTAGTTAATGGAAAAGATACTTGAATATCCACTATTTCAAACCTGGTGACACAGAGATGAGCAGGATAACGTTCTTGCCTGTAGAGCAGGGGAAGACAGACTGAACAGCAGTGTGTTATTCAGTCGCTAAATCATGCCCGCCTCTTTGCGACCCCATGAGCTGCAGCATGCCAGGCTTCCCTGTCCTTCACTATCTCCTGGAGTTTGCTCAAACTCATATCCACTGAATCCGTGGTATCATCCAACCATCCATCTCAAGCTCTGTCGCCCCCTTCTCTTGTCCTCAGTCTTTCTCGACATCAGGGTCTTTTCTAATGAGTCGGCTCTTCACATCTGATGGCCAAAGTATTGGAGCTTCAGCTTCAGCATCAGTCCTTGCAATGAATATCCAGGGTTGATTTCTTTTAAGGTTGACTGGTTTGATCTCCTTGCAGTCCAAGGGACTCTCAAGAATCTTCTCCAGAACCACAATTCAAAAGCATCAGTTCTTGGCGCTCAGCCTTCTTTATGGTCCAGCTCTCACATCCATACATGACTACTGGAAGAACCATAGCTTTGACTATATGGACCTTTGTCTGCAAAGTGGTATCTCTGCTTTTTAATATGTTGTCTAGGTTTTTCATAGCTTTTCTTCCATGGTGCAAGGATCTTTTATTTCATGGCTGCAGTCACCATCTGCAGTGATTTTGGAGTCCAAGAAAAGAAAAGCTGTTATTGTTTACATTTTTTCCTCATCAATTTACCATGAAGTGATGGGACCAGGTGCCATGATTTTAGTCTTTTGAATGTTGAGTCTTAAGCCAGCTTTTTCACTCTCCTCTTTCACCTTCATCAAGAGGCTCTTTAGTTCCTCTTCACTTTCTGCTATTAGAATGGTATCATCTGCATATCTGAGGTTACTGATATTTCTCCTGCCACTCTTGATTCCAGCTTGCACTTCATCCAGCCTGGCTTTTCACACAATGTACTCTGCACTTAAGTTAAATAAGCAGGGTGACAATATACAGCTTTGACGTATTCCTTGCCCAATTTTGATCCAGTCTGTTGTTCCATATCCGATTCTAATTGTTGCTTCTTGACCTGCATACAGATTTTTCAGGAGGCAGGGAAGGTGGTATGGTATTCCCATCTCTTGAATTTTCCAGTTTGTTGTGATCCACACAGTCAAAGGCTTTAGGATAGTCAGTGAAGCAGAAGTAGGTGTTTTTCTGGAATTCTCTTGCTTTTTCTATGATCTAACAGATATTAACAGCTTGATCTTTGGTTTCTGTGTCTTTTCTAAATCCAGCTTGTACATTTGGAAGTTCTTAGTTTACATACTGTTGAAGCCTAGCTTGAAGGATTTTGAGCATTACCTTGCTAGCATGTGAAATGAGCTCAATTGTGTGGTAGTTTGAGCATTCTTTGGCATTGCCCTTCTTTGAGATTGGAATGAAAACTGACCTTTTCCAGTCCTGTGACCATTGCTGAGTTTTCCATATTTGCTGGTAGCTCAGCTGGAATTCCATCACCTCCAGTAGCTTTGTTTGTAGTATTGCTTCCTAAGGCCCACTTGACTTCACACTCCCCTGTCTGGCTCCTAGTGAGTGACCACACCATTGTGGTTATCCAGGTCACTAAGGCCCTTTTTGAACAGTCCTTTTGTGTGTTCTTGCCACCTCTTCTTAATATCTTCTGCTTCTGTTAGGTCCATACCATTTATGTCCTTTATTGAGCCCATCTTTGCATGAAATGTTCCCTTGGTAGCTCATTTTCTTGAAGAGATCTCTAGTCTTTCCCATTCTGTTGTTTTGCTGTGTGGGATACACACACACACACACACACCCTATGTCAGGTGGTTAGTATGCTGAAGAAATAGAACAGAGTTAAGGAGCAGTTGTAGCTGGGGTACTCAGGGAAGACTGAGAAAGTTCAGACGAATGGGGACCTGTTGTGAGTGAGTAAGGGAAGATCTGGGCCTGTGTCTCAGGCAGAGGGAAAAGCCAGAGCAGTGGCCTGGAGGTGGGAACACAGTGAAGGCCAGTGTGGGATGAGATATGCAGAGGATCAGAGGAGCCAGGACCCAAAAGATGAGTCCTTTCTGCCATGCTGAGGAGCAGTGTGTGGTGCACTCCAAGTTCGCCTGCATGCTGCAGGAAGCATGGATGGCAGGGAGGCAGGTGAGCAGGGAACTGTGATATTCAGCAGGGGGGTGTGGTGGACTGTGCCGCAGGCTGCCAGTGGTGAGAGGGGTTGAAATCTGGGTGTAGCTGGTCGATAGAGTTCAAAATTTAGATGTGGGGTGTGAAGGGGAGAAAGAGACAAGGATGGTTCCTGGTTTGGGGTTTGAAATAAATGAGGAGTGGATGCTTAGGAAAGGGCACCATTATTTGGGTCATTAGCTGAACTCTGGGCTGATGGTGTTACTGAACTGAACTCAGGTCTGCTTGCCTGACACGCAGCAGAGCCAATCTACTGACACTGGGTTGTGGTGAGGTAAAGAATCGTCTTTATCTGCAGGGTGGCAAGTAAGGAGAACAGGCAGCTCACTCTCAAAAGGCCTGAACTCCCCATTGGCTTTCAGGCAAAGGTTTTTAAAGACTGTGTTAGGAGTTAGCTTGTGGACCTTCTTCTGGTTAGTCGGTGGTGAGGTCACAGGATGTTGTTGTTTGGGGAATCTCAGTCGTCAGCTTTCTGGTTCCAACCAGTCTGGGTCTACATGCTTGTTGTGGTCAATAAGTAGTCACCACCCTCTACCAGGTGGGGGAGGGCCTTAGCTTCTGCAGAGCACCTCAGAGATAGGCATCAGCCTTCTGGAGGCACCCCTCAAGTCCTGTGGCTGCACCCTTCTAATCATTAACTACTTGAGTCTGCTCTGTGGAACTCGGGGAAGGTCTCGGATACTGAGGCCGTTTTCTTCCCTGTAAGCAAGAAACAGGACACGGAGGGGCTTTTGTGTCCTGGAAGGCCCCACAGAGTCCTCCTTAGTTTTGGTTTCCCTTTTTCTTTGATACTCCTCAATCCTAGGGGGACAGGGGTGGGACAAGGAGAGGAATAAAGTTTTGGATCAAGAGATAAATCATAAAAGAGAACTTGAACATGAAGACGCCTAACTCCAAGTCCACATTCTTAACCTTCAGTGGGCAGTGTTGGTCATCAAGCTGAATGCAAACGTTGGGCCTCTGGACATCCTGAGAGGACAGAGCTGGAAAAGGTCGGCAGGGGAGCTCAGTTTTGGGGGGACTTGGTTTCAGTAAGAATTGGAGACAAGTTGGGTATGCCTGGCCCTGTGGCTGTCAAGGACCCCACTGCCCTTGGGGATCCTAAGGAGACAACCAGGCATTTACACGTGTGTGTTTGACATCTGTCCCGGGTCTGCTTTCCTGGAGTGGCGGCTTTTCCAGTATTGCTATCTGCTAGCTGTTGGCCCAGCTCTGTTTACTGAGAAATGGGTGGAGAGCTGGGTACAGTGGGCCTGGGAGCCCTGCTCGTAGGAACAGCTAGGCCAGAATCTGGGTAACAGGTGAGGCAGCTGCCACCCTCCTTCATCCCACCTTTGTCCTCTGCCCCCGCAGAGGGTGGGGAGGGGTCCAGCAGGGTGGGAGGCTGAGGGCTGAGTCCTGAGTCCATGCTCGGCCTGCTGAATTTTGTCAGGCGGAGGGAGTCTGAGGGGGAGGTGTGGTGACTGAGCAAGGGCCCTTGTAGAGGTTTTCTGTGGTTCTGCGTCTCCTGCTATCCCCTCCCCTCATCCCCGAAGTCTGAATGCTGATGGCTGCTAGAGGAGGCTGGGCTGCTCTCAGACATGGTTTTAATGGTCTGGGGACAGGACAAAACCCCGTGGTTCCCTTAGTGACCATTCAGGGCTCCATCCTCCTGGGACTGTGCCAACCCTTTGAAGGGGGTTATGGTCTCCATATCCCACCTCCGTGCCTCTTTGGGCCTCTGTGGTGGGCTCCAGACCTTTTCCAGCTTCTGTCCGCTCAGGATGTCCAGCTTAATGAGAAAAGCTGCTCTGGAAGGTTAAGAATGTGGACTGGGAGTTAGGCAGCTTCATGTTCAAGGACTGACTGTATCACTTACTAGCTGTTTGATCTTGGACAAGTCACACACCTTTCCTGGGACTTGGTTTCCTCATCCACAGAATAGGGATGATGGCTCTCGTCTCCTGGACTGTGTGGGCGGTAAAGGAGATGCAGAGTCTGGCACACCTGAGCACACAGTGAGTCTAGCTCTGCCGAGTCCTTAGCACCAGTCACCTGTCCTGCCTCTCAGGTATGGTCCACAGGCCAGCAGCACTGACATCCCTTGGCAGCTGGGAAGAGGTGGCGCCTCTCAGGTCCATTTGCACCCATCGCATCAGAATCTGTATTTTAACTAGACTCAGTGATCCTTTTGTGTTAATACTTGAGAAGCTCTGTTGTATGTCACTCCTGAAGAGCAGCGTCTGTAGCAGTGCACACCTCTTGAAAGTGAAGTGAAAGTGACAGTCGCTCAGTTGTGTCCGACTCTTTGCAACCCCATGGTCTGTAGCCCACCAGGCTCCTCTGTCCATGATATTCTCCAGGCAGGAATACTGCAGTAGGTAGTCATTTCTTTCTCCAGGGGCTTCCCGCTCCAGGGATCAAACCTGGGTCTCCTGCATTGCAGGTGCATTCTTCAGTGTCTGAGCCACCAGGGAAGTCCCATATCTCTTACATGCAAGGAATTTTCTCTTCCTACTTCTTTCCTGATGGAGCATGTCTTGGCTGCAATCTTACCCAGGACAAATCCCAGATAATGATCATTGTCAAAACCCATGTTTCCTGAGCACTTGCTGTCCAGGCTTTGGAAAGTTCAGGTGCTCGGATGGTGCAGGAGCTGAGGTGGGTGCCACGTAGGTGGAACAGTTAGGTTCCTGCAGTGAAGGATGTGCAGACCAGTGTTTTACCTGCCGCAGGGGCCGAGGAATCCAGGCTTTGAGAGCTGAGCGTGTGTCAGGGAAATTGTACTGGGTCAGAATCACTGTCCTTCCTCCTGAACTAGTGAATCCCATTTTAGAAGTCTCTTTGTGGAACAGAGGCCTTGTTCATTTTGGAACTCTTTATTTACAGAAAGCACTTAATGATGCCTGCCCCTCCCCCATGTCTGTATTCCTTCAGTAACTTGTCCCCAGTGAGGAGGAGGTGGGGGAGGGATGAGCATGTCTAGGGTCAGTTCTCACAGAAGAAGCAGGTTGATTGGACTTTGGAAGGGAAGCCTTGGCTGGGCAGGGGAGAGACATGGGTTTCTTCTGGGTATCAGTTGAGTGTTCCTTTTTAAAAAAATTATTTATGTATTTATTTGGTTGCACTGGGTCTTAGTTGCAGTGCTTGGGGTCTTTAGTTGTGGTGTGTAGATCTGGTGTCCTGACCACGGGGATCGACCCTGGGCCCCCTGTGTTGGGAGTAGTAGTCTTAGCCAGTGGACCACCAGGGAAGTCCCTCAGTTGAGTGTCATTGATGAGGCACCCAGGTGGAGGGAGAGTTGGTCTCTGATCTGTGAAACATGTAGAATAGGCAGGGGACCAGCCTGCTGCGTTTCTCACACTGGGTCTGGTGAATTCAGTCACCCAAGGATGGACTCCCCTCCCCCTTAAATCATAGATTTTCTAGGCCTGTCGCTGCCTGCTGCTCCTTAGTTGCTCAGTCGTGTCCGACTCCTTGTGGCCCCATGAACTGTAGCCTGCCAGGCTCCTCTGTCCATTGGGTTTTTCAGGCACGAATACTGAAGTGGGCTGCCATTCCCAGGGTTATCTTCCTGACCCAGGGATTGAACTCATATCTCCTACATTGCAGGGAGATTCATTACCCACTGAGCCAATGGGAAATATTTTCTAGGCCTGGTCCTATGAATTTAGTAGGTTTTAGGTTGTATCTTGGTATGAGTAGGTATAGAGAAAGCCCACACTGATATGTGCAGGTTGGGTACTGCAGCAGCAGAGCTCTGAAGATAAAATCTGTCTTGTGAGCCAACATCTCGATACGTACTCGGGCCGTGGTCAAATCCTGATTGGTTTTGGCCAGGTCTCAGCCATGGAGAGTGACAGGGCTTCGTCCAAGAGCGGTTGGCTGTGTGGCCTTGCCGTTGTGCTTAGCCTGTGTGGGTCACACTCCCAGGAGAAGACCTGCTCCAAGTACCTGCCAGGGTCCGACCAGTCCTGCCCGGGACCTGTAGGGAGACAGGTGGCGACAGTGACTGAGATTCCAGAGGCGGGTCCTAGCCGTTCTCCCTCTGCACCAGATGGGGAGGGTGACAGCAGGAAAATGGCAAGGAAAGCCTTCTTTTCCCTACTGTCTCCCTGAAAAGCAGGTACAGAGGAAGAACCCCAGAGTCCCTCTGGAAGAGCAGGAGCAGCAAAAGTGACCTTATAGGGGCAGAGGTTGGAAAGGCGGGGGACAAGGATCCTTTGTGCTTCAGGCTGGGCTAGTAGCGCATCCTCTTTCATCGAGGGGATGGAGGGAGAGGCGAGGAGCCCATTCTGTCTCAGGCAACTGAGGGGGTAAGAAAGGAATGGGGATTTTCTTTCATCTCTTTCCTATTACGATGGTAATATATGACCCTTATAAAAAATTCACACAGGACAAAAATAGACAGTAGGAAGTGATAGTTCCCTGCAGCCTCACCCCCAGAGATAGCCACTGTTAATGCCATGGTATGTGGAGCATGACCGGCTCGGGCTCAGGGCCCCTGACCTCAGCCCCAGTGACGGATGTCTGTACTTGCTGATTCCCGTCACTCAGGGCTTGATGGCTTTGTGGCTGGAGTCCATGTATTAATACTTTTCATTGCCCCACCTCCCTGGATCTTATGTACTAAATGAGGCCTAGCCTAGCTTTCAGCAAGTTGACTTGCCCTTGGATGACTTAAAGAGTTAAGCCCAGGGTGGATGTTGGGTAAAGAAGGCAGGGGGGTGAGGATATTGATGCTTGCTGGTTTGTCTTTCTAGTAAATGTCTCCTCATGTCCCCAGACACCTCCTCGTGTCCCCAGACGCCTCCTTGTGTCCCTAGACACCACCTTGTGTCCCCAGACACCTCCTCATGCACACCCCATCAGTCTGTCTCTCAGCTCTCTTCTCTGCTCCTCGCCTTTCCTCCCTGCCCCTGCTCATCTTGAGAGCACAGAAACACACACACACCCTCTGGGCACGGCCCTCCACCCTCCTTGCTTGTTCTACCATATGTCCTGACCCAGCTTCCCAGGGGGAGGCCTCTCAGGTTTGGGAGGGAAACCAATAGCTAGGGCTCACTTTACGTAGGTTACCCAGGTTGTCGCCAGGAAAAGGCCAGCTGCATAGCCCATGATGGGCACCAAGAGGTTAGTCATGATGGATGCTTCCAAAAGGAGCCAACTGGAAATGCCCCTGGCAAGACTTTTTTTTTTAAGTTATAAGGTTTAAACCCACCAACATCATCAATTCCTTGCAGTGACTTAACTCTGGACATTTGAATATATGGGAACTTTCATACAAAAGATCTCCTACCCCTTTGTGTCCACGAGCAGCTCAGAGAGCTGGTGCTGTGGGGTGAGCAGCTGTCAGGGACTGAGGCGTGTGTGGTGCGGTACATGTCTGTGTGTGTGTGTGGTGCGGTACATGTGTGTGTGTGGTGTGGTACGTGTGTAGTGTGTGTGTGTGATGTGGTACGTGTGTAGTGTGTGTGTGGTGTGGTACGTGTGTAGTGTGTGTGGTGTGGTACGTGTGTAGTGTGTGCGTGGTATAATACATGTGTAGTGTGTGTGTGGTATAGTACATGTGTAGGGTGTGTGTGGTATAGTACGTGTGTGTGTGGTGTGGTACATGTGTAGTGTGTGTGTGTGGTGTGGTACATGTGTATGTGTGTGTGTGGTGTGGTACATGTGTAGTGTGTGCATGGTATAATACATGTGTAGTGTGTGTGTGGTATAGTACATGTGTAGGGTGTGTGTGGTATGGTACGTGTGTGTGGGGTATATGTGTAGTGTGTGTGTGTGGCGTGGTACATGTGTAGTGTGTGTGTGTGTGGTGTGGTACATGTGTAGTGTGTGCGTGGTATAATACATGTGTAGTGTGTGTGTGGTATAGTACATGTGTAGTGTGTGTGTGGTATAGTACATGTGTAGGGTGTGTGTGGTATGGTACATGTGTGTGTGTGTGTGTGTGGTACATGTGTAGTGTGTGTGTGTGTGGTGTGGTACATGTGTAGTGTGTGTGTGTGGTACATGTGTAGTGTGTGTGTGTGGTACATGTGTAGTGTGTGTGTGTGTGTGTGGTGTACATGTGTAGTGTGTGTGTGTGTGTGGTACATGTGTAGTGTATGTGTGTGTGGTGTGGTACATGTGTACTGTGTGTGTGGTGTGGTACATGTGTACTGTGTGCGTGGTATAATACATGTGTAGTGTGTGTGTGGTATAGTACACGTGTAGGGTGTGTGTGGTATGGTACGTGTGTAGTGTATGTGTGTGTGGTGTGGTACATGTGTACTGTGTGTGTGGTGTGGTACATGTGTACTGTGTGCGTGGTATAATACATGTGTAGTGTGTGTGTGGTATAGTACACGTGTAGGGTGTGTGTGGTATGGTACGTGTGTGTGTGTGTGTGTGTGGTGTGGTACATGTGTAGTGTGTGCGTGGTATAATACATGTGTAGTGTGTGTGTGGTATAGTACATGTGTAGGGTGTGTGTGGTATGGTACGTGTGTGTGGGGTACATGTGTAGTGTGTGTGTGTGGCGTGGTACATGTGTAGTGTGTGTGTGTGTATGGTGTACATGTGTAGTGTGTGTGTGTGGTACATGTGTAGTGTGTGTGTGTGTGGTGTGGTACATGTGTAGTGTGTGTGTGTGTGGTGTGGTACATGTGTATGTGTGTGTGTGTGGTGTGGTACATGTGTAGTGTGTGTGTGTGGTGTGGTACATGTGTATGTGTGTGTGTGGTGTGGTACATGTGTAGTGTGTGCGTGGTATAATACATGTGTAGTGTGTGTGTGGTATAGTACATGTGTAGGGTGTGTGTGGTATGGTACGTGTGTGTGGGGTACATGTGTAGTGTGTGTGTGTGGCGTGGTACATGTGTAGTGTGTGTGTGTGTATGGTGTACATGTGTAGTGTGTGTGTGTGGTACATGTGTAGTGTGTGTGTGTGTGGTGTGGTACATGTGTAGTGTGTGTGTGTGTGGTGTGGTACATGTGTAGTGTGTGCGTGGTATAATACATGTGTAGTGTGTGTGTGGTATAGTACATGTGTAGGGTGTGTGTGGTATGGTACATGTGTGTGTGTGTGTGTGTGTGTGTGGTACATGTGTAGTGTGTGTGTGTGTGTGTGTGTGTGGTGTGGTACATGTGTAGTGTGTGTGTGGTGTACATGTGTAGTGTGTGTGTGTGTGTGGTGTACATGTGTAGTGTGTGTGTGTGTGTGGTACATGTGTAGTGTATGTGTGTGTGGTGTGGTACATGTGTAGTGTATGTGTGTGTGGTGTGGTACATGTGTACTGTGTGTGTGGTGTGGTACATGTGTACTGTGTGCGTGGTATAATACATGTGTAGTGTGTGTGTGGTATAGTACATGTGTAGTGTGTGCGTGTGTGTATGTGTGTGTGTGGTGTGGTACATGTGTAGTGTGTGCGTGGTATAATACATGTGTAGTGTGTGTGTGGTATAGTACATGTGTAGGGTGTGTGTGGTATGGTACGTGTGTGTGTGTGTGTGTGTGGTACATGTGTTGTGTGTGTGTGTGTGGTACATGTGTAGTGTGTGTGTGTGTGGTGTGGTACATGTGTAGTGTGTGTGTATGTATGGTGTACATGTGTAGTGTGTGTGTGGTATAGTACATGTGTAGGGTGTGTGTGGTACATGTGTAGTGTGTGTGTGTGTGTGTTGTGTGGTACATATGTAGTGTGTGTGTGTGTATGGTGTACATGTGTAGTGTGTGCGTGTGTGTGGTACATGTGTAGTGTATGTGTGTGTGGTGTGGTACATGTGTAGTGTGTGTGTGGTATAATACATGTGTAGTGTGTGTGTGGTATAGTACATGTGTAGGGTGTGTGTGGTATGGTACGTGTGTGTGTGTGTGGTACATGTGTAGTGTGTGCGTGGTATAATACATGTGTACTGTGTGCGTGGTATAATACATGGGTAGTGTGTGTGTGGTATAGTACATGTGTAGGGTGTGTGTGGTATGGTACGTGTGTGTGTGTGTGTGTGGTACATGTGTAGTGTGTGTGTGTGTGGTGTGGTACATGTGTAGTGTGTGTGTGTGTGGTGTGGTACATGTGTAGTGTGTGTGTATGTATGGTGTACATGTGTAGTGTGTGTGTGGTATAGTACATGTGTAGGGTGTGTGTGGTATGGTACGTGTGTGTGTGTGTGGTACATGTGTAGTGTGTGTGTTGTGTGGTACATGTGTAGTGTGTGTGTGTGTATGGTGTACATGTGTAGTGTGTGCGTGTGTGTGGTACATGTGTAGTGTATGTGTGTGTGGTGTGGTACATGTGTAGTGTGTGCGTGGTATAATACATGTGTAGTGTGTGCGTGGTATGGTACATGTGTAGTGTGTGTGTGTGTGGTGTGGTACATGTGTAGTGTGTGTGTGGTGTGGTACATGTGTAGTGTGTGTGTGTGTGGTACATGTGTAGTGTGTGTGTGGTATAGTACATGTGTAGTGTACGTGTGGTATGGTACGTGTGTGTAGTGTGTGTGTGTAGTGTGTGTGTGTGTGTGTGTGTGTGGTACATGTGTAGTGTGTGTGTGTGGTGTGGTACATGTGTAGTGTGTGTGGTACATGTGTAGTGTGTGTGTGGTATAGTACATGTGTAGTGTGTGTGTGGTATGGTACGTGTGTGTAGTGTGTGTGTGTGTGTGGTGTGGTACATGCGTAGTGTGTGTGTGTGGTGTGTGTATACTCTAAGGGTCTTTGAGCCCTTCAGTAACCAATGTGATCACCTCCACTGGACTTCATTATGAAATAAAACTTGACTGGCTGGGTCTAGAATTCTGGGGAGTTTTTCCCTCAGAATTTCAAAGGCATGACTCCATATGGTGTCCAGTGTTGCTAGTGAGGACCTGATGCCGCTCTAATTTCTGAATGTGTTATATGGACCTGTGTCACCTCTGTGGAAGCCACTGGTCTCCTTTTTATACCTGGGGCTCTGAAACCTCAGTGCTCCCCATCACTAGGTCTTTCTCTGTTCACTGTGCTGAGTGCTGGTGGGCGCGTCTGTGCTGGCGCACTTGGCCTTCGGGAGAACTTGCTTGAATTTCTTTCATGGCTTCTTGCTCAGGTTCTCGCTGTGCTCACTGTGTCTGCTTTTTTTAATTAAAGGAGTTTATTTTTAGAGTGGTTTTAGGAAAGTACACAGAGCTCCTGTATATACCCCCACCCCCGCTCCTGCTGTAGTATCCTCTGTTACTAACATCTGTATTAACATTAGTGTGGTATGTGTATGATTGGTGAGCCAGTAGCAGTACATTGTTATTAATTACAGTCTCCTTCCTGGCTGCTTGTTCTTGGCTGAGTTACCTCACCACGGAGCTTTGACCTCCTGATCTGTAAAATCTCAGGCCTGTTGTGAGCTGGGCATGGAGGGGAGGTGAGAACCACCGCCCTCCGCATCCCTTTGTAAGGCATGATCGGTGCCTCCAGATGAGTGAGTGCTCTTTCCTTCCCTGGGCCTCTTGCTTACGGCCTCTTTATGCCGTCTTGTCTGCTTCTCCATCTTGCAGAGGCGTACCTGGCAGGGCTTTGGGTGAGTGAGGGAGTGAGTGGTGTGTGTGTGTGTGTTTATGCACTAGCCTTCCTGGCCCTGGGCTTCGGGGAGAGCTGTTCTTTCCAGGACTCACTGGTGGCTCAGAGCAGAGCTTAGGCTGTGACCAGTCAGAGGAGATGATGCAGACAGGGGAAAATGCGGTAGTTGTGTCCGTACCTGGGGCTTGGAGTTGTAAGGGATCCTCCCAGGCCTGTGGGAGCCTGTGGAGGTGGCTGTCATGACCCCCAGGGCGGGGAGGGGCTCTGGGAGGTCCCTGTGAGCGAAGCCCCGACACCCCCTTCTTTCTCACAGGTGGTACAAGCTGCACTCGAAGGCGGGCAAGAAGGAGAAGGAGCGCGGGGAGATCCAGGTGACCATCCAGTTCACGCGCAACAACCTCAGCGCCAGCATGTTCGACCTGTCTGTGAAGGACAAGCCACGGTCCCCCTTCAGTAAGATCAAGGACAAGATGAAAGGCAAGAAGAAGTATGACCTGGAGTCTGCCTCTGCCATCCTCCCCAGCAGCGCCCTGGAAGACCCCGAGCTGGGCAGCCTGGGCAAGATGGGCAAAGCCAAAGGCTTCTTCCTCCGCAACAAGCTGCGCAAGTCCTCGTTGACCCAGTCCAACACCTCGCTGGGCTCGGACAGCACTCTGTCCTCGGCCAGCGGGAGCCTGGCCTACCAGGGCCCCGGCGCCGAGCTGCTCACCCGCTCGCCCAGCCGCAGCAGCTGGCTGTCCTCAGAAGGGGGTGAGCGAGGGGAGTGGGGGGCGGGCTGGCCCCTCGGCTGTAGGGGAGGCCGGGGGGAGCAGGCATCTCACTCCACATGTGCTTCCTTTCCAGGCCGGGACTCTGCACAGTCCCCCAAGTTGCTCACCCACAAACGGACCTACAGTGACGAGGCCAGCCAGATGCGGGCGGCGCCTCCCCGGGCTCTTCTTGACCTTCAGGGCCATCTCGACGGGGCCTCGCGCTCCTCTCTCTGTGTCAACGGGAGCCACATATACAACGAGGAGCCCCCGGCGCCCCCACGGCATCGCAGTTCCATCTCGGGCCCGTTTCCACCCTCCAGCTCCCTGCACGCTGGCTCTTCCCGGCCCTCCGAGGAGGGGCCACGGTCTGCGGACGACTCCTGGGCCCGAGGCAGCCGCCGCCCCAGCATCTCTGAGGCAGCGCCTGGACAGGAGGAGCTGAGCTCACAGGCCAGAGTGTTGGCCGCAGGGGCCCGCCGCTCTGGAGAGGAGGAGGGGGCCCGGCCCTCAGAGGGGAGGCCGGTGCAGGTCGCCACCCCCATGGTGGCCTCCTCTGAGGCTGCGGTGGAGAAAGAGGGAGCTCGGAAGGAGGAGCGGAAGCCCCGGATGGGCCTTTTCCACCATCACCACCAGGGGCTGAGTCGGAGTGAGATGGGGCGCCGAGGCTCTCTGGGGGAGAAGGGGGGCCCCACTCTGGGAGCCTCCCCCCATCACTCATCCAGTGGGGAGGAAAAGGCCAAAAGTAGCTGGTTTGGCTTGAGAGAAGCCAAGGAACCATCCCAGAAACCCAGGTACGTCCTTGGCAAGACCAGTTTTGGTCCCTGGGAAAGATTCTGGGGTGTCTGCACTGAACCCCGGGGCAGGGAGGATGGCACAGATGGGGCCCGGGGGCAGGCTGCTGGGCTCTGGCTTTGCATGGTTAAGCGGGGGAACCCTGTCTCTCTAAGCCAAGGCTTGTTGTCTGCACATGGACACAGGTGAGTTGAAGGGCATGGTGCTCTTGGGCCCTGCCGGCCTCACTTCCTGAGTTGGCACATCTATCCTCTGAGGAGGGGGAGGAAGAGGACAGAAGCAGGGAAGGCCATTTGTAGGAATTGTTTGCTTCCCAACCTCTACCTCTTGCCTGCTGGCCTCAAGGTCATGAAGCTTTGCCAGGTAGAGAGGCAGGGACTGAGGACTCACTTGAGGCTTCCCCACCCTGTCTGAAGCTAGATGACTTCCCACCAGCTCTCCCAGCTGGCTCTCTGCTCTCTCTGAGGGATGGGAGTTGAGTAATGGATGTGCCCAGTCCTCCCCCATATACTCACCCTGGTTGCTCCCAGGGCTTGGCCAGAGGCTGTGGGCAGCTCCCCTGAAACCTGTGACCTATTCCGTGTCTTTGGAGACTCTTGGGGCCCTGGCCCCCTCTGGTGTCTCTTGGTCCTGGGGTAGGGCACGTGCTGATGGTAGCTGCTCTGTTTTGAATATGCTGAGTCCCACCCAGGAGAAGAATGCAGTCCTTCAGCCTAGGCCTGGGACAGAGCCCCCAGCCCCCACCTTAGTCCTTTGGCTTCCTCCTAAGTTGGAGCTGGTGGAGGTTGCTGGGTTGTCCAGCGGGGCTCAGGGAGGGGCTCTGGGCTTCGACCGGGAGCAGGTGTCCCGCCCTCCCAAGGGCTGGGGGTCAGCCCTGGACAGGTGCCTCTGCGACAGCCTCACCCAGTGTGGCAGGGCGGCTGTTACTGTTCTCTCAGCAAGGCCGCCCGTCCCCGTCAGTGGATATGTGGCCAGAGGTGGAGGGGGGAGATTGGGCACAGTGGTAAAGGGCTAAAAGGTAGGGTGGAGGGAAGGACCCTGAGCCTCTTCCCCAGCAGGGAGGCGTGGACTCCTGAAGTCCCGGTTCTTCTCTTTCCCTGTGAAATTCTGAGTGTGCTCAGGGGAGCAGGGAGAGAGATGCAGGGCCTTTTAGCTTCGAGCTCTGACCATCTCGCAGCTCTCTCTACAGCCTCAGAGATGAGTATGTGGGGCCATCAGTCTCTGGGTGATGTTTCCCCTACTTAGGAGCAGCCCTACTCACCGGAGCCCGGGGAACTGCTGGCTGCCTGCTGCCTAGGGGAAGGAGCGGGTGGGCCTTTCTCAGATGCCCAGGCTGAGCCAGTGGCCCCGTGACCACTAAGAGACTGTAGATGGTATTGTGGAGGGAGGGGCACAGACCACAGGCCAGTGCTGCTGTCCACGGGATGTCTCTGGGCCTTTTCCAGGGCAGGATGGATGAGGGGACATTTGTCTGTAAGGCAGTTTTTAGGCAAGTGCTGGGCGTTGGGCTCAGCGCTCTGCAAGCCGGGACTGAGTGATGTGGGGTGGTCCTTGCTGCTGCTTACTGTTTTCCTTCAGTTTCTCCGTGTCTTCTGATGGCCTTTCAGAGGCAGGAGAAGTTGGATGACTGATGATCATAAGGAAGCCGAGGTTTTTGTTCTCCTGGGGTTGAATTCCAAGCTCATGCTCTGCAGGCTGGAGGGCGGATGGGGCTTCCTGCCCTGCCTGGGGCCCGAGTGCTGACAGTGTGCGTCCAGGCAGGTGGGATGGGCGTGACCTGGACTTTGAGCCTTGTCAGTGTCCCTGGCCCAGTGTGCCTCGGAGGAGGGGGGCTGGCCTGGGAGAAACCACCTTTGGTGTCTGCTCAGAGGGCTTGGGGCTACTGAGGAGAGAATAAGAGGTGAGCAGGAAGAACTGGTGGCAGGAAGCCGTAAGTTGGACACCTAGAACTGGAGTGACTGAGTGTGGCCGCGAGACCCCCAGGAGAGCCTGTCTGCAGGCCCAGAGGTTTGGGTGCCTCTGCCCCGGGCGACCATTGAGGTGTGGGGTGTTCCTCACCAGGCAGGGCAGCGGCGCCCTCTAGTGCTCCCACTCGGCACTGAGCCCCCGGAGAGGCCGGAGGCAGGATGCGCTGTGCCAGGTGTCCAGAGAAAAGCTGTTGATGTTGAGGAAGGAGCCAGAGCACGAGAGGCCAGGAAGGTGGTCCTCCTGCCGCCCTGCCCTGCCCCTCGTCTGCCAGGTCCCGTGACTGTCACACTAGCCCCCACCCGCGTGTGTGTGTGTGTGTGCGTGTGTCGGGGGGAGTGGGTGGTTGAGATCTGGGCCACTGGGCTAGGCCCTGCTTACCAGCCCTGTTGTGGGCCATTCACCCTGGGCTGCAGCACAGGCTGCTTTAGTGTGTGTTTAGGATCGTCATGACCGTGTGTGTAAAACCCACCAGTGCCAAAACAAGTGGTTCCTGCGTCTGCCCCGTTCTGTCCCTGATCCTCTTAGAGTGGCCTCCTAGGGCCCCTCAGGCCCGGCCCCTCACTTCACACTGACCATGGATCTCTGTGCACAGTGGCAGATCAGGTGTTATATGAAAACTTTTTTTTTAAATTGAGGGTACTCATGGTCCAGCCTAGAGGCATGTGTATTGTGGTGGTCTTTAGTCTCTGCATCACCCCCAGCCCCTCACCAGGTGTGAACAGCGAGGTCTCTATGAACCTGGAGTGTGCGCTGGCTGCTGAGAGAACCTGGGGTCTCAGGGGCATTCTCGGTGAAAACGTGTGACTGTGGTGTGTGCCAGTGACTTAGAGGCAGTGTGGCCCTAAGTCCTGTTTGTGCCTGTTTTCCTGGCATCGTCCCCTTTACTGTATCAAAAATATTCTGGTTTGGAAGATAACTCTTACGGTGTCCCTGCTTGCAGCATACAGGCCCAGTGAAGGGATAGGGTGTCTTGTCACGTTTCCTGGACATCAGGGTACCTATTAGACAGATGCCAGGAGATGGGTCGTGGGGGCGCTGCCTGAAGGCATGTTGGCTGGGGTGGGAATGCCTGAAAGGCTGGCTTTGGCCTTTTCAGGGAGTGTCTGGGGGAGAGCCTTTGTGGATCTCCATGCCCCTTGGGACCGGTGCATGGAAATAGCAAGGACACACAGCTCGTCTCAGTTTGAGGGAGAGCTGTCCACCGGTGCAGCCTGGCCCCAGCTGCAGAGGCGTCCTCCTCACGCTGTAGCGAGTCACCCAGCGGCGGCTGTGTAAGAGGGGGCCTGTCAGAGTGAGCAGACGATTGCTATGTTAAGTGTTGGGTTCATCCAATTGCTGTAAGGTTGCTGAAGCAACACTAAGGCCCTGAAGTTTTATTCTCTCAGGCTGGAGGGGCAGAGACCCTTGGACTTCTGATTCCTTTCCCCAGCTTTTGGTCCTGGAGAGGATGAGACAGGATATGTTGACACCTCGGTGCTCGGTGGGGGCGGGAGGAGCAGGGCAGCAGTGTGCGGGGCTGGCACAGTGGGCCCTGTCCTCAGAGCATACCCTGCAACCACAGCCCCACACGGCAACGTGTCTGATCTGTGTCAGATGCAGTGGTAGGGAGGGGCGTTGTTTTTGTTTTTGGCCAGGCTGCGCAACTTGGGGGATCTTAGTTCCCTGACTAGATTGAACCTGGGCCCTCCGCAGCAAAAGCGTGGAGTCCTAACCACTGGACCGCAAAGGAATTCCAGGGAGGGGACTTTTTAGAGTGAGAACTTTCAGAATGTGCACCTGGTGTGGAGCAAGGGGAGGCATGAGGGCAGGGAGGACGTGTGACTGGGTGAGAGGGATGAACTGGTGAAGTGCTGGCTCTGGGGAGGCTGCTAGCTCAGCGTTGTACCTGGAGCTCCTTCCTCTAGGGAGAGCCATTTGCGGGTTCCATACCAACGGGCTCGTGAGCCCCTCTGGGGAGCCCGTGGAGGGAGGGTTTCCAGCCAAGCCTGGGGCTCCCAGCTCTTCCCCTGCCCTCTCCTGCCCTGTGGTTCTGACAGTCCACCAGATTGCTGCAAGACTGCACGGGTGAGTGGGGCCAGGCCGGGGCCGAGGGATGTGGAGTGAAGCTTGGGGCCGTTTAATGTTTGATGGAGCTGCTTCCGTCAGACCCCTCTGTCCACTTGTCATCAAGGGCACTTGTAAGAGATGGCTCAGCTTCTCTCAGCCCTGTTCCTGGGGGCCGAGTCCCGCAGCAGGGTTGCTAATCCGATGGTGGGGGTGGACTGAGGGCAGGGTCTTGACCACCTGGTGGTGGTACTTTGCTCTCTTGGCCCCTAAGGTAGACATTTCTGGAGGAAGGGAGAGGGGAACTCTGGGCCCAGGATCCTCCTTCTTTCAGTGTCTTTACCATGTCTTGACCGTAGAGGCAGAGCTGTTCTGGAAAGCCCAGGTGGGGTGGGAGAAGACAGGACTTTTTATGCCACCCCCAACCCTTTCCTCCCCACCTGCTGGGAGTTATTACAAGGCAAAAACAGGCTCAGGAGAGTCTCTGGAAGCTGGATTCTTAAGAGAAGCCCAGGGCTTGGGGTTTGACTGTGTCCTGCCTTTGAGACTTGGCTGATAGACTCCAGCCTGTCTGGGAGGCCCTCCTGTGCTGCTGGCTGAACTGGCCTCCTTCCCATCACCTGCCCCTGTGTCTGCAGACGAGCTGGCCCGACCTCTGCCCAGCTCCACGGGACTGCCTCCAGCTGGGCCCTGGCTCCCCAGAAGAGTCCTGGCTCCAGACTTCTGGGCCCCTTTCTGTACGTGCCTCTCCTACCCCATCCTTCCTCATGGCCTGACTGTTGAAGCCTGGCCTCTGTGACCTCAGAGTTCGCCCCCAGCATTTCCCCGTGGGAAGGAGCTGCTTGAGTGGAGAAGATGGATATACAGGAGCTCTTCAGGATGTTTCCATCTGGGTGGCAGGGATCGTGGAATGGGCGTCTTAAGGCTTGGGGGGATGGAAGATGGCACTCAAAATAGCAGGCGAGGCCACTGAGGTCTGGGTCTGACAGGTGGGCTGAGCTGCAAGGCATTGTCAGACTGCTGAAAATGGGGGTGTCAGGCCCCCCTTTCCCTGTGCTGTCGTTCTGGCCTTCTGTGTCCCAGAGAAGCCGAGAGCTCTCATTTTAGAGTCTGTCCCTTCCCATTCCCCTCAAGTCAGCTGCGTGCCGTAGATAAGGCATAAGTGCTCCCCGCAAGGAGACCCCGGAGGGGGCATCTGAAGGCCAGCAAGTGTCTTGGTTAATGTAAGTGTATCAGCAGGGAGTGGATTTCCCAGGGGAGCCAGGGATCTGTGTGGGGGACTCCAGGAGGCCCCTGGTGACATCTGGAGTTGCTGTTGCTGCCACCTCCCAGCCTTGATCTCCTCCGTGGGGTCACTTCCAAGTCTGACCCGCCAGTGTCCTTGGTGAGAGGCTGCCTGCTGGGTGCCGGGCCAGGTGGACGCCTGGCAGCAGACATCCTCAGCAGTGTCTCATCCTCTTTGGCTGGTTATGGTACCCCTCCCAGAAGTGAGAAGGCCACAGCAGAAGGTTCTGTCTGGTTGATACCGTGTTGTGTCTGATAACAGCCCCATCGTCACCTTCCATTTCCGCCAGGGCTCAGGAGGACCCAGGCTGTTTCAGGGGCAGAAGGTCAGGCATCGGCTGGGTGCTGTTAATCCTGACTTCGTCCAGCCACGTACCTGCGCCTGGGTTTTCTCTGGTTTGTCTATCCTGTCCCAACCAGCCAGTGTTTTCTTTTCTCAGTCCATAAAGAGATGTAAAGTGCTTTCTAGTTGGTTCTTCAGATGGCAGTCTCGCATTGAGTAGTTGTCAGCGTGGGCTCATAGCTGGGATCCCACCTGTAAAATGGGAGTTCTGCTCCTCGGGGTTGCTGTGAGGATCAGAGGAGCTCTGTCCAGCATCTTCGTCCTGGGGGGCTGCCCCATCATGTACATGCCGGGGCTTCCCTCTGTCCCCGGGCCCGCGCCCCTGGGCCCAGCGTGCAGCGCTGTGGCCCCTCGTCCCCAGGCAGGTGGGGGGCAGGCCATGGGGCTCAGCAGGGGCCTCTGCAGTCTTGGCATTAACCAGGAGGCTCACGGTTTTGTCTCCCTCCACAGCCTGGACGTGTCTCCTCAGGTAGAATCTGACCTGGCTGCGCTGCCTCACCACCACCCCTGCTCCCCCTGTGCTCCGGCCCCCCCCACTGCTCCCCTGCTAAGCACTAACCTTTGTGCAGCCTCCTCCCCTGCCGCTGCCGCTGCCGCCGCCACCCCCGAGGCCACCCCGTCTGGACTCTCGGGTCTCACCAACCCGTTCCTCACCTCCCTGCAGAGCAACCCTTTCTTCGAGGAACTCATAGCCGACATAGCACTAAACTCTCCTTCACCTGCTCCCTCTCTCCCCAGTGCCTCGAGGGCCAACCCCACCCCCCTGGCCTCCCCTGGGAAAGCCCCGCCTGAGTGGGACGACACCTTCAACATCTTTGCTGCCAGCAGGCTGCGTCCAGAGGCCAGGAGTGAGATCCTGGCCCCACCAGGAGCGGGGCTGGAGACGATTGGGCTGCAAGACCCAGGCCCCGGGGCCATGACAATGAAGGCAGCTGAGCCCCAGGGGGACCCTGGGGGAGGAGAAAGAGGTGGGAGCAGCATGTGGCCGGAGCCCAGAGTTCCTCTGGACTTGGGACTGGACTGTCCGAGCACGAGTGTGGCTGACCCACAGCCCCTTGGGTCAGAAGGGGCCTGTCTGCCCCCCTCGTCAGCCCAGCTGTACCTGGGAGCCTCAGCCTCCGGAGCAGACAGGGAGTTGCCAGCCCCAGGAGGGGAAGCAGGGCAGAGTCCGGCAGACAGCGCGACATCTCTCTTTAGCTCCCCAGAAGTGATCAGCGTGTGGGAGAGGCTGCCTGGCCGAGACGGCGCCCCTGAGGCCCACCAGGACGAGGCGACCTGCCGAGGTGGAAGCCAGCCCTTCCACGAGCTCGATACCGTGGACGACTCCTGGCCGTGGGATGTGGTCACCGTTTCTCCTGCGGCGGAGACTACCTCACCGGTCCTGCAGGGAGGGTCTTCTGATGAGCTGCCTCCTCCTCCCCAGATGCAGCCACGGCCACCAGAACCTGTGAGCCCCCAGAGGAGCGGGGGGCTGCCCCCCCTGGAGCCAGACTCAGAGCCCAAGCCCGAGTGGGAGTTAGACCAGGGGCTGCAGCCCCAGACACCGCCTCCCAAGCCACCGCGTCTCTTCACCCCCTCAGATTCCCAGGAGAAGGAGGCGGCGGCAGCGGAGGAAGAGAAGAAGGCAGAGGCGGTGGAGGAGGAGGAGGCGGTAGGGGGGCTGAGTCGCAGGGGGTCAGAGACGGGAGAAGAAGATGTCGTCCCAAGTGCACCCGTCGCTGGTCCCCAGGAGGCCGAGCCGGGGGAGGAGGCCCAGAAGCCCGAGCTGGAGTCTGACAGCCATTCCTCTGGAGCCGCGCAGGGTGGGCCAGGCCCAGAAGATCTAGCAGAGGATGCCAGCCCTCCCGTGGTGTCCGGGCCCTGCCTCTCTGTGCCCGCCAGCTGCCCTCAGGGCCCTGCCCCCACACCCCATTACTCAGAGAGCTTGGCTCTTCAGAGTCAGCAGATGTGGGAGACTCCAAAGAGAGAAGACCCTGAGGCCCAGAGCCAGGATCCAGTAGGAGAGGGGCCTGGGCTCCCGTCAGGCAGCCACCGACAGGCTGACTTATGGCTCTCAGAGGAGGATGCCTTGAACCCCTTCACGTCTCAGGGGAGCCAGGATCCCCCCAGCCTCCCATCCACATCCCCTCCAGGGTCCAGGGAATCTTCCATCCGCTCTGGTCCAGAAGAGCTGCCCACCCCCCCAGAACCTGCCTTCCCACCACCCTCTCTCCCACCCGGGGCCAGCCGCCGCCACGGGGGCCCCAGCCCTCCGTGTTCTCCCCTGCCTGGAGCCTGGACCTTGACCTCTTCCTCCCTACACCCCGGGGAGCCAGCCTCCCCCACTGGGAGCTCCCCCACCCCACTTGGGGAGGACCACGCTGCAGGCACCCCAGCCTCCCCGCTTGCGCTTCTGCCCTTGGAGACACGACCAGCTGAGGAGACACGACCAGCTGAGGAGCCACAGCCCAGTGCCAGGTGAGCAGCCACCGGAAAACACTCTCCAGGAGGAAAGGGGGTCGGGGTGGGCTAGGGCAGAGCGGCCCAAGGCCGGAGGTGTTCACATTCCCGCCTCAGCCCCTTCGGGGCTAGGTGAGGGGTTCCTTCACCCCAGAGCTCTGGAGACACGAGCCTTCCATGGTGCTGGCTCAGAGGCTGCTTCCTCTTGGCACCTTGGGCCATCAGGTGCCCCCCATAGGTCAGGAGTTGGGGGATGATGACGATAAGGTGAAGAGGGGAGGCATGGAATGGGGAGAATGATATGGGCCCGCAGGGGAGCCGAGATGAGAGCTTAGGTTCTCAGCCCAAGGGAAGCTGGGGCAGTTCAGCTTGTCAGATGGGGGCTGTGTCCTCCAAGGCAGGCCTGGGGGAGTAGGTTGTGAAGGCAGACTAGAGGGGAGGGGCTGGTACTGGGGTCAGACAGGAGAGCCAAAATACCTTTAGAGGACAAAAGAAAATCTAAGATGCTCCCTGTGTATGACCCCCAGAAAAAAGGTTTGCTTTTTTCTGACTCCCCAGGTGCCTCATTGGTTTGCATTTGTGCCTGTCATGGGGTGGTCCCAGTGTGCTTAGGACTGTGCTAAGAGGCAGTGGATGCCTCTGAGGCTGTGGTCACTGTGGCATTGGTCTGTCTGGGAGACTTACGAAGTCGGGACCTCACCAGGTGCCTGCAGAGGGGTGACCAGAGCTGAGTCCTGCAGAGATAGGTCACTGTAGGGAATGGTGCAGCAAAATTCAGAGGGAGTCTAGGACTCTGGGAGAGCTGAGTGAAGAGGTAGGGGTGGGTAGCAGGGGCACAGGCTCTAGCTCTGGCCTCTGGGAGGCCCCCAGCCCACCAGCTCATACCTTTGGTCATCCACATTCACTGAGTGTCCACTGAGTGTCTGCCACTGAACAGAGATGAAAGACACTACTCCTGCTGTATTCCCCAGGAGTTCCCAATCCAGACTGAAGACAGAAGTGAGCCAGGGAGGGGAGGCCCCAGAGGCCAGTGCCTACTGCTGAGAGGTGGGTGGGAAGGAGTCTGGGCTGCTCCCGATGGTGTTCCGGTGAGAGGTGGTGATGCTGGTCCCAGAGGTGGGAGAGAGGAGGTGATTACAGCTTCCTTGCTCTGATGACAGCATCCTCAGCTGGCGCTGCCACATTCCAGTACCACTTCTAATTATACTCACCACTTTCTGGAAGTTTTATTCTCTTCAGAGTTGGCATCATGTCTGTACTTGGCATGTTCCTTACATCATGATGTGAATGGGCCAAGTAAAGCTGTCCCATTTCTCAGATTAGGAAATGAAGTCTGTGAGAACTGTGGGGTCCAGGGTTGCTCAGACGTAGCGGACAAGCAGACCGAGGGCTCGGGACTCCAAGCCCCCATTCAGGGTGTTTCTCTGCCCCACTGTATTCCTCCCCTCCCTTGGCACAGCCGCCCGCTGGCCTGAGGGCTGCCTTTACATCCTCCTCCTCATGTGAACGCCTACATGGGCAGGACGGGCTGGATGTGTTCTTTTCCCTACTGTCTGCCCCCGCCTGGGCTCTCTGCCTCTCCTCCTGGGTTGACACTGAATCTGCAGCCCTGTCCTGAGTGCCAGAGCTGGCTTCTCTGGGGCTGGGTGGGCCTCCCTTCAGTGTAGTCAGGGCCTTGGACTAAGCCATTTTGCTTCCTCCCACTGAATAGTCCACATCCTCTGTGAAGTAAGTGAAAAGTTTGAGAGTTGCTCTAGAGGCAGGTGAGTCGATTTGGAGACTAGTGCCTGCACTTTGGGTACCTGTGACAGGTACCGGGAGCTGGGGAATCTCTGAGGAGGGTCACCCCAGTAAGCATGGGGGGGGATCAGGAAGGTTTCCTGGAAGAAATGGACCTTGCACAGCCTTGAAATATGAACAGGCGTTAGCAGGCCATCAGGCAGAGGGACAGTGTTCCAGACAGAGGAACAGCTTTTGTAAGAACCTGAAGGGGACAGAGAGCACGTTTTCCTCTGGCTGGAGTGACAGAGTGAGCAGGGGCAGGAGGACAGCTGGGGCTCGTTTGTGGTGGAGAGTGTGTTTTCTTACTTTGATAGGGGCTTCTCTGGTGGCTCAGTGGTAGAGAATCGGCCTGCAGTGCAGGACTGCAGGAGACCGGGGTTCAATCCCTGGGCTGGGAAGATCCCCTGGAGAAGGCCATGGGAACCCACTCCAGTGTTCTTTCCCGGAGAATCCCGTGGACACAGGAGCCTGGTGGGCTCCAGTCCATGGGGTCACAAAGAATCAGACTGAAGCGACTTGGCACACACACACTTTGATAGGGAGCTGCTGGGGAGGGAGACCGTCATCCACAGCGGGTGGGGGAGCGGTTGGAGGTGGGCACTTGGGTGTGGCTGGAAAAAGGCTTACCCAGTGCTGGCTTGGAGGGGAGGGGATAGTGTGGGAGAAGGCAGCAGAGCCTGATGTTTGTCAAGGCTGAAGCGGAAGGAGGGCGTTCAGCAGGCTTCCTAGGTTTCTGGTTGGAGCCATAAGAAGCTAATGGTGCCTGATAACTCTCTGCCGGGGAGCACAGGAAAGGGCAGCCAGGCTGGAGGCGAGTGTGGACCCTGAAGGAGCCAGTCTGCAACGGTCTACAGAGGTCTAGAGCTCAGGGCTGAAGTCTGGGCTGGAGATGGAGAGCAGGGGTTGGGGACAGAGCCGAGAGGCAGGCCCTCAACTGAGACTGGAAAGGTGTCAGGTGTCTGGAAACCAGACATAGGTTTTGGGTTTCCAACCAGAGAGAAGGAGCAGCCCAAAGGAAGAGTAAGTGAGCGGTGCGAGGGGAGGGCCACAGGTCAGTGAGAGAGAGCTGAGGGCTCGGCGGCCTCAGCAGGGACGCCTGTGACAGACCAGTGGGGGCCACTGTCCTCACGGGTTAGGAGTCGACGAAAGGTGGGAATTTACAGAGAGGATGCAGTCCGCATGCTCTGGAGAGGCTGGTGAGAAGGAAGAGGAGGTGGAGATGACTGAGGGGGATGGCTAGACAAGACAAGCTCAGACAAGCTCGAGGGGGTGTTTCTCAGGCCTGTAGAAATGCTGGTAGCCAGCAACTGGTAGAGTGAGGTAGGCCAGTGACCCAGCACCACAGGTTTGCCTGGCCTTTCCGGTTCTAGCACTAAAAGAGCTACATGCTGGGAATCCCCCTTCCTGGGAAAAAGTTGCAATAGAGAAGAGGAAGGAGCAGGGAGTTGGGTGGGTGGGGGTTCTGGGATTAAAGACTAAAGACTGGGATTAGGTCCAAAGAAGTCTGTAGGACCGCCTGGGCTGTCTCTGAAGAGGGAGGGGTCCGAGGGAGGGGGGTGGGGAGGGGCGGGTGTGGGAGGCGGAGAGCAGTGAGGGCCAGGGGCCGCCTGTGGCGAGCCCTGCAGGCCCCACAGAGGAGGTGGCCCCTTCTTCCTTGTGCCACGTGTGCTCCCCGTAACGCCACTGCCGCCTGTCTTCACAGTCCCCACCCTGTGAAGCCCCTCAGCACTGCCCCCGCGGAGGGGAGCCCTGACCGGAAGCAGTCACGCTCCAGTCTGAGCACGGCCTTGAGCAGCGGGCTGGAGAAGCTCAAGACAGTCACCTCCGGCAGCATTCAGCCTGTGGCGCCAGCCCCCCAGGTTGGCCAGACTGCAGACGCCAAGAGGCTGAAGGTGAGGTCCAGCAGGGTGCCTGGGGTTTCAGACCAGACGTGTGGCGCTCTGAAGAGATGCCAGGCGTCTCGAGGTTTGGGGGCGGGGGAGGCGTGCCAGGCAGGCTGGAGCAAGAAGCAGGCCTGGCCCCTGGCCCCACTTGGCCAGAGCCTTGAAGCCAGTTAGGCTGTCCCTGGCGTTGGGGACAGAGGCAGCTCCGAGGGCCGGGGTTGGGAAACGGGGCTGTGGGTGGGGAGGCGGGTGGCACCGAGGCTGTTCTGCCCACACTCCCTCCGTCTGGCCTCAGGACTCCGGTGTGCTGGACCAGTCGGCCAAATACTACCACCTGACCCACGACGAGCTCATCGGCCTGCTCCTGCAGCGGGAGCGGGAGCTGAGCCAGCGGGACGAGCACGTGCAGGAGCTGGAGAGCTACATCGACCGGCTGCTGGTGCGGATCATGGAGAGCTCGCCTACGCTGCTGCAGATCCCCCCCGCCCCCCCCAAGTAGCCCCTTCACCCCCATTCCCGGAGGGTTGGCACAGACCTGCGGTCCCACAGGGCTACTCCCTCCCTCCCTCCCGCTGAACTAAGTCCCACCCTGTTGCCCCGTCTCCTCCCTCAGCTGGGGCTGCTGGAAAGGGGGCCGTGTGGACTCCCATTGGCACCGTCAAGTACTGTGGACGACCTGTGTGTCTTTGGGAGCTCTGGGTCTTTCCCACCTGCCTGTTTTCATACCCCTTAGCTATGGGGGCTCCAGGGAATCGGCAAAGAATTTAGCCCTCAAGATGAAACCAGGGTGAGCTCCAATTTGATGTGGTACCTGGGACATGCTTTATTACCCCATTTCTTCCACAGCTAAACCCTTGTCCTCTCCACCTCCCTCCAGCCTATGGAGGGCTCCTAGTATTATTGGGGCTGTGGCAGGGACCAAGCTGCCCAGTTGTCTGTGAGTTGTGGGCAACCAGGGTACCTACTCTACAGCCTCACATCCATTCCCCAGGGAGCAGGGAGCCTCATGGTCTAGTCTTTCTCTGCCATGTCCAAGTCTGCTTGTTTCATGAGCGAGTGCAGCATGGATGGAGGGAGAAGACGGAGGCCACTCCCCGCCCTCCTCTTCTGACTTTTGCATCGAGTGAGTGTCACGTGTGAATGTGTGGAGAGCTGGGGCCAGAGTTGGGAAAGAGCCTCCTCACTCATCTCCAGGCTTTGGGTTGCTTATGTTTGGGGATCAAGCCTCCAGCTCTGTTCTCGTTGCCTGTCTTGATACCAAAACCCTGCTAGTGCAGGGTTTGAACTTTTGGAAACCAATTAAAATGTGCCTTTTGTGGGTGGGGTCAAAAGCCTCTGGATGTAGACCTCTCCCCCTAATTGGTGTTCCCCTTTCCTCCTGTTGAGCACATGGGGTTGGATCTCTTGGGAGCCTGGGAGTGGGAAAGGAGGGTAGGGCAGTGCTGCTGCACGCTCTGCCCCTTGCCGTAGAATTGATTCCAGCTAAGGGTCTGGCCAAGCTGCTGCTGCTCCCTCAACCCCCTTGCCATCTCCTCCACCTCCCCAGTTGAGGAGGGTCTTAGGATAAAAACCACATTCTGGAAATGGGAGGTCCCACCCTGCCTATAAACTTAGGAAAAAGCCTCTCCTGCCCTACCATTCATCCACTAGCTGCTGACCAGCCTGTCCCTTCTGCCCCATGTCCTTGCCTGGCTTCACTGCAGTGCACTTTGAAACAAAGTGTCTACCCTTTGACACAGCCTCTGGTTTGCTTGCAGAAGACATGACAGACTTCCCCATGGCATCTGCAGGGAAATCTTTGGTGGCTGGGGGCACTCTGCCTTAGCAAACACTGTGGGGTGAGAAGGTGCTGAAGGGGGATACTTCTGGCCCACTGAAAATGTGAGAGCTCCTCTGTGGCCACCTCTTCATGAGACAGCCTGTGGAGTCACTTGGAAAGCCACGGGAAGGGATGTGCTGTCTGGGTGATGTCTTCCTTCCACCAGGATGAAGCAGAGGCGCCCCACACATGGGGGAAAGCCCCTGTCATGTCATCTACCTTAAGAATCACTTGCCAAAGCCCCTGTCATGTCATCGACCTTAAGAATCACACACATGAGGCGTGTCCATGGGTGCTCAAGACTTTGGTCATGTTTAGGGGGTCACTGAGGGTGTCACACCAGGAGGAGGGGGATTACTTCTCCACTCGATGTTCCTCTGGGTTCTATTTAGTCCCAGTCCTGACCCCGGTCTTCCACTTAGCCTTGGTTGTGGGCTTCCAAAATGCCCAGGGCAGAGGTCTCTTTAAAACAGTTTTGGGTTGAAGCCCAGGGTTCTTGTGGCTGTTTCTGCTCCTTGGCGCAACTTGGAGGAGAGCTGCAGGTGAAGTGGGCAGGGAGCAGGCACAGTACTGCTTTAGCTGTTTGTCTTCCTAGTTGTAAGCCTGTTTATAAAGAGCTTGTTCTTCATGTTTTGAGCACTTTATGATGAATAAAAAATTAACATACTGTAGGTGGCTCTGTTGTGTTACTGTTGATAGGCATATGAAGAGGCTTCTTCAGGAAGAAAGCAGCCTTTGATCATGATGATGGGGTTCTCAGATGATACTGCCCCTGACCTCAGGGGCAGCAGCACAGTGTTGCCCAGTGGGCTGGGCTGAGTCTTTTCTCATCCCCAGGTTACCCATACTTGTTGAGTAATGTGGGAAATACAGAGGGATTTCAAGACTTGATTCCTACTCTCAAGTCATTTAGTCTAGTAGGGAAGGATGAGATACAGATCCAAGATACAAGTGGTTCTTCATGGCCAGCTAGACTCTCCAGAGCTTGTGGTTTAACATGGATGAGGAACTGACTGCTACAGATCATGCAGTGTCCAGAAGGCATGAGCCAACCCTGCACTTCACCATAAGCCTGAGGAGACTCAAAGTTGGTCAGCGGGGAAGGAAGTTCCCAAGGTCAAAACCAAACATTTCTACTGCCCTCTTGGGCCAAACAGGCAGCTCTCCCTCTGTCCTTCCCATAGTCCTCCCCTGGTCTGGCTCACTGACCAGATAATTCAGCTGGGAATCTGCTAGTCTGTTCTGCACGAGTGTGTTTATTATCCCTGCTGGTGCCTTGCTCTACAGTTGGTGGTACTCTTGCTTAAGGGAAAGTCCTTGTACCTGATGGTTGTTAAGCATTTCTGAAACTCCCCTTCCCCATCCCAGTTCTCTTTCTGCCCTGGAATTGGACCCAGAAGAGCTCTTCTGTTGGCCAGAGGAAGAGAAGGCCGCCAGGCTCTTAAGCCCCTGCTGCTTTAACTCTTAGAGCAACAGGATATTTGAGTCTCTGCTTGAGCCCTCTCAGCACTGAGGACTTGGCAATGAATCCCAAAGTCACAACTCCTGCCCTGTGGACCTCACAGAAGAAAAGGCAGATACCCCAAACCATAAATAATTATAAATGCAAGGGCTGCGAAAGGAAAGTGCCGGCTGACAGGAACATGTAAGATTTTGCCCAAGCAGGTCGAGGATCGGGAAACGCAATATTTAGGCTGAAGCCATAAAGAGCCTGTGTTAGGCGAAGGCCAAAAGTTAGTATCTTTTGGGTCCATGGTGACGAGCGCCCGGAATGCTCCAGGAGCTGAATCAGGGTGACTGGAGAGCAAGAGCCAAGGGACAGCGTGGCGACCGAAGGACCTGCATGAAGATTCTGCAGTGCGATTCTTCGTAAAAAGCTTTCCAAGATTTCCCTACTACGTCTGGAGTCCTTGCCCATCTGGTCCAAGGGTCGGACCCATATCAGTAGTGTCCTCTGGGTTGCAGCTCCAGGGGCAACGCCCACTGCTTCAACTCAAAATTCTAGGGGCAGTACGAGCGAGGGGTCGCCCGACTGACCCCTTTTGAGACCTTAAGAGACGTACACGCGCCCTCTTCTCGGACTGCCGACGCCTGCAAAATTAGCGGCGGGAACCCAGACCCAGTCTGAGTCATTGGAACTCTCCGCAGTCTAGGGTTGTCAAGCTCCGAGACAAGAAAAACTACACTCCCCACAACCCTTTGCGCCTTCGGCTTGCTGCGGTAGCTTATGGCCAATCGGGACAGGCAGCTGTGGCGGGGGCCGAGGAGGGACATTTTAAAAGGGCCGGAGATTGCAGGCGTCAGTGGCCATGGCGGATACAGCGACTACAGCATCGGCGGCGGCGGCTAGTGCCGCTAATGCCTCGACCGATGCACCGCCTTTCCAGCTGGGCAAACCCCGCTTCCAGCAGGTGAGGACCGGGCTGTGGCTTGAGGGTCGGTGGGTGGCACAGGCAGGGCGAGCAAACTCCTCTCCAAAAGCCTCTTTAGCCCTAGGGTCTCCGACCCGCGGCCACCAGGGAGCCTGCAGCTACTGCCTGGTGGACCTCGGCCACAGTCACCTTTTTCCCATTGGTCAGCGGGGTGGGCGAGGGCTGATATCTTGGCTCCCTATTGGCCATCGGCGCCGTCATTCCCCAGCCGCCCGCGCCCTCCAGCTCTTCCTGCCAGAGTCGCTCTGTGATTGGACACTGCCCGCCGCGGCCGGGGATCCTAGCCCGGGGATCCGAGCTGCTGCTTCAGGGTCGCTTGGGCAGTGCAGCCGCCCACTCCAGGCGGAAAGTTCGAATCCGGCCCTGGGTGAAAAGTTGGCGTGGTCGAGATGCCTTCTAACTTTTCCCCCGGTTGGTTACCCACATTCTTTTCGAGCTGCCCAGCTCCCAGCTCTCCACCCCAAGCTAGGTCCGCGGTGGGGATGGGTTAGGATCGCCTGCCGAGGGGTGCCCGCCGCCTGGCGACCCCTGTCCTCTCCGCTGATGCAGCGAGTCAGCCGGCAGGTGCCCTGTCGGGGATGGAGTAGGATGTGTGGGGAGAGCCAGGGTGCAGAGGAAACGCTGTGTCATCCCCGGAGCTCGGAGGGTCCGCGTCCCCGGGAGCTTACCCCAGCCCCCTAACCCGCTGCGACCTCCACGAAGCGCTCGTCTCTGTCTGACCCTATATGGCTCTTCGGAGCACGGTGACAGTCGTCCTTTTCCTTCGGACCCTCCTGTCCACCCGACAGGGTCTCTCTTCCTGTCCGTCGGCCCAGGAGAGAGAGTCCGCAGTTCAGACTTACTGCCCGGGCAAGAGCCTGGGAGGGACCGTTCCTACACCGCAAACCCGGGTCTCTGCTGCCTCCAGCGCTGAGGAAATGGACTTTGCTAAGAAAAGGGGCAAAGAGACTTGGCTAAAGTGAATAAGGCTTGCCTGGGGTTGGGGGGCGGGGGGAGCGCCACGGAGGTGGATGGAAAGAAGTTTGCAGGAAGAAAGAAAGTTGTACCAATGTCGGTGCGATGGTTGATTGGTTGGTTATTATCATGTTGGTGGGAGAGGGACTGGTTCCAGCAAAGCGATGCACTGAGCTTTGCTAATTAAGGAGCTGCGCTTTTGAGCCTTCTGAGAAAATATCCTCACTGTTTTTAAACAAGACTTTAATTCCTTTAAAAAATAAACCATCTCAGCATGCAAGTATCTAAGGCGAGACTGATGTCATCCTGCCAGTGCAAGGTGCTGCCTGGGATGGCCTGTCGGGGTGTTTGTGCTTGGACTTGAGTGACCCTTCATTAGCTGACCCCCTCCCCACTCCCCAACCCCACATTCTACTAGTTCTTCAAGACTCAGGCCCACCTCCTCTTAAACACTTCCTCCCTTCTTTCCCTTATCTCCTGATGGGACCCCTCCTGCCCAGCTCTTTGGCTGCCCCAAGTGGGATCCTCGTAAGTCAGCCTTTACTGCAGTCTGCCCTGTGGTCCTCTAATATCCCCACTCTGTGTGATTACTGGGTCCCCTCAACACTGGTGAACACACTCTGGGAGGAGGGGCCGCTCTTGCAGTTCCGCTTGTCTCCATCCTACCCTGAGCTGGGGCTCAGCACATAGTAATGTGCTGAATTAATGTATGGGTTCATTTTTTGCCCAGAAACTGTCCTGGGACAGTCACACACAGATATTTGAGAACCTCCTAGTGGCTCCAAATGACGGAGCCCATTGCTGTTAAATCACTGCTGGAGATGTCAACGCGTACTTGAGGCTACTCTGTCGAGGCAGCCACTGCTGGTACCTCTTTTTGGCACCACTCCTGAGGGCAGCAAGTGTTCGCTGTATTTGCTTTTGAAGCAGCTCTCCTCCAGCCTAGTGACCTGTGTAAAGCACAGTGCATGTGATATTCATTCATGTTAAGGAACCTGTCTTTCCTCCAGTTCTGCCCCTCCCACACGACTCCCTGGTTGTGCAAGCAGCCCAAACTGCCACCAAGTTGATTGCAAGAAACCCGGAGTCCCCTGTGTACTTGCCTTCCTCTCCTTCACCCTCTAAAGACAAACAGGATTTTCCTCTCATATAGCTCTTAGATCCACTTATCTCCACTGCTGGAATCCTAGACTGAGCTCCCATTCACTGATCTCTTGAGCCGCTGCAGAAGCTTCCTGCCAAGTCTCCCTGCTTGCACTCTGGCCCCCTTCCAAACCCTTCCTCTTCGCATGGCAGAGCCCCAGCAGTTCAGGTCTGATCAGGCGATGCTGCACCCTCCCCCAACACACATGTTCTTAAACACCTTCCAGTGGCTTCCTCTGCTTCTGAGGTAAAGACCTCTATTTTGAAGACCCCAAAGGCCTGCATGGCCCACCCCTGCTGCCCTCCAGTCAAACCCCCATCCATTCCCTGGACTCCTGCTTCCAACCACGCTGGCTGCGTTCAGCCCCTTGAACCCTGAGTGGTTCATAATCTAGGGTTCAGTCCCAGAGCCCACACCAGGGACACTGCTCTCAATCCACTAACCAATAACACCACTTTCTGCAAGACTGGACAGTTTCCTTACTCCTTAGAGTCCCCCAGAACACTTCTTCCTTTCATTTCTCAAGGATCTCTCTGTGCAGGGGGCAGGGGAAGGAGGAGCTCTGAGCAGTGTCAGAGGGTGGAGAAAGCTTGCTTTGGGGGCTTTGGTCTGTGAACTTGTATCTCCCCATAAGATGATGATGCTAGCCAAGCATTGTTCTAACCTTTTCATGTATTGACCAATTTAATTTTCATGACAACCAGGTGAGACAAGTTGAGACAATTATCCTATAAATTCTAGGTGATAAAACTGACACACAAAGAAAGAGATTCAGTAGGCAGTCTGGCTCCAGAGTCTATGTTTTTCTGTTTATCGTCAACTTTTTTATTATGGAGATTTTCAAACATACAAAATTGAGGACAATTGTCAGTGAACTCCTGTGTACCCATCACTCAGCTTCAGCAATTACCAGGGTTAGGCCAGCATCATTTCTATGCCTCCCACCCCCAGTCAGTGAATTATTTTAGTGCGTAGCCCATTAGTTCACTCTGCCTGCTATGCTGCTGCTGCTGCTGCTAAGTCACGTCAGTCGTGTCTGACTCTGTGCGACCCCATGGACTGCAGCCTACCAGGCTCCCCCGTCCCTGGGATTCTCCAGGCAAGAACCCTGGAGTGGGTTGCCATTTCCTTCTCCAATGCACGAAAGTGAAAAGTGAAAGTGAAGTTGCTCAGCCGTGTCCGACTCTTCGCGACCCCATGGACTGCAGGCCACCAGGCTCCTCTGTCCAAGGGGTTTTCCAGGCAAGAGTACTGGAGTGGGGTTCCATTGCCTTCTCTGCTACCTGATATAGGTAACTCTAAAAAAGAAAGGCTTTTTAAGTTAGCTTTTCTAAATACACTTTTTAAAATTGGAAATCATTTTATGTGTGCAGAATTCGAGTAGCAGGATTCCTGTATAACCCTCACCTGGTTTCCCCTAAAGTCATTATCTCTGATTACCATGGTACATTTGTTGGAATACAAAACCAGCATTACTATTAACTATACTCCAGTTAGTTTTACTATTTTTTACACTAATGTTATTCTTCTGTGCTAGGATCCCACAGTGCGTTTAGTTGTCATGTCTGCCCTCTGTTTTATGACAGTTTTTCAGTCTTACCTTCTATTCGATGACCTTGACAGTTTTGAGAATACCGGTCAAGTATTTTCTAGAAGGTCCCTCAGTTTGGGTTTGTCTAGTGGTCTTCTCATGATTAGACAGTTATGGGTTTTAGGGAGAGAATATCACAGAGGTGAAGTGCCTTCTTTTTCATATACAGAGGATTTTTAAATTAGTTTTAACATAACCACTATACCATTAACATACCTAAAATAATTACTTCTTAATATCATCAAATCAGTCATTATTTGTCTTAGTCTGTTTGGACTGCAGTAACAAAATACTGTAGACTAGATAGCTTATAAACAACAGAAATTTACTTTTCACAGTTTTGAAAGCTGGAAGTCCAAGATCAAGGCACCAGCAGATTCATTGTCTGATGAGAGCCAACTTTCTTGTTCATAGATAGCATCTTCTAGCTGAAACCTCCCAGGGCAGAAGGGAGGAGGAATCTTTCTGGGGCTTCTTTTATAAGGACATTAATACTTCCCCAAAGGCACCACTTCCTAAAACAATCACCTTGAGGTGGTGGTGGGAGCGTTAGGATTTCAACATGACTTTGGGGGTGTGGGGACAGGCGTTCAGTCCATTGCACTATTCACATTTCCCTTACTGTGTTTTAAAAATAATTGGTTTGTTTCAATCAGACTCCCACAAAGCCCACACATTATATTTGACTGATATGTTATCTATTGGTTCAGCCCTCTTTCTTTCTATTGGGTTGGCCAAAATGTTCGTTCAAGTTTGTCAAGGAAACCTTTTGGCCAACCCAATATTTGTTGGAGAAACTGGGTTGTTTGTCCTGTACAATTTTCCTATTCTGCATGTGGCTGAAGGCTTCTCTGTGGTATTAGTTAAGATGCTTCTCTGTCCCCTGCTGTTTGTGTAAACTTCAAGTCCATGCTTTTAACCATGGCCCCATGTTACCTGGTGAGATGGACAGAGTGCATGGGGAGCTCTGTGCTCTGACCACTCTCTTTACTTTTTTTCTACTCATTTCCTTTCCTGAACCCACTCTTTTCTTCCTTTAGGGCTGACACCATTTTTGGCAAGTTGGGGCCCCAGGACAGGAAGAAAACATACATGATTCTTTCCATTTGTGATTTAATCTATCCAGAAATGTTTGCTTTCTTCTTACTGTTATTAAACTTCCTTGTTCCTTCAGAAATCTCACTTATCTGCTAAGATGACTGGGGGTAGGGGTGTGCTATGTGTGTGCTGGGCCCCAAATCCTCCAAGGCCTGTGGGAACAGAGAGGTGGCTTGTTGAGGGCTCCCTCTGGGGTCCGGGCAGCTTGTGGGCCCAGAAATGCACTCTTCACTTCAGGGAGGAGAGGTCTGTGCGGGCTGAGAGTCAGGAGGCAGTGGGGAAGTCTCTCCGTTAGTTTGCTGAAATAAGTTCTGAAGTGACAGTGCCTTGCACTGTTATGTTTTTAGATCATTGACGTCCTAGAGGCTAGAGAGCGACTGTTCCTCAGGGCTGGTCCCAGGGCTGGTTTGTGCCTTGGAGACAGTCAGCACCTTCCAGTTCAGTGGTTCTCATCCCCGCTGCACAGTAATCACCTGGGCAGGCTTTTAAGCAGACTCTCATGCCTGGCGCCCACCCCAGGCCAATAGAGTTCAAATCCCTGGGTGTGCAGCCTGGATTTTAGAAAACCCAGGGGATTCACTGTGCCACTGGCTGAGGACTACGGAGCTGGTCCAGCCTTTCTGCTGTCGGGCTACAGTGAGTGGGTGAGCATTTATAAATACACGGAGTATTTATTCCTCATCCAGATGAGCAGTCATGTAGAGGTCTGGGTACAGGCCCGCTGTCAGTTTCTCTCAGGCTTTGCCCTGGACTCCTGCTCCCGAGGCAGCTCTCTGACTCTGCCCTCCTGGGCCAGGCCTGGGAGTTGGGAAGCAGCAGGCCACGAGCCCCTGCTGAGAAGCAGCTGACTCACCTTTCTTGTGAGGGGACAGGGAAGAAATTACTTGACTGACTCACTCTTCCGGTGAAGAAAAAGGGAAGGAAAAAAAAATCCACTGATTATCTGATGGGGTAAAAAGTGGATTTTGAAGGGCAAAAAAAAAAAAAGACCCTGTATACTAAACTGTTGAGAAAATAAAAACTAATCAGGTTGCCATGTTATGCATCAGGCTGGGAGGACAGACACATAATGGCAGCTTCAAAGAAGAGTGTTTCTCTCTAGGCCCACTCAGCTCTGAGGTGCCCCCGCCGCCGCCTTCACTGAGTAGCCATTCTTTTGTACTCACTGAGAAATCACATTCTCCAAGGCTGTGGATTGCCAGGAACTTTGCTGCTTAAATGGAGAAGAAAATGGCACCCCACGCCAGTACTCTTGCCTGGAGAATTCCGTGGGCGGAGGAGCCTCTCAGGCTACAGTCCCTGGGATTGCAAAGACTTGGACACAACTGAGGGACTGTCACTCACTCACGTGGTGTTTATATCAGCAGGGTCAACATTGAGGAAAACAAACAAGCACAAAAACGCAGACTGTAAGAACTGTGAGTTGAGTTTATTTAGTGTCTATTGAGGACTATAGTCTGGGAGGCAACCTCTCAGAGAGCTCTGAAGAGGTAAGGGGGGAGGTCAGCATGTGTGTGATTTTGGCAGAGGGGTTATGTGTAATCAAGCACACATCTCAGAAGGTTGCTGCTATACTAAGGAACAGATATCTTAATTAATGGGTTTCGTGCTTTTCTAAGTATGGGAAGATATAAGAATTCAGGTTCATAAAAAGTTTCTCCTGAAAAAAATACTTAACTCTCTGCAGGCCTGTTCTACCAGTGCTCCCAGAGCACAGAGGGCTCTGCCCTGAACTCCTTTCAGGGTGTGTTGAAAAGTCAGCAGCTGTAATGGCTAATGGCTCAATCCTTCTATTAATAGAACCAGGTGTTGAATGATCTCTTCTACTTGGAAATAGGAATGAAACATCCTGCTTTTGATTGGTGGGTCTTTGGTACTTTGACTCAGAGAATCAATACAGGGGCAGGGCTTCAAATAACTGAGTTTCTGGATCCCATGCCATGGTTAACTGAATTTTATAGTTTTCAAGAAACAAAACCCTCTCGTACTTCTCAGTCCAGACCTGAATAGCCCTCTTCCTCACAGCCCTGCTTTGCCTAGAGCCTGCTAATGTACTGTTTCGTTTAAATTTTGCTCTACCTTTCCCCAGGATTCTGCACTAACTCAGTTTTTCTCCCCTGTTTGACAAAATGCCTTATGGTTCCTCTTTTGTGGCCTCCATCATTGCAGTGAGTCAGGAAGCCTAACTTTGTCTATCCCTGGTGGGTTGGAGGGAGGTTCTTTGGCTGATTGGGTTAGGACATTGTCATGTGTGCACATAAAGGGAATCTCAGACCTTTATGCGTAAGTGTTTATTGAAAAGTTACATCTGGAAGGCTCTTAAGTGTCCCAAGTGTACATGACCAATCCAGAACCGTTATCTTCCTCTCCACTGAATCAATGCGCTTCTTGTTTTCTTCATCCTGGTTAGTAAGCATTAGTGTCTGGCTAAAAATCTGGGCATTACTATGACTGTGTTATTCCTCATTTCCCCAGCCAGTCAACTTTGCTCTATTCTCAGAACCTAGCACAGCCTTGGGCACACAGTAGGTCTTCAGTAGCTTTCTGGTGAATGACTGAATAAACTGCAGGAGCCAGGTGCAGTTTTTGACCTGAACCTGCATGCCTTTGAGCTCTTGCTGATACCCTTCTCTCCTCGGTAAATTCATCCATCCGCCTATCCCAGCTCTTCTGGGAAGCTTCCTGACTCACTAGGGAGAAATAAGCTGTGTGCCCAGGGCCCATTATGATGCCTCACTTAGTGTTATAGTTATCTCTTTACTTGTTTGTCTCTCTTGATGGTCTCAGCTCCTTGTGGGCTTGTTCGCTGCGGCGTTCCCTCAGCTGGTCCAGTAGGGGTTGGTAGGCATCTATGCAGTGGCAGTGGTGGAGAGTGATACCGCAGGGTCAGCAGGCCGGGACAGAATGAAAACAGTGATGGACCACAGGGCAAGTCAGGGGCTGGATGTTTTCCTGGATCATCTGCAAGAAGCCACTTCCCTTAGGCGGTTCTCCTCTGGGCCCTCCCCTCTGCTGATCCTCTTCCCTCCTTGGGCTGCTAACTGCTAATACTCTTGTCACTTTCACACCCTACCCTCCGGTTCAAGGTCCAGCCCAGGCTGTATCACTCCAGGAGGCCTCCAGGGCGTGGGATGCTCACCAGCCCACTCATTCATGTTGTGGCTGATGTATTTATGGAACTTCTTCTAGGTGTGTGACATGCGACTAGGAGCCAAGGCACATACAGAAAGAACATCCAATAGCCCACATCCTTCAGCAGTTTATAATCGAGTAATATATCAGTCTGTATTTTAATTTAAATACATATTTTAAAAATAGAATTACTTCTTTATATTATATATAACATAAATTATAAATAATAATTGTATATAAATATATATAATATATAAATGCATATATAAATATATAAAAATAAATATATAAATATATATAAATAAATGTATAAATATATTTAATATAAATAATTACTTCTTTATATTATACATAATATAATACTGATTTTTTTAATTTAAAAAGCAATGTCAAAGATATGGAAATAAAAATCTACCATATTCTTATTACCCAGAGGCTCTCTCTCTTAACATTTTAATATATTTTCATGTAGCTTTTTAAATAGTGTAATTTTGAACTTTTAATTTTGAAACAGTTTCAGTCTTACAGAAAAGTTGCAAGAATTCAATTCCATATACCCTTTGCTTAGATCCACCAGCTTTTAACATTTTGTCACATTTCCTTTATTATGCTCTTTGTCTACAGATGGTCATAAAGCCAGGAAAGATAGCAAATGCACATGATACTAAGAACATCTTCAGTCTGTAAATAGAATAATAGTACCTGCATTTCCAGGTTTTATTGCTGCCCTGTATATCCACACATCATTTTTTTCTCAGCCTTTTGAGAGTAGGTTATATTCAGCTATCCCTTAATACTACATTGTAACCTTAACAACAAGGACATTCTCTTATATCTCTGTCTTAGTCTGTTTGGGCTGTTATAAGAAAAATAGCATAGATGGGGTGCTTTATGAACAACAGAAATTAATTTCTCCCAGTTCTGAAGTCTGGGAAGTCCAGGACTAAGGCACTGGTAGATACAGTGTCTGGGGAGGGTCTGATTCCCAGTCATAGACAGCTCACTGTGTTCTTACATGGTGGAACAGGGCGAGGGGTTTCTCTGGTGTCTCTACAAGATTGTTAATGCCGTTCATGAGGGCTCTGCCCTCATATAATCAGCTCTCAAAGGCCTTACCTCCAAATATCATCACCTAGGGGTTTATGATTTAACACATGAATTTTGAGGGGACACTAATATTCAGTCTGTGGCAATAACCAGAGTGTGGTTATTCAGGAAATTTAGCATGGATACAATCCTTTTATTAATCTGTGATCCTGTTCCAATTTTATGCTTTGTCCCAGCAAGATCCCTGAACACATTTCCCCCTCTATCCAGGATTCAGTCAAGAATCACGCGTTATGTTCAGTTGCCTTATCTCTTCAGGTTCCTTTAATGTGGGGCAGTTTTTCAGTCTTTCTTTGTCTTTACAGCATTGGCATATTTGGTGAACAGGCCATTTATTTTGCAGAATGCTCCTCAGTTTGGCTTTGTCTGATGTTTCCGCATGGTTAGACTCAGTCCCTTCAGAACACCCTGTGAACCCTATTGGGAACCTCTCAGAGGCACACAGAGTCCATTTGCACCTTACTGGTCCTTCTGATGTGCCCCCATCATTTTGGGGAGGGGTGCTTCATTCCTTTCTAGCACAACAAAATGTGCCAGTCGCATCGTATTCTTTCCCCACCTCAGCCTTGGAATCAGCCACTTCTCTAAGTCAGGGGTCCCCAATCTCTGGGATCTAATGCCTGATGATCTGATGTCATAATAATAGAAATAAAGTGCCCAATAAAGGTAACATGCTTGAATCATCCCGAACCCTCCCCGCCCCCGCCACCCCCAGTCTGTGAAAAAATTTCTTCCATAAGAAACCAGGTCCCTGGTACCAAAAAGGTTGGGGTCTGCTGCTCTAAGGAACCCTGGTTTGTTTTAGTGGGTGTCATCCTGTCTCGTTGCTACCCATTTAGTATCCATCTCGCTCTGTTTATCTCCTATTAAGTTGGAATCATGCATTTTACATGCATTTCACAAATCACAGGCTTTTTGCACATCATAAACATTGTCCGAAACATGATGTGCCATGTTCTATCATGTGAATGGATTGTCATTTTAACAATTCACCTTTATAAATAATGAAGCAGTGAGTGTTCTCAGCACACACCTCTGCCCACACTTCTGAACATCTCTGATTGAGCATTGTGTGTAAGTTGGGGGATGGTTTAGGCCTTTGATGTATAAGAAGTCAGAAGAGCAACTGTTTTAGTTAGCAATGGTGTGGAAGCTTGATAGATCTGTGAAAGGCTGGGGCTACAAGTGGGGTGGAGAGGGTGCTCCAGGCAGAGAGGGTGCCATGGTGTGTCAGGAGACCTGTGGTGACCCAGGTCTATTTTCAGTCTTTCTTGAGGAGGGGAAGGAGCAGAAATTGGCTGTAGGGTCTGATGTCTTAGTGAGAAGGGAAAAGAGTGGGAGTGTTCTGTCTCCTCCCCGGAGTGGAGGCTCTGCTCGGAGAGCTGTGGGGCTCCAGGGAGGATTTGGGAGGAGCCTGAGAATAGTGAGGCATGAACCCCAGCGTTTGCAGACTTCCCCTTTGTCCCCTCGCTGGGTGGAGCTTGGCTTTGCCAAACTGGCTCTGTCCTGAGGGCAGACGCCCCGCAGCATTGCTTGGTTTCCTTTCACTGCTCTGACGCCTGTGGCCTGTTTAGCACAATGCCCTCCTTTTCCAAGGCCCCTGCTCAGGGGTTAGGCCGGGGAGCTGGCCCTCTGTCCTGGGGCTGTGGGTGAAGGAAGGCCTGAGGGCTGCAAGCTGGGCAGCCATACTTGAGCTCTGCCGTGGGGAGCTTTCTCCGGCAGCAAGCCTGAGCTGGACTTTGGGAAGAGACCCTCTCTCCGCGAGTCCTAAGTAAAGCAGAAAGGCCGCGGTGGGCAGGGCAGACTGGGAGAGGGCTGGGCACCAGGCCTCCCCTCTAGCCTTCATGCTTTGTGGTTCTCGGAGCTGCTGAAAGGCTTGGACTTGATCTCAGGGCATTGGGAGAAGAGGGAGGAAAATGGGAGGCACATGGAAGAGACACTGGGTCAGACATGTCTTAATGGTCGTTCTGAGTTGACTTTAGAAAGCGCTAGACCTGGGAGAACTGCCGTCGGGTCACCGAGAAGCGAGAGGCCTCGTTGGCGTTCGTCGCCCGTGTGAGGAGTCCCGGTGACTGTGGGACCCTCACGCAGGGTGAGCTGTGGGTGGGTTCCCCGTTGTCCAGAGAGAGGGGTACAGCGACTGATCCACTCTCCTCTCCCACCCCTTCTCCAGACATCCTTCTTTGGTCGCTTCAGGCACTTCTTGGACGTCATCGACCCTCGCACACTCTTTGTCACTGAGGTGAGTCATGGCGTCACTCTCAATGGAGGCCCCTTGGCCTTTATACCTTGTGACTTTGGAAGAGCAGCAGGTCATCATTATCTCATTTCATCTGGATCTCACGACATCCCTTCAAGGTAGATATGTCATTATTATTCTTTCAGACTTCAATAAAATGACTACCAAGTACATGGATTATGTGCTCATTACAAAAATTCAAACGGTACAAAACAAAAAGGATCCTCATGCTCTCTCCCTCTCAGTTCCCTGCTCTGATAGGTATGATTGCAATTAAGGTGTGCTTTATATTTTGTATGTGAACAACCCTATGAGTTTTGGCAGACCTATCAAGTGTCCACAATGAAGTATTCATGATGAAGATGGAGAACATTTCTGTCATCCTACAGTACTCCTCATGACCATTTATAATTCATCTCCCCCGGCCCCTGGTGAGCCCCTGGCACATTCATCTGTTTTCTGTTCTTCTTGTTTTGCTGTTTCTATAATGTCATATAAGTGAAGTCCTACAGTACGTAGCCTTGTGTGTCTGCTTTCTTTCCCTTAACATGGTGCTTTTGAGGTCCATCTATGTTGTTGCATGTATCAGTACTTCATCCCTTCTTACTGCTGAGCAGCATTCCATTGAAAGGATGTTCCAGAATTTGTTTCTATACACTTGTTGATGAACACACGGGCTGTTTCCATTTTCTGATTATTATGAATAAAATTGCTCTGAGCATTCTTTGTGTGGACGTATGCTTTCATTTCTCTTGAGTGAATAACTAGGACTGGGGTCGCTGGCTCATATGGTAAGTATATGTTTAACTTCATAGGAAACTGCCGAACTGTTGTTTAAGGCTTACTATCCATTTTACATTCTCATCCACAATGTTCCAGTCGCTCCACATGCTAACTAGTCCTTGATATTGTCTAATTTAAATGTACTGTCAGATTTCTTTGAGCCATTCCAAGAAGTGTGTCTTTATATCCTTTGTATTGTATTTACAAACGTTTATAGGAATGCATGCACATATAATGTAGTGAATATTTATTAAGCACTTTCTGTGAGCAAAGCAGTGTCATAAACATTTTACATGTATAATCTCGTCGGATTAACTCAAAACAACCCTTTGAGGTAGATTCTATTTTAAGTTCCATTTTCCAGATGAGGAAACAGACAGACAGAAGTTAAGTCTCAGGCACATGGTGCTGGCCAGTGATGGAGCCAGGGTATGAACCCAGGTAAGCTTGTCTCCAGAACACTTATTTTTGGCCACTTTGCATTCCTGTTCAGGTAACTCAAGTTTAGGGAGCTCTCCCAAGCTGGAAGAAGGCCTGAACTCCCCACCCCTGGGTCCCCAAATACCCTGGCAGAAGTCATTGGGCCTCTGAGTCAGCCCCCTGAGTAGGCAGCCCTTCTCTGCTCACTTTTGTGCTGAGCATTGGCTTGCTTCAGCTCTGGGAAGAAAAAGAAGCACAAGGCCTTCTAGGCACCTGGCCCTAGAACCATCTCCATCTCTCCATCCCCATTGTGCCTGGGAGAGCAGCCCAGTTACGGGAAATGTGGGGATTACCCTGATATGTGATTTCCTGTTGCAGCTCGGGAAGGATGAAGGACTCTAGTATTTAACTGGCTGACCTTATTTCTGGGTGTAGTGCCTCTGAAGGGCAAGGCTATTGTATTTCCGGGCCCTGTCAGGACTCTCCTAAGGAGCAATCAATGGGATTACATAAAAATTCGGAGGGGCACCAAACTAGAGAAACTACTTACCTAGCCTAGGTTATGTGTCTTTCTTGAAAGCTCTGGAATGGTGCCCAACTAGATAGAATTGTGAAAAAAATCCCAACATAAATGCCTCCTGCTTGATGGAGGAGGCAGCAGGGACGAATGCTTATTTCAAAAGATGGAGGTGCTAATGGTGGCCTTGAAGGCAGCACATTGAGAGATGGTGGAGGGAGTCTTGGGCCGTCTGGACGTATATCAGTGCTCCCTGCCCCCAGTTACCATGAGCAGGCAGGGGCTTTGGGGGCAGCTGGGCAGCATGCTGCTTGTGCTGGGGGCTCACAGCTCCTCCTCTCCAGTCCACACTCCTCTCATCCCCAGACCATTTCATGTTACTGCTGTCTCCCTGTACCACATTTTTTCTTCTACTCTTGCATTTTGAAAGACCCCAGCATCTTTGTACATTACTAAGCCATCTTTTGCCTATTTCCCCATGAGTAATTTAAAAGCCTCATACTTTTTTTTTTTTTTTACTATTAATTGAAATGTCAAAGACTCTTAACTATTTAATGACCAGAAAATATCCAATGCAACAATCAGTTAAAAATATTTTTCAAATTTCTGTTTCTTCTCCTTGTCAAGGGTGCCAGTAGGCTTCCTGGAAAGATCTACACCTTTTCCTACTGCATCCCATTTGGGGACTGTTTCCAGGACTACTTGCCTTTTGGAAATTTTCTGCCCATAGAAGATCTTCTAGGCCCTAAAAAATCCGAAAGGGCCATAAGTGGGCCCTTCCGTCCCTCCCCAGTTCCAGTCCAGGCAGGTAGCTTGGCAAGGCCATCTGCCTGGAAGTGATGGAAATTAGGAGCAGCAAGAGGAAAGAATCTCTTACCTGAGCCCCTCCCCGACAACTGTGGTGCTATCAGGAGAGCCAGGTTCCCCCCGCTGCTGGGCTCAGCCCAAGACCATGGCTTATGCCCACAAAGCACTGTCTCTCTCCCAGAGTGTCCTGGGAGGGAGCATGGGGTGATGGCAGCCCAGGTGGAGGTGATCTCGGCAGGCCGGTTCACCTGTGTGAGAGGAGAGTGGAGGACATGAGAGGTGGCTCTGGAAGCCAGAGTTTCCTGAGGTGGAAAGATGCTGTGCCGCTGGAGCCTTCTGGTGACCCAGTTCTGAGGGGCAGTAGCTGAGTCAACGGATAGACTCATCTTGAGAGAGTTTTGCAGCTATTGTTTGTAATTTATAACTGGCGGAGCTTTAAAAAGATTCCAGCCCTTGTGTGTGTAATGAGGTGGAGCAAATTTTATTCACCATAATTTCTCTTAGGAAGAAGGCTGTCTTTGTTCTAAGAATGTCTTGAGCAAGGCTTCAGAGAGGAAGGAGGTTGCCTGCTTGACAGAAGAGGAATAACTGTGCTTTTCTGATCCTCCTAAGAGGGAGGAGAGAGAAGGAACATGAGGGGAAAACAGTGGGAAGGAGAGCAAGTAACCATGATGAACGGAAAGGCCTATGTCTGGGGGCTCTTTAGAGGTTGGTCATGCATGCTGTGCTGGCCCTTCCCCCATCATTCCTATTATACTGTCATAAAATCTGCCTGGTTCCTGAAGTCTCTGCAAGAGTTCATTCTTTAGGGATCTTGCGGGGCCGGGAGTCTGCTCTTGGTGCTGTATGTGCACAGTTGGGCCTGGGGAAGGAAGTCGCTGGGACCTGGCAGAAGCCCTAGCTTCATCCTTTCATGTAGGTCATGGAATTAGATCTAGATCTCTAAGGAAAAGGCTGCACCAGCTGACATCTAAGTTACTTTAAATCATGAACTGAATATGAAAGGGGTTTGCTATTCTGAATTCAATAATTATTAAGAGGATGAATGTTTGTCAGATCGTCATTCTGAAGGATGTGGAAAACCCACTGAAGCAGTGCAGATAGCACAAACTCATTACTGGTATTTGTGAAGTAATCTGAAACTGTTTTGGGTGTATTGTTGGACAGAATAAATCATTACACTGATATTGGGAACCAGGGTTCTCACCGCAGGACTAGGGAGATGCAAATATGAAGTAAGGAAAAAGACAAAAACTATGTTATGTTGTATTTGAATTGGTGGACTCAATGTGAACTCATGATTTATGCACATATACATTCATATACTTACATTTATATTTCTCAGTTTTCTGACTCTGCTCACTGAAAGGGCCTAGAAGCAATGACACCCCAGTAACAATGGACACACTTAGCACTCAGATCTTTGTTTCTAAATGCCATTACTTACTAAAAGCACCCAGGGCTGCTTGGAGAGTTTGCCAAATCCACACCTGAGGCAATGAGCATTGCTACAGAAAATAAGAAAATGTTTCTAGAATGATGATGGAGACACAGGAACAGTAAGTGGCTGAGTCCCACTAGCCACATTTGGGACAATTTGAACATTAAGAAGAAGAAAAATAATGGATTTTAATACATTGAATAATAAAAAGAATCCATGAGTCCATAGTAAAACTAAAAATATGAGAGAGGGAAGCTCTTATTCTCAGAAGAATATCAGCTAATAAACGTTGAAGGAAATAAACATTACATAGTCCTCAGTGAAATAACCGATTTCAACCAGGATCATTAATAAATGCTATTTTCATAGAATAAAATGTTGTTGTAAAATAGGATATTCTTAGTCTTTCAGGTAAGTATCGCCTCCAAACGTTGCTTAGCAATTACTAAGGGAAAAAAGGTACTTTTACAGTAGTGAGCTTGGAGAACACTCCTTTAACCAGGTGACCAATGAAAATAATTGACATTATGTGCCTCTAGATGTGATGTGATTCTGGTAGTAATCTCTAAATACTGGAACATATGAAAGTCTAAAAAAAGAAAATAAAAACTGCTCATTATCTCTCCTGCAAGAAATAATCACAATTATCATTCTAGTGTATATATCTGTACAAAATTAGGATGGTTTATATAATGTGTACATATATATATGTATCTGTATCTTACTCTCTGTCTATATCGACGGTCCCTGACTTCAGTCTACAATTTGTGGTCTTTATGATGGTGTGAAAGCAGTATGCATTCAGTAGAAATCATGGTTCCAGTTGTGAATTTTGACTATATCCTGGGCTAGTGATATACAGTATAATACTCTCTTGTGATGCTGGGCCATGACAGCCACAGATCTCAGTCAGCCACGTGATCACTCGTGGGAATCACTGATACACTTAGAACCATTCTACACCCGCACAACTATTCGGTTTTTCACTTTCAGTATAGCATTCAACGAATTACATGAGATAGTCAACATTTTATTATAAAATAGCCTCTGCATTAGATGATTTTGCCCAACTGTAGGCTAATGTTGGTGTTCTGAGCACGTGTAAGGAAGGCCAGGCTAAGCCATGATATTCGGTAGGTTAGGTGTGTTAAATGTATTTTCAACTTAAGATGTGATATTTTCACTTATAGTGAAATTTTATGATGGGATGAACCCCATCATAAATCAAGGAAGATCTCTCTCTGTATGTAATGTCTCTCTCACAATACATACATATATCTATATCTATATAGATATAGATATATATGTAAATATATATTTAAAATAATATGTAACATATGTATACATGATATGTATTGTTTTTTCCATATAGCATACCTTGAGCATTTTTTTCTTGTCATTAAATGTTATTTCAAAGTGTGTTTAATAACTACATAGTAATCCATCAGGTGATTATTCTAAAACTTAATCATCTTCTCTATTGACCATTTGGGTGGTTTCAAGTCTTTTACCATTATAAACAATATGGTGATAAATATCCTTGCACATGTATCTCCCCATATTTCTCTTTATTTCCTTGGGGTAAACTCCTAGAAGTGGAATTTCTGAATGAAAGGCATTCTAAGGCTTTTGATATATGTGGCCAAATTGCCCTGCAAATGGTACCAACCTGTACCAGGACTATCAGTTTATGCTCCCAATAGTAGTAAGAATATCCATTTAAATGCATTCTAGACAGCATCAGGTAGTCTAATTTTAAATTCAAAAATTTCCAAATTTCAGTACCTTTATACACTTCAGGTTTTTGCCCATCTGTATACATTTTTGGCATACTTATTACATTGAACATAGACTTTTTATTTGCTTTTTTCATATATTTCCTTCTTTATAATTTTAGGAAGTCACGTCTTTTAGTATAAATATCCATCTCTGTTAGGCTTTTAGGCCTTAACAGATAGGTTGTTTCCTACCTTTTTGTTTCCTGCCAAAAATAGTCTTAGGCAAATTATTTTTCATTTTTGACACATTTATTTTTTAGGAAAAAATTCCCCAAAGTAGGGTGTCCAGGATATAAACCATGATTGTTTTTATAGTTCCTAGGCGTAGTTGGACAGATGCACTTTCTAAAGGGCTATACCACCTGAGATGCTGCCAGAATTAACTCATATTCAGTGTCCTGAAGGTGACTAGCGGTTGGCCACAGGGAAACGTGTGTGTCTGGTTTCTCCTTCTCTTGGGCCTCCCAGAGGTAGCTTGTGGTTGAGCTAGGAAACAATTTCAGTGCAGATGACCCTGTGGGTCCCAGGATTGCTGGCAAGGAACAAGAAGGGCTTAGGAAGGCCAAGGGAGGATGAGAGAAGGGCTTGAGACTCTGCCTGCACAAAGCTTTGGCCCCCAAAATCCCACCATCTGGGAGCCAGAAAGGAATGATTGAAGATGTTGCAGACAAGGTAAGAATGCACAGCGCTGCCCTTGGCTGATTCAGGACTGGCCCAGGTGAGAGCAATCAGATACTGAGAGATCAAGGCAGGACCTGCCCCCGCCCCTACCACCAGCTCCGTTCCCTCATGCACTCCAACCCCACTCCCCACACTCATTTCCCACCCCCCCCATCACTGACAGTTCTTTTTCCTTTCTCTTTCTTTTCCTTCCTTTCTTTCTCCCGCTTCCTCTGTCTCTCCTCTCCTTCCCTCCCTCCCTTCTCCCCCCCATTTTAAGTGGGACTCCCAAATTTTGATTGCCTGAAATGCCCATGTTTCAATTGTACCCACTTTTGCTAAATATGCTTTGCAATTTTCTCTGTGTCAACTAGGCTTGCCTTTGAATGAGAATAAAGAAGGCCCTTCCCTTTCTTATGTGGGGTACCTGGCCCCTGTTGACATCGGCTTTTCAGGATGCAAGCATTGCTGTGGTTTCTCTGAGAGAACATTCCTCTTTCAATGACTGACCATCCTGAGGACAGGAGGCTCTTCCATGCTCATGTCTCATGGAAATGTCCCAAAGCTGGGAATGAGGGGACTTGGGATTCCTAGATGACACCCACCTGCTCTGTGACCCTGGGTACTGAAATGCCCTTCCTGCTTGGACCCCGGCTGTCTCAGAGAAAGGAGTGCCCACGTGGTTCAGCAGACATTCACGGAGGGGTACTGTCATCCACACCCTGTGTAAACAGGGCATGGTCTCTTGGTATGCCAGCATTCCGTAAAACCAGCATCACTATCAAGGGCCTCTGGCCTGCTGCTTTGGAACCTGGTCCCTAACCCTGATTATACCCTTCACCTCTCCTCCCAGCAGCCTCAATCCTTCATTTTTGGAAGGCAGCTATGCTCACCACTATATCACCAACGCTGCTCGGCACAGTCCTTCATTTTTATCAAATGCTCATTATGTGTGGCCCTGTGTTGGTGACGGACTGGGGTAGGTGTGCCCTGCGTTTCAGCCAACATAACCTACAACCAGTCTCCTGCTCCCTGCACCTTGCAGTCTCTGACAGGTACCATGGGCTTGTGGTGCAAACCAAATGCTCTCTGACTGTTCAGAGGGCAGAGGGAATATTTCTGGAAGATTCCTGAAGATGGCCCTGAGCCTTGAAGGATGGACAGGGGTGGGGACAGACAGCTGGGGAGGTAGGATGTCCTCCTCTTCCCCCAAGGTGGTGGGGTGGTATAGGAAAGATCAGGGGTGAGGACCTGCTGGTAAAGTGGGTGGGCTTTATCACAAGTGGGGGTGAAATATTTCTGGGTAATCCTCACCTCTGGCCTGGTGCTGTCACTCCCATCATATATTTTAACACATTAAACATTATAATAAATAAAATATTCAAATCATTTAGACATACTCCCTAGCCAAGCGTGGATTATACTGTCTGCATTTAGTTTGGGGGTGGACTAAGGTATACCCCTTCCCTCCAAAAAAGATTAGCTTTGCTTCTGATGACTTTTGTCATCTTCCTGTTTTGTGCCTTTCCATCCTGTGTTCCAACATCCCCATTCCTGTCTGTCAGGGTCTCCTGCCCTCTCTGCCACCATGCTAACACTGCAGGACTGCCCTTTGGCTTCCTTCTTCCCCTCAGGACCTTGAGGCGGGATGTCTGTTCAAATTCTCTGCCCTGGAGCATACCCTCCAGGTACCTGTCTCCAGAGAAATTTATGGAGACCATGCCCCGTCAGATACAAGAAGAAAGTCTTGCCGTGACAGTTTCTGCCAGGCAGGTGATGGAGTCTGGGAAGCAGCAACCTGGGCTGTCTCTCCCCAAGCCCAGGGCTCCAAAAAGGGACCTGCAGGCTTGTCTCCAGGCCAGCCGGGCCCCTCACCATCTTAGCATTCAGGGCCTGCGTGCCTGTTTGTTTCTGACTGAAAAGACTTCCTGCAAAGTTCACCCTGCCACTGACCTCCTGCTTTCCCCATCCTTTGAGCGCCCAGGGCTTTTCTGTCAAGCGTGTCAATGCATCAGGGTGAGAGGAGAACTTCAAGCAAAAAGACCCTCCTCCTATCCCTCAAGGCTCCCTGAAAATGGCTCCCTTCTCTGCTGTGAGAAGTCCAGCTCCCAGAACAGCCAGCCCTCAGGGACCTCTCAAGACAAGGCCTGAGGCCTTGCCTGTCTCACAGAGCCGCTGGGAGCCCTATCCCTCAGTCTCTGAGCTAGGGGGCCAAGCTGAGGCTTAGCAAGGCCCAGAAGCAGACAAGCACACGCTAGCTTGTCCCAGTCCTGCATTGGCAGGCCTATCTCGGGAAGCTTTGGATTTGGTTCTTTCTCAATGAGTGCCAAGATCAGGGCTCTTTGGAACTTAATCCTGTGGCCAGAGGCCTCCCTTTGATGACTGTGTGGAATGAGATGGAGTCTGGCCAGGTTGTTAGAGGAACTGAATCCCTGGAGGGGGAACATAATGAGAATGCGGGGCCATTCACCATTCAGGGTGGAAAGTAGAGCACTTATTGTGGGGCCAAGGCTGAGGCTGGCAGGAAGCAGCCTTGGAGCTGTATCACCAGGAGGATTTGGGGGGCGGCTGCAGAGACAGCAAGGGTCTAACTAAACTCTGGCCTCAAATACTAAACTGCTCACTTTCTGTTGAACTTAGGCAAGTTAAAACAATCAACCAACATGAAAAGCAAATGTATTAAGTCTAGAAGGAAAATAATAACTTTTGCAGTGGTTCTCTCTGTGGTATGTTTACAGGTGATTACAACTTTTTGGTGTGTGCTTTCAATTTTTCTGACATTTTTTCTAAACAGAGTGGATTACACCTGGAAAAAACACAAACTCAAAGTTGTCTCTACTTTGAAAGCGAACGGATTCTGGGGAAGGACTCTGGAATTCAGAAATTGATAGACATATATTTGAAAGGGAAGAGGCAGTACTTTATAGCAGTCAGGCTGCTCCCAACTGAGAAGTTCTCCTGGCCTCCTGACAGCCCAATTGGCTTGTCTGGGCTGGCGGTTAGTCCTGCTGTTTTAGTGCGGAGGGTGGCTGTTCCTTTCCCATCCTGTGTGACCACTGTCAGCCTGCTCAGAAGATGCCCCATGGGGCAGCCTGCCCTGGAGCTGCATCCTGCCTTTGGACCAGGGGCTTCTGTTGCAGTCTCTCTGCACTCCCATCTTTAGCCAACTTTGACCCTTGGTCAAAGCGGATCAGGGTGTCTTCCCTGGGTTTCTTCTCTCATCATGATCATCCCTGATGTCCGTTCCTCATCTGACCTGGACATAGGCTGCCTTCTCTCACTGTTGTGTTTATTATTGATTTTTTTTTAAATGATATACCATACATACAACAAAATACATAAATCTGAAGTGTATGGCCTAATGGATTTTGACACACGTTTGTACTGTGTAACTACCAGTCAGATCAAGACATTGAGCATTTCCATTATTACAGAGAGTTCCCTCATGCCATCTCCAAGTCAACACCCCGACCCACCTCCACAAAGGTAATACTATAATGACATCTACCACCATAGGTGCGTTTGACCTGTTTTTTAATTTTACATATACTTTTTGCATCTGCCTTCTTTTGCTCATCATTATGTGAATTGGCCTTCTATTATCATGTAAAAAATCACCCCAAAATTTAGTGACTTGAAATAAAAACAGGCAATTCTTTCGCTCACTGATTGACAGGACTTAGAGAGGATGGTTATTTTGCAGCCTCGGCTAGGGCAGCTTGACCGGGGGAAGGTCCCTTTCAAGATGGTTCACTTCCGTGGTGGGCCAATTGTTGCTGACCATTAGCTGATGACTTAGCTGGAGCTGTGGGCCAGGCCCTCAGTTCTTATCCACATGGGTCTCTTCATAGGCTACTTGGGCTTCCTTACAATGTGATGGCTAAGTTTCAAGAAAGCAACCATCCCAAGAAAGCCAGGTGGAAATGCAAGGCATTTTCATGACCTATCCTCAGAGGTCACATAGCCTCACCTTGGCAACACTCTATTGTTAAGGCAGTCACAAAGGCCTGCCCAGGATCAAGTGCAGGGACGTAGACTCTACCTCTGGATGGGGGATGTGGGAAAGTTCTAGAAGAGCATGGGATGAGAGATATTAGGGTGCCATTCTTGAGAAGATTCACCCGATTGTAACATATTTGCAGTTTGCATTTTAAATGCTGTGTAATATTTCATTGTGTGCATGTACTTACCCAGTCTGTTAACTGACATTTGAGTTGTTTGCAGTTTGGGCCTATTTGAAGAGTGCCACTATGAATATCCTTATACAAGTCTTTCAGGGGACAAAGACTGCCTTCTCTCAGTGTTGCTGTCTTTAGTTTTTAAGATTTTAAAAATCATACAATTCTATTCTCTTTTATTTTTTCCCCATCAGTTACTGTAGCCATATGTATTTTAGTATGTAAAACTCTGCTAGTGTTTTTTAAATGTTGAGGAGAAATTATATAAGTATTACATAAATATGTTCTCTTTATAAAAACTTTCAATATTACAATTAAGACTAAAATTTCTTCCAACACCACTTGCCAAATCTGAACTCTTTCCTCCTACCTCAAGGTAACCTCTGTCACTAGTTTGGTGGGTCTCCTTCTTAGAGCTTTTTGATACATTTACTCACATAAATATTCTCATAGGAAATACTGTTTTCTTTGTGTGTGTGTGTGCTGTTTGTTTGGTACAACAACTGGCATCATACGGCTCTGTACTTTGCTTTCACACTTAAAAAAATACCTTGGAGATATGGCCATGGACATCTACTTTACTTTGCAAACCACCAAATAACGTGCATAGTATTATTACACTGGATAAATGGCAAACATTTATCCATTTATCCACTTCTCTGTGAAAGGACGTTTAGGTTATAGCCTTCTTTATTGTTTTGGGTGTGTCCCATAAACTGAAGGGCAGGTCTTGCACACTGTGAAGTTTGTCAGTGCTTGGCCAATACTGACGCACCCCTGCAAAGGAAAGTGTTGCTGGAACCCTGGACCTCTGCCCCTCAGTGTCCCTTTTCTTTGCCTGCAGAGACGTCTCAGAGAGGCCGTGCAACTGCTTGAAGACTATAAACATGGGACCCTGCGCCCAGGGGTTACTAATGAGCAGGTAACTCTGCTGGAGGTGGGGTGGGGGCGTGGTGGGGGGGAAGGAAGGTGGCAAATTCACTGTCCTTCCCCCACAGCCAGAACCACTTCTCTTCCCCTCCGAATCCACTTCTACTGCTGCTACATCTCCTTGGACTTCTGGATTTTGGAGGGGATACTCAGGGCTCTCCTGTAAGCTGGTCTGGTGGGAAGTATGGAGGCTGCTAAGACTAGAGAAACCTAAGGCAATAGTTTAGTGGAGCTGACATGTGCATCTTTTCCCAGTTCCACATTCAGTGACATCACAGTGATGACTTGAAATCAACCACAATGTGAGAATTTACACCATGGAAAGTGGCAGATACTATAAATCAGGACTTTTTTTCTCAAAAATATTCACAAGCATACCACTATCCAGAAGTTTAGACAGAGGATGAGAAAGATGGAGGAGACAGTGTGGAATTAGGCTAAGACACCGTAATTTCTGTTTTGTTAATATCATGTAGAAACTTGAACTAGAGCTAATTGAAAAGTTGGTGGTTTTGTTTGGTTTGGGGGAAAGGTAGAGAGATGTAGTATAGGGCAGCTCTGGTGATTGTAGAGACAGATGGCTAATGTGCTGAAGTTTTTCTTTTTGTTCATAAAACTTTATTTTAAAAGCTATTAAAAATTAATCTCACACTTTTTTTCAAAGTAATTTATGTACAAAGTTCAAAAAGTCAAATAGTACGAAAACACTTGTAAAGAAAAATAGTGTATTGCCCCATCTCTCCCCAATTCCCATTTCTCTTCCCCCGAAGCAAATGCTGTTAGCTGTTTCTTCAGATAGAAACCTATATTTCAAACTAAGCTTATCTATACTGCTATTTCTCAACTAGTTCTTTTGTGTGGTAGTTGAGGATCCATCTCTCTTATTATTTATCTCCATAAACACATTTCTCTCCCCATCCTCATCAGTTCAGTTCAGTCGCTCAGTCGTGTCCGACTCTTTGCGACCCCATGAACCACAGCACACCAGGCCTCCCTGTCCAACACCAACTCCCGGAGTTTACCCAACCCATGTCCGTTGAGTCAGTGATGCCATCCAACCATCTCATCCTCTGTCGTCCCCTTCTCCTCCTGCCCTCAATCTTTCCCAGCATCAGGGTCTTTTCCCATGAGTCAGCTCTTCGCATCAGGTGGCCAAAGTATTGGAGTTTCAGCTTCAACATCAGTCCTCCCAATGAACACCCAGGACTGATCTCCTTTAGGCTGGACTGGTTGGATCACCTCATCACCTTCATCACCCTCATCACCCTCCCAAAATAGTTATCATAGATTTGGGGTCTGTGGATATTCGATATTCACTTTATGACAATTATATGAATAATACTACGACTTTGTTGTATATTATTATGTTTCCTCTCCTTTTTGACTTTATGTTTTATCTGGATTTAATAATTGTCTCATTTTCCTCACTGACAGAGTTTTCTTTGTACCATCTCTAATTCTTATTGTATCTTCTAGCAGCTTTTTGATATTTTTAATGGTGGTGGTGGTTTAGTCGCTCAGTCGTATCTGACTCTGTGACCCCATGGACTGTAGCCAGCCAGGCTCCTCTGTCCATGGGGTTTCCCAGGCAAGAATATTGGAGTGGGTTGCCATTTCCTTCTCCAGGGGATCTCCCAACCCAGGAATTGAACCCAGGTCTCCTGAATGGCAGGCAGATTCTTTACCAGCTGAGCTACAAGGGAATCCATTTTCACTTCCATATTTTTCCCTGAAATTTTCTGGGGCCCAGTTCCCTCCAGCTCCTTGTGGTATACACCTTCATTTTAGTGGAAGACCTCTTCTGGTAGCTCCCTGAAAAAGGGTAAATGGAAAGAAAATTTGGAGTCCTTTTATATCTGAAAAAAATGTAATTTGTAATTGTAATTCTGTACTCAGCTTTAACTGACAGTTTGGCTGAGGAGAAAATTCCAATTTTTAGGTTGACAACATTTTCCTTTAGAATTTTGAAGACATTGCTCTTCTGGCTTCTAGTCTAGCTTTTGAAAAATCCAACGCTGTTTTATTCCTGATTTTTTGCAAGTGACCTGTTTTCTCTCTTTGGGAATGTTTAGGATCTCCTCTTTATGTATACAGTTTATTTCTGAAATTCCACAATGCCATGCCTTTTAAAACTTATTATTTTGGGTTTCTGGTGACCTCTTTCAATCTGAAGACTCCTGTCTCTCAGTTCTGGCAATTTTTCTTATACTATTTCTTTGATAATTTCTTCTCATTCTGGAATTCCTATTAGTCAAGTATTCAACATCTTAGATTGATACTCATATTTTCTTATCCTTTTTTTCTCTTCTATTCTTTCACTTTTTCCTTCTGTCTGGCTTTACAGGAAATTTCCTTGAGTTTATTTTCAACATGTCTATCAGATTTTTAACTTCAGCTAGTACAAATTTTAATTTCTGAGAGCTATTTGGTTGTTTCTTTTCTTTATTCCTTTTAATAGGATTGTCTTCCTGTTTTGTAAATACAGTATCTTCTCACCTCTGCATTCTGGAAGCCAAGTAGAGGAGCAAGGCTGAAGCCTCAATATTCACTTTGCAGATTTTCATTGATTTCTCTGCTTTTAGCCTCACCTGCTCCCTCTTTCCACTGGGCTAGTGTTCCCAAGTCTGGAGTCACTTGGATTCAGTTTCTCCAGAAGGTTGATAAACCTCTGGTGTTTGGGGGACACAGGTGAGGGTGGTGATAGCCATCCTGCTGTGTGGGAAAGGCCGAGGGGTTCTACTGCTTTGAATTCAGATTTTCAGCCAAGTCCCTGTGTTTAGCCCTTTGATTAACCCTTTGTTCCTGGGGTGCCTGGGCCCTCCAAGTCCTGAGCTTCGCTGGCATCCTGGGGGTGACGGCCTGGCTTCTCAAGCGTGCCTTCTGCGGGCACTGAGGGACGGCTTCCTCCTCTCTGCTGGATCAGTTCCTAAAACTGCTCATTTTCCACCCAGAAACGCGCTGTCTCTTCTGTTCTGTTGGGACTGTGAGGCACCGCCTGCCTCTCACGCCTTTAGGCTCGAAGTCCACAGACACACTGGGCCTGGCTGGGTGTTCCCCGGGCTGGGTGCTAAGCCAGCAGCCCTCCCCAGTCGGGTTTGTTTCGCTTTGCATTTATGGAGCACCTCCAGGCCAGTGTTGGTGCTAGGACCTGGGGGACAGCGGGGGAGAGGCTGGAGGAGGCTCCTGCCCCCAGGACTCCCCAGCATCCAGGCCAGGACAGTGAAAATACGTGATGCTGTGGGGGAGCAGAGGGAGGAGTCACCTGACCAGAAGCGGGGAGTCTGGAAGAGGTTTCTCACCTGAAACTGAGGGGTGAGCAAGGATTGGTGAGGAGGCGGCGCTGGGAAGGGCAGGGGAAGAACATCCTGAGCACAGAGGATGGCCCCTAGAGGAAGGGACAGGCCGATGTGCTGGACAGCAGCCCACCACACGGAGAGGGGGCAGAGGTGCCCAGAGAGGCAGCCCCTTGGCCAGATGTCCTTGTGCGGGGCCCTGAAGTGATGCAAGATGTTGCAGTGCTGGCTAGGCTAGGTCTGTCTTCAGGAGTCTGTGTTGCCTGTGGAGTTCGTTGGGAGCAGCCATCAGCAGACAGGGCAGGGCCGCATCTCCTTATTCCTGAGCGAAGTGCTGCCCTCTGGCTGTGGCACCGAGGAGCCCGCTGCTGTGACCTGATATGCTCCTCTCTACCTTCGGGAGTGGGGGATGGGGGGCGGTCCTCGGACCCTGGCAGCTCCTGATGGACCAGTCAGAGGAGTCCAGCCTCCAGGCCCTTCCTGGCCCCGCGTCTGCTCCCAGCCCAAGCTCCCCTCCAGCCTGGCTTTTCCTCTTGGGACTCTTTCCAGTTTTCAAGAGTTGGGAAATGAGGCCATGTTTCCTCTCTTTGTTCCCTTCGGAAGCTTAAAGCTGCCTGTCCTGTTTTCTGGGCCCCCTTTGTTTTCTATCCCGAAAGCTCCCATGTGCCTCCAGGCAGCTGGGAGGCCAGGAGGGTGTGGGGGGACCCTGCACTAGCTGGGGGAGGGTGGGGGTCCCTGCACTAGCTGGGGGAGGGTGGGGGTCCCTGCACTAGCGGGGGGAGGGGGGGGGTCCCGGCATTAGCTGGGGGAGGGTGGGGGTCCCTGCATTAGCTGGGGAGTGTGGGGGACCCTGCACTAGCTGGGGGTGGATGGGGGTCCCTGCACTAGCTGGGGGAGGGTGGGGGTCCCTGCACTAGCTGGGGGCGGGTGGGGGACCCTGCACTATCAGGGGAGGGTGGGGGTCCCTGCACTAGCTGGGNGGGGGGGTGGGGGACCCTGCACTAGCTGGGGGCGGGTGGGGGTCCCTGCACTAGCTGGGGAGGGTGGGGGTCCCTGCACTATCAGGGGAGGGTGGGGGTCCCTGCACTAACTGGGGGAGGGTGGGGGTCCCTGCACTAGCTGGGGAGGGTGGGGGACCCTGCACTAGCTGGGGGCGGGTGGGGGTCCTGCACCAGCCCCTCCTCCCTGTTCTGGCTCCAGCCCTCTGGAGGCTAGCAGCACGGTGCTCTAGGTGTGAGTCCGAGGCCCGGCGCCCCTCCCGTCACCCTCCCGGCTCCCCAGCCAGCAGGACTGGGCTCTGCTGCAGCTCTCACAGGACCTCCTGGACCTTGTCTACAGAGCCCTGGCCCCCACCAGCCTCCATGGCCACAGCAAGAGGGGGTGGGTGGTGACATACCAGCTCAGGATCTGGGGAGCTTTAGGGATCAGAAATTCACAAAGTCCCCATCCCTGGTTCAGGCTGGCCCTGCTCAAGGTTCATGCCGGTGCTGCCTGAAGAGGCTGAGGATGGTTCTTGACCTCCGTCTGGACGGCGGCCTGTGTGCCTTGGGCTCTGTGCCTGCCCTGATGTCCTTGTGCAGGCGTGTGAGTCAGAAGCCTGTGGCTGTGTGCTGATCCTGTGGGCCTGATGCAATGTCCAGGCCCGCTGGGTATCTTAGGCACTGATTTGTTGTTACCTAATCTGCCCTCCAGTCACAATACCCCACCAGGGGGCTACATCAGATTGAGAGTTTGTTCACACCTGATGGCCTTGGTTAGTGGGTGGCTGATATCTCCTCCAGAGACTGTTAACTTGTTGAAAGGTTGCTGTACCAGTGAAAAGTTAGTCCTAAGGATAAAATAAAAATAAGTACAATTTACTCTTTGGGCTTGACAGGTATATATTTGATGTGCTAGGAACCCTAATAAAGACTGCAACTATCAGTTAAACAACAAAGCCATAGATGAGAGCAAAAACGTTAAGCCCTGGCAGCTAAGTTTCTGAGTGTTTGCTGTGCTGTGTGCTTTTTATATGCCGGGGCTTTGCTGGGATGGTTTGGTATGGGTGAAGATGGGTGGGGTTCAATATGGAAGACCCCCCCATGGCAATGAGTCATCACTCACTGTGAGCTCACCAAGGGCCAGGAGCCATGCTAAATATTTGCACTTTATATGTATTCTCTCAATTAATTTTCACAGAAGCCTTGTTTGGTTGATGCCTATATTGATCCCATTTTACAGGCAAGAAAACTGAGGCTCAGAGGTTACAAAACTTATCTCAGGTTACATAACTAAGGTGTGGTGGGACAGGGACACTGGACCTGGAAGATCCAATGCCCATTTTTCACTAACTGTCTGAAGATAGATTTGGAAGGGAAGATGATACTCTGGAGTGGAATGTGTGTGCTCACAGGCAGGCAGAGTGAGCGGGTGGGGTAGAAGTCCATCAGAGGGGCTTGGCGTGTGTGCAGGTCCCATAGCCCCAGTCACACTGGGCGGTTAACCCTGTCAGGCCAGGCCGTGGGCATCTGTGGGGCACCTGGTACATGAAAGGTGCAGTGGCAGGTGGGCACTGGGAGGTTCCTGCCCTCATGCAGCCAGCTCCCACGCAGGCGCACACGTAAGGGGGTGGCTGGAGGCAGGAGTTAGGCTGCGGTAGTAGGAATTCACGGAGAAGGCAATGGCACCCCACTACAGTACTCTTACCTGGAAAATCCCATGGATGGAGGAGCCTGGTGGGCTGCAGTCTATGGGGTCGCATAGAATCGGACACGACTGAAGTGACTTAGCAGCAGCAGTGGGAATTCAGCGGTGAGACTCCTGAGAACACAGGTGCTGAGGAAATGCTTCGTGGAGGACACAAGTGGCTGGATGTAGAATGTAGAGAGACCCAAGGAGGAGAAGGACGTCCCTGTAAGTCGCAGAGGAAGGCTGAGAAGTAGAGTGGAGAGAGAGGGAGAGAAAGTGCATGATGAGGGAGGGACAGAAGATGAGAGAGGAAGTTAGGAAGTTGGGAAGGTTCAGGCCAGACTGTGAAGGTTTCTGGAACCCAGAAGAGATGCTGGCTCTGTTGTACTGGAGCAAGGGGGGAGCAGGACAGTGGAACTGTGGTTGGATCCTTCTTTACCAGGTATATGGGGAGGGATAAGTGCTGAAGGGAAACCAGCTTGGGAGCGACTTGGGTGGTCGGAAGTGAGGGGGCAGGGAGCCACTGTCGGCTTCTGAGTGGCGGTTCTGGTCCATCATTCCACATCCCCAGAGGCTGGGAACCAGCCCGCTTTTCCTGGGTGCCTGCTCAGCACCTAGCATAGTGTATTGGTTGCCCAGGGGTCCCGTGAAGGATGGGTTCTGCCTGCAACCTGCCAAGGAGAAAGGGCAGCTGAGATGTGAGAGATCCTGCCAGTCTCCTCCTCTGGCAGAGCAGAAATGGGGTCAGCTGTGTTTGGGTTTTGCTGAAAATAGCAGAGAAGATACCAGAGAGTTAAAAACACTTGCACCCTGAATCTTCTCCGGGCATCAGCAGGGTCGTATATCAGAAGCTTGACTGACATTCCCCCCCACCACTTGCCCTGACCCCTGGCCTCTGGGATCCTGATCAGCACCCAGCACCTCTGGGGCAGCTACAGGCTGACCCTTATTATTAGCACAAAACAGGCAAGTGATCAGTATTAACTGAAGCATTTGTATGATGTGCTGGAAGTGATACTGGGTGCAGAATAGCATCTCTGGGCTGGGTCTTGCAGTGGCCTCCTGGGTGGTCTTCCTGTTCTACCTGGGCTCCCTCTGCCCATTCCCAGTATAGCACTCAGAGTGACCTGTGAAACTGCTCCAGGGTTTGTTCCTCTGCCCCAGGGTTTCTCAGACTCAGCACGATTGGCATTTGGGGCTGGGTAATTCTTTGTTGTGGGGGCTGTCCTGTGCACTGTAGGATGTTTAGCAATACCCCTGGTCTACCCACTGGGTGCTAATGGCACCCCTTCCCAATTCATGATGACCAGACATTTCCCCAAATGGCCCCTGGGTGGAAAACTGCCCTCCTGTTAAGAACCACTCTATAGTAAAAGCTCAGAGTAAAAGCCACAGTCCTCAGCACAAACTGCAAAGCCCCAGTTCCTCTCTGTTCTTATTTCCTACTGCTCTTTCCCTCATTCAGCCCACTTCAGTCACACAGTCCCTCAGATAGGCTGGGGAGGCCCACTCTGCCTCAGGGCCTTTGCACTGGCTGTTCTGTCAGACAGAAAAATCTCCTACCAGGTATCTGCATGGCTCACTCCCTCCTTCAGTTATTTTCTCCAAAGCCATCTCAATGAGAGCTACCCTGACCACCTTACTAAACATCATCCTACTTGAGAATCTATCCAGGGAAAGAAAAGTTGGGGGAGCAAAAGAAGGAGCCACTAGAACCAGAGGCAGGACAAGAGATGGAATTTTAGGGAGCCACGGCCAGTGAAGGGATCTGAGGACTAGAGGTGCTTCTGGGGGTGGAGGGTGCAGCCCCAGTGTCTCTCCCTGCCTTCTTCTAGTCCAACTCCAGCCTAGCCTTTTCTTTTCTGTCTCCCCTGTGACAGAAGCTGTGACCCTGGTCATGTTATCAGGTTCCTGAATGTTCCCCATCCTTCACCCCCTCCTTTCTTGAGGACCCCACTACAATAAATTTTTAAAAATCCGTCCTTGCTGCCAGCACACTCTCCCTATCTTTACTCTGTTCTACTTTCTCGTGTTTCTTGAAGCACTCATCCTTCTCACATATGAGCAAATTTACTTTTTATTACTTTTTGGTTTATTGTTTGTCTCCACAATCGTGTGAGCTCCACAAAACCAGAGATTTCGTGTTTGTTTGTTTGTTTTTTAACTGCTATATTCTTAGTGCCTAGAGCAGTGCCCGGCACATAATATGTGCTCAATAAATATTTGTTGGCTAAATGAATTGTTTTTAATTATCACAATTAACTTGAAAGTAAATATCCCTATATTACAAATGAGGAAATGGAGGCTCAAAAAATAAAGTTGTTGTTGTTTAGTCACTAAGTTGTGTCCAACTCTTTTGCGACTCCATGGACTGTAGCGCACCAGGCTCCTCTGTTTATGGGATTTCCCAGGCAAGAATATTGGAGTGGATTGCCATTTCCTTTTCCAGGGGATCTTCCCGACCCAGGGCTTGAACCCATGTCTTCAAGTAAATTGCCCCAAGTCACATGGCTAGAAGTGGGAGATCTGTAATTCCAATTCACAAAAGAAGGTTTGACTAGAGGCTCCAGCCTCTTAATAGAGAGAAGCCGTGTGTACATGGAAGTCGTGACTGCGCATGTGGGTTTTGTAGCAGAGTGAGGGGGGATATTTGTCTCCTTTCATCTGTAGAATTGGCCCATCTTTTGCCCCACGTAGATTTGCATTTGTACATATTACCTGGGAGTGACCATGGCAACAAAATTAATGGTGAGAAATAATAGGATTGACCCAAATGATGAATTAAGATTTCTTATTGTTTCATGAAGGCATCCTCTGCCTTACAGAAGGATCCCCTTCAGGCTCTGTTTAATTACCTTCTAGAGGTTGTTTTTAATAGTCTCTGTTGTTGCTGCTTCAGAGGTTTGGAGAAGCAGCTTGGAAAGAGGAGAGGGGAATGGGAAGGAGTCAGACTGGGGTCAAGGCCTGGGAGTGACTTGAGGTCTGAGTGCAGGGGTTCTCGCCCTGAGAGGGAGGGGCTTCTCCCCTGAAGTTTGTTTGGGGCCCACCCTCTGCCCCTCCCCTGGCCTCCGCACTGGGTTCCTAATAGGTTCAAATGGCAACTCAGCTGAGACTTAGGCCATTTCTGAAATCAGCCAACGTTTGCATTTTCCCAGCAACCTTTCTCCCAGGCTGTTTCCCCACGTCCTCAGTGTCCTCATTTTCCAAGCTGAGAAATCAAGAAAGGCCAAAAGTCTCACATCCACACTGGTTGTTGCTGCACCAGTAAGTTCCAAGGAATAGGGGCCGTGCATTTTAATGTTCAGCCAGAAGCACAGAGGGAGATGACTGAGCCAAAGGAGACCAGGTCGCACTGAGTAATTGTAGTTTAAGTGGAGCTGCTGTGGTGGGACGACAAGAAGATGCAGGGGGCTCCCTGTCAGTGTAGGTGGACTGTCCACTATGTCTCCTCGGCCTCCATCAAATGCTTTACATTCCAGGGTGATCCTTGCTTGTCATCTCTTTGCAGAGTTGGCTCATTAAACTTCAAATTAGCAACCAGCTCTTGGCTTGTGTGTGATATCTGCTGCCATTTCTGCTTTCAGCATTCAACTCATGGGTCCAGTGTGTCCCAGGGAAAAACCCAGACTCAAGAAATCAGGCCGGAGTCCTTGTCCTGGGCTCTCTGAAAGCCAGAATTGGCATCATCAGATGGGAAGGGACCTTGGAGAGACTAGCTTCCATCTCCTGACTCATTAATTAAAAAAACAAAACAATGTAATTCCAAGGAGTGAGGTGACTTGCACAGGAAGACCAGGCAAGTTGGTGGCTGAGCCAGGCCCCAGATCTGTGACCCTGACTTTTGTTGGTGCAGCCTGGAGATGGGATGAACCCAAATGAGGTCAGGTCATGACTAGGAAGTTTAGTTTAAGGTGGAGCTGCCCCTCCCTTCTCAGCCCCAAACCTCCTGAGGTGGGAGCACTTCCAGATGCCATGAGAAGACCCTCAACATTGACAGTGCTCATTCCTTCCCCTCTCCTGTGGAGAGGCTTCCCTGACATCGTGGGAAGCACTTTCCCCAAACCCCACATGGGTTACTTTGGTTAAGGTTATACTAACTGCTGTAATGAAATGACCTCAAAACACACCAGCTCAAATAAGATAGATGTTTATCTCTTGCCCATGTCATAGTTCAAGCTCCAGGTGGGCAGGTGGCTCTGCTCCACAGCGTCAGTCAGGAACCCAGGCTCCTTCCATCATGTTTCTCCACCATCTGCTTGGTTCTTCCCTCTGCCTGGCTCAGGCTGGGCTGAAGCCACATTGTTGTTCTGGCTCACAGGCAGGTGATAGAAAGTATAGGTTGGGAGGAGCTAGCTAGGGAAAGGCACATCTCACCTCTCCTCAGATGCCACTGAGGGACTCAGTCACATGGATAAGCTTAATTGCAAAGGAGGCTGGGAAATGTAGTACAGCTGGCCAACCACCTGCCCTGCAAAGGAGGCTGGGAAATGTAGTACAGCAGGGCAACCACCTGCTCTGCAAAGGAGGCTGGGAAATGTAGTACAGCAGGTCAGTCACAGGCCCGCTACATTTCTATTACTATGGCAGAAAAGAACATAGGATTTGTTGGACCATTAACAGTCTATACCATAGAGGACTATAAAGAGCTGAGAAGTGCAGGCTATTTCTATTTTTCTAATGATTACTCTTAAATTTTTAAGAATTATTTCTGGGTAGGTAACACATTCACTTTCATTTTTCACCTTCATGCATTGGAGAAGGAAATGGCAACCCACTCCAGTGTTCTTGCCTGGAGAATCCCAGGGACAGCGGAGCCTGGTGGGCTGCCGTCTATGGGGTCCCTCAGAGTTGGACACGACTGAAGCAACTTAGCATCAGCAACATATAAACAAGGGCTTCCCTGAGAGTTCAATCAATAAAGAATCTGCCTGCAATGCAGGAGACCTAGATTTGATCCCTGGGTTGGGAAGATCCCCTGGAGGAGGAAATGGCAACCCACCTCAGTATTCTTGCCCAGAGAATCCCATGGACAGAGAGAGGAGCCTGGCAGGCTGCAGTTCATGGGGTCACAAGAGTTCATGGGGTCGCAAAAGTTGACTACAACTTAGTGACTAAACCACCAACACGTGAACAATCTACTGAATACTAAAGGTATCAAAAGAAAATAGAATAGACAATATTTCTCTTTCCCTGTCTGCCAATTTCCCACTTCTCCCTAGAATAAGGATCAGTTTCTTCTGTATCCTGCCAGAGATATCTGCATACATTCATCCTTTTCCTTTAAATGTTATTGATACAATAGTGGTAACTCCAGGGACATTCACTGGAGTAGGGTCATAATAGCAAAAGATGAGACAGTCACAAAAAGACAATTGTTATATGATTCTACTTGAATGAAATATCTAGAGTGGTTAAATTCAGAGACAAGCTGGACCTGAGGGGAGGACGATTTGGGAGTTAGTACTTACTGGGTACAGAGTTTCAGTTGAGTAAGGTGAAAAAATTCTGGAGATGGATGGCGGTGATGGCTGTACAACAATGTGAATGAACTTAATGCCACTGAACTCCCACTTAAAATTGGTTAAATGGTACATTTTATTATTTATATTTTACCACAATAAAAGATTGGAAATAGTTTAAAAGTCCAGTATGCAGGTCAAGAAGCAACAGCTAGAACCAGACATGAAACAACAGACTAGTTCAAAATTGGGAAAGGAGTACATCAAGGCTGTATATTGTCACCCTGCTTATTTAACTTATGTGCAGAATACATCATGCGAAATGCTGAGCTGGATGAAGCACAAGCTGGAATCAAGATTGCTGGGAGAAATATCAACAACCTCAGATATGCAAGTGACACCCACCTTATGGCAGAAAGCGAAGAGGAACTGAAGAACCTTTGATGAAAGTGAAAGAGGAGAGTGAAAAAGCTGGCTTAAAATTCAGCTTTCAAAAAACTAAGATCATGGCATCTGGTCCCATCACTTCGTGGCAAATAGATGGGCAACAATGGAAACTGACAGACTTTATTTTCTTGGGCTCCAAAATCACTGCAGACGGTGACTGCAGCCATGAAATTAAAAGACGCTTGCTCCTTGGAAGAAAAGCTATGACCAACCTAGACAGCATATTAAAAAGCAGAGACATTACTTTGCTGACAAAAGTCCATATTGTCAAACTATGGTTTTTCCAGTAGTCATGTATGGATGTGAGAGTTGGACCATAAAGAAAGCTGAGCACAGAGAATTGATGCTTTTGAACTGTGGTGTTGGAGAAGACTCTGGGAAGTCCTTTGGACTGCAAGGAGATCAAACCAGTCAGTCCTAAAGGAAATCAGCCCTGAATATTCATTGGAAGGACTGATGCTGAAGCTGAAGCTCCAATACTTTGGCCACCTGATGCAAAGAACTGACTCATTGGAAAAGACCCTGCTGCTGGAAAAGATTGAAGGCAGGAGGAGAAGGGGACGACAGAGGATGATATGGTTGGATGGCATCATTGACTCAATGGACATGAGTTTCAGCAAGCTCTGGGAGTTGGTGATGGACAGGGAGGCCTGACGTGCTGCAGTCTATTGGGTTGCAAAGAGTCAAACATGACTGAATGACTGAACTGAACTGAACTGAATAGGGTGAAGTTTATATGTTCATTCAATGTTTCTGCTAGGAAGAATAAGACTGCTCTCCATGCTCTGATGTGGAAAGATCTCCAGATTATACTAGATGCCTTAAGGGACAGAACAGTGTGAACTGGTGTGCCAGCATCTAGAGATGCATGCATAGGGATTTGGGTGGGGATCATGCAACCAGATGGCTTGGGTTCAAATCCCAGTGCTACTATGGGACTTTGGGCAAATCACTGAACATCTCAGTGCCTCACTTTCCACATCTATAAAATGGATGATACACTACTCCCTGTCGCATAGGGTTGTTGAGAAGATTAATAAGTTAATAAGTACAAAGCCCTCAGAAATATATTTGACACATAGCACCTGTTCACTGTATGTGAATGAATGAATGAAGATGAGTGAATGAATCTAAGTCACAGATCATAACCTGAAGTTCTGGCTCCACCTGTGAGAACTTGGGTGTGGCTGAGCTTTGCTCTTCTCATCTGTCTTATGGAAACAGTTTTCTGAGTGTGAGACTCAAATAGTTAACGGGGCCATTGCCTCTTATCTGTGGCACTAGCCTGCCCACACCGTGTGTGTGGGTGTCATTGTGGGGAGGGAATATGTCTGTGAGCTCTGGGCTCCTGGCCTTACCTGCTGACATCCCTGCTGAACTTCTGCCTTTGCTGCCGAGCCAGCGCCTGCCTGAGTCTCCCATCACTGGGTGGGGGTGAAGGAGGCAGCCTTGAACTTGAGGGACACAGATGCAGCCATGGGTTGCCAGTGTTCCTTGGCTAGTCTTCCCGGGGAGGGGGAGAAGGAGCAGGTGCTGGGGAAGCGCATCTGCTGCCCAGCGGCGAAGAGAGGTTCTGGGACCTCAGGTGGCGTCCACCGAGCCTCTTCCTCTTCTCGTGACTCAGGTCTGGCTGTTGCCCTGGCCAGACCAGACGCCAGTCTGCCCCAGAGAACAGGGGCACACGAGTCTGGAGGCCAGGAGGCCTGGGCGCACATCTTCGTCCTGCCACCAGGCCTCTGGAACCGCGGCTGAGTCACTTAGTCTCTTTGAGATGAGTTGCTTTGTGTGAAAGTAGTCTACTTACCACACAGGCATGTTGTAGGAATGAAACAACAGAGATGAATTTATTTTGAGAAATAATTAAGTTCTTTGAAAGTCATTTGACTGACTCCCCCTTTATGTTAGGCATTTATGGAGCATGATCTATGGGTCAAGTATTCAGGTATACATACGTGTCTCAGCGAACTTCTGTGTTGGTCAGTGTAAGCCAAGTGCTGTAACAAAACCCCCTGGATTTGGGGGCCTTAGACAGTAAGGTCTGTTTCTCACTCATGTCAGAGTCCAGTGCCACCCAGGGCCTCAGCACGTGCCATTGTCCAGGAGCCAGGCTCCTTTCCCCTTATAGCTTTCCTGTCTTCTAGGGCCTCACTGTCCTCCGGTGGCTCCTCTGTGGGAGGCTTTGGGGCCAAGCCTGGAAATGGTGAACTCCATTTCTACCCACAGCCCATCAGCTGGCACCTGGTCATGTGAGCCCACCTGACCATCTAGGCTGGAAAGCGTAGACTTAGCTGTGTACCCAAAGGGAAACGCCAGCTGCTGGGAGCATCAAGCGTAGTCCTTACAACAACCTATTGTATTGATGGAGAAACTGAAGCATGGAGGCAAATTAATTTGCCCAGGGTCACACATCCAGTACATGATAGGAATGTAGACTGCTGGTTCTAATGCCTGCTCTTTACACTGTCCTTTAATTCTTAGATCAGTGTTTTCAGCCCAGGATGTTCATCAGGTGGGGCATGTTTTTCTTTATTTATAAGAATTGTATGAAGACACTTTAGTTTTTTTTTTTTTTTTTAAAAGAACAAACAGTCTTAGGTTTGCTGTGTGCACGGCTCTGGGAGATGCTGTGGCCAGCACTCAAAGGCAGGACCCTGCTCCAAGGATCAGCACTATGACCCCACAGGGTGAGGTGACACGGATGTAGGAGATTCTGACTTGGGGTGGAGAGCCTGGGGTGTCAGGAGTTTGTGCCCAGGGCCTGGGGTCACACCTGGGATGGTGCTGGGACTTGGTGGGTTGCACTTCAGCAAGGCACTCTTTGAGCAATGAAAGATCAACCTTTTATCATTTTTTTACTTCTCTACTGTTATGCTCTCACATACTGTCTTTGGCTAACAGTGATTCTACATTTGGTTTTTCTTTCTTTAGTCCCCTCTGTTCCTCAATTATAATTTAAAAAAAAAATCTACTGCCTCTAATCTTTCTGGATATGGAATAGCAGACAATCAAATATGTTTGAAATGTATCTAAAATCAGAGTGATTAGACTGTGAATTAGACTTAAGGACTCGACTGTTAGTAAAAGCATAAACTTTAATACAGATGGTCCTTGACTTACGATGGCTCAACATACAGTTTACGGACTTGATGGTATGAAAATGATATGCATCCAGTAGAAACTGTACTTTGAATTGTGAATATTGATCTTTTCCTAGCTAGCAATGCGTGGTCTGATACCCTCTTGTGATGCTGGACAGACAGTGAGCCACAGTTCCCAGTCAGCCATGAGATCAAGGGGGGAACCACCAATATACTTAGAACCGTTCTGTACCCACACTTTCAGTACAGTATGCAATGAATTACATGAGATATTCAGTACTATTTTATAAAATAGCCTCTGTGTTAGATGATTTTGCTCAACTATAGGCTAATGTAAGTGTTCTGTGGGCCAAGCTAAGCTATGATGTTCTGTAGGTTTATGTATTAATATTAAATGCATTTTTGACAATGATAATTTCAACTTACAATGGGTTTATTGGCACATAACCTCATTGTAAGTAACAGACAATCTGTATGTCAATTTTATAACTCTATTATTGCTACCTAGTAGCATTCTGCAGCTTAGTTTATATCCCAGATGACATTGCCATATAAATGAAGCATAGCTATTCCATTATATAACTTTAAACATCAATGCTTATGCGGTTGCCCCTCTTACGTCTTACCCTTCTTGATCCACTAAAGATGCACTGGTCTTTCGTTTGCCAACACTGTACATTTTTACTTGCCATATTTTCTCGATTCCAAAAGGTTATTTTATCACATATTATCATCTCTTAAATGGGGTGAACTTTTAACTGATGGACATCATGGTATTATGCCATAGTTTTATTTCCTGGTGGCACAATTAGTATATCTTTGGATAAATGATATCTTAGAGTCAATGAAATATAGTAGTTTTTATCATTTGAAGAAATTGATAAATTGTTCTGTTCCTGTAGCCTGCCCCCACACTGAGCTGGAAGAGACAACCTCCTCATTCATGTGAAAGTGCACAACTTTCTTATAACAGTAATAATAAGAAGAAGAATAATATCTATAACATTGAGCACTTGTAAAGCACCTACTGTGTATCCAGCACTGCTCTGGGCACTTTTCATACGCCTCTTCAACAATGTTAGAGCCCAGCTCTTATCTCCATTTTACAGACGAGGAAACGGAGGCTCAGAGGTAGAAGTGGCAAATCCAGGGATCCAGGCAGTCTGTCTAGCTCTGAAAAATTATGCTGGGTGGTCTCTTTTGATTCTAGGAGACAGCTGAAGTATCTACCTAATGAAATGAAATGAAGGTACTTAAATGAAAAGTATCTTCATTTAAATCAGGGCTTCTTACCTTTTTATCTATACCTTAAAATGAACTAGGGAGTTTTAGGAACATGCTGGAAGAATTCTTCAAGTAATTCTACAGCACAGTCAGAGTTGAGATCCCTTGGTTTAAATAGTCTGGGTGAGTTCCCCCAGCTCTGCTCTTCTGGGATCCCTGGCCTTCTTCCTAGTGATGCCACCTGCCCCCAGTCCAGGGAAACTGGGGCATCCGGGGCAGCTAGTTGCCTCTAAACAGCCTGAGCCTCTAAAGCCCTTTGAGATGGAGCCCCTGATTAGAAAATGGGGCTTTGAGACCTTAAACTAATATGTGCTTTTAATCTTTGTTCTTTATTTTCTTTCCCTTTCTTTTTCTCCCTTCCTCCTTTCCAGCTGTGGAGTGCACAGAAAATCAAGCAGGTAAGTCCATTTTGGATTCCTTTCCTTTGCTCCCTTCTGCTGACCTCTGAAACCCTGCCCTGCCCCCACCCTCTCCACCCGCTTCCTTCTTCCTCTGCACCCAGGCCTGAATCTCTGGAGACTAGAGCTCAGGTCAGCCTGCCTTTCCCGGGCCCCCTGAGCTCCTTCCCGGTGGGTTCTCTTCATGAATCCTTGTGTTTCTTGTGTGCATGGCATGGGGGACGGAGGGCCTGCAAGGCAGACATGGTCTGCTGTGCCTGCATTTGGTCTGCGCATCTGTCAGGAGGGAAAGCTCCGCCTGTGGCCCATGTTGGCTTTCTTCTTGCCCCAAATGGTAGGGAGGACTGACCAGCCACCAGGCAAGGTGGGATATAGCTACAGGCCACTGGAGTCTCCCCTGGGGGGGCCCCCTCACCTCCTCCCCCTCCCTCCCACCATGTCCCTTCTCCCTCCCTAGCTCTCACCCTATGCTCTGCTCCCTGCCCTTACCAGGCTATTCTACACCCGGACACCAATGAGAAGATCTTCATGCCTTTTAGAATGTCAGGTAAGCCCTTGGGACCCTCTGGTTCTTCTCAATTTGGGCCACTTACGAGGGTCACAGCTCCAAGGACATCCAGATAGGGGCATACAAAACCTGTTACGTACATGGCCACACCTGCACCTGCATGGTCATTTTGGCTCAACTGTTCGAGACTGGTCAGTCTATGGAGCTTTTGAAATGTGTCTGTCTGTCTTTTCTGCCTGAGCAATTGGGATGGAGTCGAGGCATCCACAGGTAAATCTGGTGCCCCCAGCCCAGGGTGATACCCGGCTCACTTAGTGGCAGCTTCGGGGTGACGTTTGTTAGGGCGGGCCCTGCCTTCCGTGAGCCACTCTTGTCTTACCTGTGCACGCAGTGTGCCTTCCTTCCAAGCCCTGCTCCCTGCTCAGCCCCTTCGTGCAGTTAATCCCCAGTCTAACTCCCTCGTCTCTGATCCTACTTTTAAGCTGCCCTCTGCATGTACACACTTGAGTTTGCACCACTGCACACACAGGGAGGTGGATTCCCATGCCACGGAGAGCAGAGGGCAGAGCGGGCAATGGGAGAATGTGTCCCCAGGAAGTCCCCACCCTGCGGCCACTCAAGGGACAGCTCTATGTACAGCTTGAAAGTGAAAGTGAAAGTTGCTGGGTCATGTCCAACTCTTTGCGACCCCATGGACTATACAGTCCATGGAATTCTCCAGGCCAGAAAACTGCAGTGGGGAGCCTTTCCCTTCTCCGGGGATCTTCCCAACCCAGGGATCAAACCTAGGTACCAGCTGAGTCACAAGGGAAGCTCAAGAATACTGGGGTGGGTAGCCATTCCCTTCTCCAGGGGATCTTCCTGACCCAGGAATTGAAGCAGGGTCTCCTGCATTGCAGGCAGATTCTTTACCAACTGAACAACGTACAGCTTATGTACAGCTTAGTGGCCTGGAAAGCCCTTGCCTGTACACTGGCTGGGGCCAGTGTGGTTACCCTGCCTCCAGTTTCTGAGAGGCTAAGGTGCTTGTCCAGAGTCACAAAGCAGAGGCCAGTCTCACACCAGTGTGCTGATGCCTCCTCCACGCCATTTCCCGGTGTGATTGAGTGTGCCCCCCACCCCTGACTTGCAGGGTGGGTGGCGGGGGGCTGACTGCTGCCTTGGGAAGCCCCACCAGAGGATGTTCTCAGTCCAGGAGGCGAGTCAGTGTCCCCACCCTCAGAGAGCCTGACCTCGTGAGGGTGGGAGAATATAGCCAGCCATGTGATGTCATTGTATAAACCAGGGCAGTTAGTGCCCGGTGACCCTGGCTTGGTTGTGAGGAATTAGAAGGCGCAAAGATTCTTGTAGCCGTGGCTATAGGTGCTCCCCAGGACCTACATGGGGCCATGGCAGGCTCTCCCCTTGAGACAAAATTATCCTGCAATTCTTTCATCAGTCTTTGGGTCTCTCCCTAGAGGGTGTTGGTAGGAGAGTGGTGGCTCATGTGTATGCATATGTAGGAGACCAACGTTTGCTCTAGAAGTAACCCATACAAGTGTGCTTCCCTGCTGCTCGGCCAGCAGCTGACTGGCTGCTGGCACCTGGCAGCTAGAGGCTGGGACAGGAGGATGCCCACCTACAGCAGCGAGGGTGAAGGAGGGGGCCTTGTCATAGTCCGGGGGCTGTGAGCAGTGATGAGATGGTGTCCAGGGCCCAGCTGCACTGCACACAGGCCCTTTCCTGATCTATCAAGGATGTCCAGCCAGGGCCCGAGAGATCCAAAGAGCTCTGGCACGAAGTCTCCCTGGCATCTCCCCACCCACACATCTCAGGTGGGTAGGGGATGCCCTTTCCAGTAGTGGTCATAATGCCAAGAAAGTAAGGGTATGTTTTAGAAAGACAAGATAAGGGAAGATGGAGGACATCCCAAGGGCCTTCAGAGACACTGGTGAGTGTGGGCAGGGGCGTGGTGCCTCATGGAGGAAGTCATGGGAGGACTGCCAAGTGCGGAGTGCCAGTGCCCCAGCCGTGGGTGGCCCCCTTCAGGAGGGGGCCCCTGGTTTTGGAGCAGAATGAGAACTGAGGGCATCAGAGACAAAGAGGTTGGGGGACACAGGGGAGCCCTCGTCCTGGGGAGGGCTGAGCTGGGAGAAGGTCTGGGGGCTGGAGATGCCTCCTGCTTAACTGACCCGAGCCCTTTCCTCGGGGCCACTGCTAAGATCAAGGTCAGAAGTCTCCTGGCATCTCGGTTGAAAGGCAGGTGGGGCAGAGGATTATACAGCTTGACTCTTCTCTGTCCTCTCACAGGTTACATTCCTTTTGGGACGCCAATTGTGAGTATTACCTTCAAAGGGTTTTCTTTTCTAAAATATTTTTTAATGTATAGCTTTACATCACCATTCATAAATATTTGAGTGAGTTGCTGATTTAGGATAAATTCCTGGAGGGGAATTATTATAGAAAGCATCATGTATTTCTTTTTAATTCTCTTGATGTGTGTTATCAAACCTCTTCCCATAGAAGGTGTGCCAGTATACACCCTCCAGAGCCTCGAAGAGCCTTCATCTCTGCATATTTCCCATTCCGAGTATTGTCAGTAATTAGGACTTGCTGGTTTGATTACAGGGAAGTTTTTCCAGGGATCTTGGGAAGTCAGACAGTTTTTCCAGGGATCTTGGGAAGTCAGATGCCTTCTGAAAGCTGAAGAACTCGGCATTACTTTTGTTCAGTTTTGAAATCAAGATTAAGTTTATTCAATTTTTTTTATATTGGAGTAAAACAAATGTACAGAAAGGTTGCATTTGTCACAAATGTACAGCGTGATAAATTTTCACAAAGTGAGCTCAACAAAGTGAACATCATTTAGATAAACATATAGAGCGTTATGAGCATCTCAGAAAGCTCTTATGAACCCCTCTCAGTCACTGTCCTCACAGGGAATCACTTTTCTGATTTCCTTCATTGTGTTCTCATTTTGCATGTTATCAAACTTTATATAAATGGAATCACTTATATAAAGTTACTTTTTGGGGGACTTGGCTTCTTTCATTCAGCTGTTTATGAGCCTTATTGTTATATGTAGTATTAACTTGTTCTAGTTCATTGCTGCATAATATTCCACTATACATCCTCATTTCTCTTCCATTTTACCTAGGATGCCAAAGAGATAACAGCTAAGTGCAATATGTGATCCTAGAATCGGGACTGGGTTCAGGGCAGGTGTGTGTGTAAAATGATATTGCAGCTTCTTATAAAATTAAACATATGCTTACAATGTGAGTCAGCAATCCTATATTTAGGTATTTACTTTAAGAGAAGTGAATACACTTGTCCATACAAAATCTATACATAAATGTTTATAGTAACTTTTTTTTCATATTAGCCTAAACTGATGGCCAAGATGGCCAACAGATGTTAAAACCACTAAGTGAAAAATGATTGGGAACAGGATATTTACCTAGTCTAAAATTTTCTATTTATTTCATAATTATCATTCTATATTTATTAATTTATGGCCTCCTGTAAATAAGGGTCTTCCCTTCTGCCTCCCACTTTCATGTTTTTAAAAATTATCAGTATGGTCTTGTATATTTTTTGTGTTCCATGGATAATAATTTACTTTTGTCATTATTCATTTTTATATAAAAATTGTGCCAAATTTGACCAGTAGAGACCCTTAAAGCAATTTTTCTGTCCCTTTGACATGACATGTTTTTTTGTTCTTAGAATATGTGCTTCAATACTTGCTGGCACAATGTATGGATACTCCAAACTCATCTTGTAGTTTCTCTGCTCTAGACCCGGCTCATCCATTTCTCCAAAGAGCCTGATTCCCTTCAGAGGGGAATGGTATTTAGAAACCAAAATCTAGCTATCCAGGTATGCTCACTGTGCTCATTGTCACTGGGATGTCATTGTTTCTAGGCCCTCTTAGCAGACAGATCTAGGACATACAACTTTTTAAAAATCATGACTTCGACTAATACATCTAATTCCAATCCAACATCTCAGAGTCATTCCCCTCTTTCCATTCCATATCTACAATCTTTCTTCTCCCTGAATGAGAATACAATAATGTATTTATTCAGTTACAAAATCTTGTATATACAAATAAAAGAACTTCAGAATTTCTACATTAATGCCACTCAAGCATATATTAATCCACCAAAATGTATTAAATAAACCTTAAGATTTCTTTGAAGCTCTTTTTGTCCATTGAATAGATCCTACCTATAAAGCATATAGTTAGAGGACCATGTTCAAAAGTTATTTGAATTATTTTCTTCTGTGTGTATATGTTATTTATTTGAGATAGTTAGGTTTATTTGTTTCTGTTGCCAGTGAATTTCAGCTGTTTCCCCATTCTTATTGATTTATTTTTGAAACTATATAAAATATCAACATAATTCAAAAGTCAAAGCTATATTGTGTGCTGTGTGCTAAGTCGTTTCAGTCGTGTCCAACTGTTTGTGACCTACCAGCTCCTCGGTCCATAGGATTCTCTAGGCAAGAATACTGGAGTGGGTTGTCATTTCCTTCCCTAGCGGATCTTCCCTATCCAGGGATTGAACCTGTGTGTCTTATGCCTCCTGCATTGGGAGGCAGGCTCTTTACCACCTAGCTATGTTAAAAAGGCATAATACAATTCCATTTCCCTCTCTAACCCTTTATGGGGGGGTCCTTCCCACTCATCCTCTCTAAGTAAATAATCTTATGCTCCCATTTCTTTTTGTAAAAATAAGCAAATGCAAATATATTTTCCTTTCTTTTTTATAAAAGGTAGCATACTATATAACCCTTTGGTCTAATTTTTTTCACTTAATGACATACCTTGGAAATAACAGTATATCAGTTTATAGAGATCTTCCTCATTCTTTTTTTAAAAAAATAGCTGCATAACAATATACTACGTGGAAGTGCCATAATTTATTCAACTATTTTCTTACATGGCTTCCATGGTAGCTCAGACAATAAAGAATTTGCCTGCAGTGTGGGAGACCCTGGATTCGATCCCTGGGTCAGGAAATCCCCTGCAGAAGGGAATGGCCACCCACTCCAGTATTTTCCTACATATGGACATTTAGATTGTTTACATTATTTTGCCAATATGAATAATGCAAGAATAGATACTCTTGTACATATGTGTTTTGATATTGTTGGAAATATATATTAAGGGTAAATTCATAGCTTTTCTGTAAGGAGTAATTAAATAGTCATTTCTGGCAATACTGAGCAAGAAAAAAGATACAAATGAACAATACTAGGACTAAAAGATAGAATAATTAAAGCTGTAATAGAAGTTTAAAAGGTCAGAATGCATTAAGCAACCTGAGGCAGTAAATTTGAAGACTTAGAAAAAAAGGACACATTTCTAAAAAAGTATAGATTACCAAAAACTGCATAACAAGATGAAATACAGGATTTGAAAAGATCTGTAAAGAGAAAGAAATTAGATCAGTTGCTTAAAATATATGCACCAAAGAAGTAACAAACAAACCAGAACTTACCACTAGGCTGCTATGATCTTTCAGGTGAATACACTCGAAGGAATAGCCAAATTCCATCTTTACAAAATTCTTTAAAGAGAATAAAAAGGAGGAAATGTTCTCCAGTTCATTTATGAGGCACTTTGAGACTGATACCAAATAAGTAGATATAAGAAAGAAAAAATTTAGGTCAATATCACTTATGAAATTATACATAAATAGTCTAAATGAAATAATAACAAGTTGAATCCAGCAATGTATTAAAATATATCATACAGTATTTACCAAAAATGGTAACATTAGAGAATGTATTAATGTAGTTCATCACATTAACAAATTGAAGGAGAAATGATAACTTAGTATATACAGAAAAATCATTTGATACAATATAACTCCATTTATAATTATAAAAAAAGATTATTTAGATCTAGAAGGGAGGTTCATTAACTTAATAGAATATCTGTCAAAAAAGAGGAAAACAACCAAACCCCATAGCAAGTGCTATTCTTTAAAACATTTTTTCATTTGGAGGATAATTGCTTTGCTATTCTGTGTTGGTTTCTGATGTAGAACAACATGAGTCAGCTTTAAGTATACATATATCCCCTCCCTCTCCAGCTTCCCTCCCACCCTACCCCCATCCCACCCATCTAGGTCATCACAGCCCTGAGCTGAGTTCCCTGAGCACTACAGCTGCTGCCTGCAAGTGATCTGTTTTACACACGGGAGTGTATATATGTCAGTGCTACTGTCTCAGTTCATCTCCTTCCCCACTGTGTCCACAAGTTCATGCCTTATGTCTGTGTCTCTACTCCTGCCCTGGAAATAGGTTCATCATTTCCATTTTTCTGGATTCCGTGTATATTCACTAATATACAATATTTGTTTTTCTCTTTCAAACTTACTTCACTCTGTATAACAGGCAGTAGGTTCATCCACCTCACTTTAACGGACTCAAATCCATTCTGTTTTGTGACTGAGTAATACTCCATTGTGGGACTTCCCCTGGTGGCTCAGTGCTAGAGAGTCTACCTGCCAATGCAGGAAATGTGGGTTCAATCCCTGAGTTGGGAAGATGCCCTGGAGAAGGAAATGGCAACCCACTCCAGTATTCTTGCCTGGGGAATCCCATGGAGAGAGGAGCCTGGTAGGCCACGGTCCATGGGGTCACAAAAGAGTTGGACATGACTTAGCGACTAAACAACGACAGCATTCTATTGTATGTATGTACCACAACTTCTTTATCCATTCATCTATTGATGGACATCCAGGTTGTTTCCATGTCCTAGCTATCATAAACAGTGCTGCTACAAAAATTAGGGCACAGGTGTCTTTTTGAATTATTGTTTTTCTCAGGGTATATGCCCAGTAGTGAGATTGTTGGGTCATATGGTAGTTTTATTCCTAGTTTTTTAAAGCTCCATACAGTTTTCCATAGTGGCTGTATCAATTTATATTTCCCACCAATAGAGCAAGAAGTTTCCCTTTTTTCCACATCCTCTCCAGCATTTTTGTAGATTTGTATTTTTGTAGATTTTTTTGATGATGGCCATTCTGACTGGTGTGAGGCAATACCTCACTGTAGTTTTGATTTGCATTTCTTTTTTTTTTTCCATTTATTTTTATTAGTTGGAAGCTAATTACTTTACATCATTGCAGTGGTTTTTGTCATACATTGAAATGAATTAGCCATGGATTTACATGTATTCCCCATCCCGGTCCCCCCTCCCACTTCCCTCTCCACCCGATCCCTCTGGGTCTTCCCAGTGCACCAGGCCCGAGCACTTGTCTCATGCACCCAACCTGGGCTGGTGATCTGTTTCACCCTAGATAATATACATGTTTTGATGCTGTTCTCTTGAAACATCCCACCCTCACCTTCTCCCAGAGTCCACAAGTCTGTTCTATACATCTGAGTCTCTTTTTCTGTTTTGCATATAGGGTTATTGTTACCATCTTTCTAAATTCCATATATATGTGTTAGTATACTGTAATGGTCTTTATCTTTCTGGCTTACTTCGCTCTGTATAATGGGCTCCAGTTTCATCCATCTCATTAGAACTGATTCCAATGAATTCTTTTTAATGGCTGAGTAATATTCCATGGTGTATATGTACCACAGCTTCCTCATCCATTCGTCTGCTGATGGGCATCTGGGTTTCTTCCATGTCCTGGCTATTATAAACAGTGCTGATTTGCATTTCTTAATAATGAGCAATGTTGAGCAACTTTTCATGTGTTTGTTGGCCATCTGTATGTCTTCTTTGGAGAAATATCTGTTTAAGTCTTCAACCCATTAATTTTTTTTAATTGGAGGATATTGTTTTGCAATGTTATGTGGATTTCTGCTGTGCAACAATGTGAATCAGTCCTAAGTATACATACATTCCCTCCCTCTTGAGTCCCACCAATTGTTTGACTATTTGTTGCAAGTGCCATTCTTAAAGATGAATCAAATAAAGGTAAAATCTTAATGTCTGGGACAGAGTAAGAATGTTTGACGATAGTGCTTCTATCTGTCATTTTTCCTAAGAGACTAACAAGCAGAATAAGACATGAAAAATATTAGGATCGGAAAAGAATAAACACAAGTATTCATGAGAACAGGCAAACTATTGGAACTACTATTTTATAAGATTTCTGGATGTAGGACAAATATATAAAATCATTGCTGTATGCCTATAAGCCTATAGCAAACATTTAGATTTTGATTTAAAAAAAAACATTTAAAATAGCACTTAGAATGATAAGTTACCCAAAATAAATTCAAGAAAGGATGTCAAGACCTTTATGGAAAAACTTATAGCACTTTATCGAAGGCCATTGTAGACCTTCAACTAAATAAATGGATAAATATATTGCCTTGGGTAGAAGTATTTGTAATCATGAAGATACTCATTTTCTTCAAATTATATTCAATATAATTCCAATCAAAATAACAGGATTTTTCATGGAACTTAACAAATTGATACTAAAATTTAACGAATAGGCTAAGGGCCAAGAACAGCCAAGACAATTTTCAAGAATGTGGTAACAGGAGAGTCATCCTAGGAGTAGTAGTATAAAAGTGAAAGTGAAAGTCACTCAGTCATGTCTGGCCCTTTGCAACCCCATGGACTATACAGTCCACGGAATTCTCCAGGCCAGAATATTGCAGTGGGGAGCCTATCCCTTCTCCAGTGGATCTTCCCGACCCAGGAATTGAACCAGGATCTCCTGCATTGCAGGCGGATTCTTTACCAACTGAGTTTTGGTTTGGGTTTGGGGATAAGCAAATAGATCATTGGAGAGGAATAGAAAGTTTGGAAACGTGCCCATACCCATATGGAAGCTTGATATTTGACAGTTCAGTGGAGAAGAAAGATGGACCTTCTAACAAATGATGCTACCTATATGGAGAAGAAATAAAATTAGATTTCACCTCATACACAAAACACTTTATGTAAGAAAAGAAAATACTTGCAACACTGTTTGTAACAGCAAAATAAAGAAGCCACTTGTCCATCAACAAGAGAATGGAAAAATAAGTCATGATTTAGTCATACTTCAGAAAACTTAACACAGGAAAGAAAAAAATGAACAGGGCTACATTTGTCAATACTGATAAATCTCAAAAACAGTGATGAATGAAAAAAGCAGTAGCAGAGTAGTAATACTGTCTGATGTAATTTATATAATGTTTTGATATGTAAAGCAATATTATATATAAAATATGTTAATATATAATATATAGGAATATATATTTATGGGTATATTTTTCATGGAGTTGTAAAAACATTCATGGGAACAGTCAGCAACAGATTCATGATACTACTTACCTCTGGAGAGAGAGAGGCAATGGGATCTAGCAGAATAGGAGGAGCTTCATTTATATCTTTGATGTTTCATCTTTTAAAAAGAAAATTTTCACAAAAATTTAACAAAATAATTAGATTCGGCAGTATGTGGATGTTCATTATACTATCCTCTAGACTCCTTTGTACACTTGAAATGTTTCATTTTACGCATGTGTTTTAAATATGTATCAACATGTATAGGAATATCATTCTCACCTCTATCCTTTTGTAATTTCCCTGAAACTTCTACATTGTTCTGAAATATTCTGAGAAAGTATTATAAATTTCTCCCACCATAATTGTGTGTGTTTAATTTCCTTACATTTCTCATAGTTTTTGCTGTGTATATTTCAGTGCAGTGGAGTTTGGTATGTTCATGACATTTTTATCTTCTAGAGGTTATAATCTCCACCTTCCCACCTCTCTCTTTCTCTCACAGATGCACACATATACACACACACACGAAACATCTGTTTCTTTGAATATCGTTGCTTGAATTCTACTTCACCTCATGTTAATATTTCTATTCCCTTTTTGTTTGTTCGACTTGTAAATTATTGCCTACACATTTTCATTAGAGTGATATTTCTGTGTATATGTCTCTCATAGACAAAACTGAACTGAATTCTACTTTTTTTAATCCACTTTGAGAAACTGTCTTTAACTTCAGTAATTAATGGAACTTACTCATATTTATTCTGCCACTGGTTGTTGTGAGCACTTCTCCCAGCCATCCAGTAGTAAGTTTGTTATTGTTTCCATCTATTTTCCTGATTTCTACTAGACTGATAATTTTCATTGGTCATTTTTGTTTCTTAAGTAGTTTTGAAGGGGAGCATCTTAATCCTCTCTAGTTACCATTCACCTGTAATGTGTTATAGAGCGATTTCATTGTATTTACCTTATCAATATCAATAACTGAATAGGAAACAGGACCTCCCCAATCCTACTCATAAAGGAAGAGATTTTTAGCACACCATTTTACCCTGTTTTCCACTTCATTCATATACACTTGCCCAGATTTTGTACATAGTCTGGAATCTCACCAGTTTTTTGAACCCTTGCTTAACACCTATGTTAAACTTCACAAGTATATATGTTGCGTGTGTGTGTATGTGTGTGTGTGTTCTCTATGCTTGGCTAGAATACTTTTTTGAATAATATTAAGAGTGTGTGGGCAATACTTTCTGAGTCCTTGCATATCTGAAATGATTTTTTTCCCCTCTTATACATGAACAATAGTTGGCCTGATTCTCTTTTTCTTTATAGGTAAACCTCCCCCATTCCCTTTGGGATCTTTTGGTATTTTCTCTCTTTATCTTTGGAGTGCAGAAATATACTTAGGATTAAAAAAAATCTTCTCCATATATTTTATAAAATTATACAAGTAATACATGAATATGTTCTTTGGAATTCAAAAATATCACTAAGAATTTTTTAAAGAATATTTTTAAAGTTATACAAGTAATACATGAATATATTCTCTCAACTCAGAATTCAAACAATGCAAAAAAATATTAAAGTTCCTCTGACAACCCTGAACTCCAAATCTGCTCCCAGAAGTAACCTCTGTGAGAAGTCTGGTGTGAACTTTCAGGCTTTTTTCCTAGGTATTTGCATAAAAATGAATCATCACTAAAATTTTTGTTTTGTTTTGTATCTTTTCCATTAAAAATACAAAAGTATACTTACTTATCTACAAATAGCTTAATTACACTTAGCACTTTGCCTATGTAAAGATCTCTTTCCTTCCTTCCCACCTCCTTTCATTTTTCCTGCTGAGAAACAATCTCTCCCGTAGTGATGGATTTAGATTATTTCTGATAACTTTCCATTAGAAATAACAGTGCTGTGGGAAAATCCTTATAATGCTTTTTTGGTACAAGTAGGATTTCTTAAGGGCCCATTCCAGAAACTGAGCTTGCTGTGTAAAAGGCAATGCACATTTCCCTGAACACCAAAAGATCTCACTTTTTTTCATATATTTATTGACTATTTACATTTCCTCTTCTATGAATTAGCTATTAATATCCTTTGTCCATTCTTACATTGACTATATTTTTCTAATTAATTTGTAAGTGTTCCTTTTATATTTGGATATTAATCCTTTGAATTATATATATTGCAAATCTCTTCTCCTAGTCATCTTTTCTTTACTCTCTGGTGTCTTTGGTAGAAAAGTTTTAAATATTGATTCTTAAAATATAATGGTCTTTCCTTGGATTGAGCTTTGAGTCTTGTCCCCACTTCTCACCTTCATCTCCTTTATTAAAATAACTGGATTTTTGAGGGTTGTGTCTAGGAATCAGCTCTTAGATGCATTTATCAATTCTTCTGTTTTCATTTCTAATTTGTTCATTTCTTCTTTTCATAATATCCACTTTTCCTCTTTAATTTGTTGTGGCTGACTTTTTAAAAAACTTATTGCTTTGAATTTATTCTTATTTATTCTTATTCTTTCCTTCTAATGAAACTCTTTAGGGCTCTGAATTTGCTTCTGAGTATATCAGATACTTGGCTATGTATAAGTTTTCATACAATGATCTATATTTTTATTTTTGAAATAAGTCTGAAATTATAGCTTTGAATCCTCTTTAATCAATTAGTCAGAAGAATACATTTTAAATTCCAAATGATTGTGTTTTAAAATTATATATTCTTTTATTATTATTTCTAGTTTATCTGATTTTTAGAGAAAGTGACCTCTACAATTTTGCCATTTGAAATTTATTATGGTTTTCTTTGTAGCATAGTATATGATTATATGAAGAGTAGGACCTTTTGTATATAACAAAAAGTTCAAAACAATAGTAGTTTAAACAAAATAATTTATTTCCCTCTCAGATCAAAGAATTTTGGAGATAGGCAGATCCCACAGTCATTGTGAATCCAGACTTCCATTCTTCTACATCATTCTCAGTGCTGGCTTCTAGTGTCAGTAACTTCATAGCCCAGGATGGCTGTTGAAGATCCAGTCATCACATCTACATCCCAGGGAGGAGAAAGAAGGGAGAAGTAAAAGGATGTACCTTTTATATGAGTCATTTCCTTTTAAGTAGTCTTCTTCAGAGTGTCACACAACAGTTTTGTTTATATTATAATCAAATAATATAAATTAGCTGGATGTATATAATCAATCCCCAAATATAGGGATTCATTAGTGAGAAAGACAAGAAGAATAGCTATAGGTAGTCAAACAAGGATCTTCCATAATAAATTTTTATAAAGATTCCATCAATGCTTGAAAATAAAAAGATATATCATTTGGCAGTATCATCTCTCTCAAACCACAGAAGTTGAGTTTGGGGCTTATTCCTCATAAGAGGTCAACGGGACCCTTTCAAAATTAATGGCTGCCATCAACTGGCATAATCTAGCCAACCCAAGGGATGCCAGCACTCTCTCTAGTTCACAAGTGTTATTGAGAACACCCTGTAGTTTTCCTCCCTCTCCTCTTCCTAAGACAAATCAATCACTCCAGGGCCACTACGGCCTTGTAGGCATTGTAGGAATGTGGGTGCCGATTCCCATGTTTCTCAGGGCTTTACTGCTGAAGTAGATACTGTGAATGTCCTACCAGGACGAGTCCCTCCCAGCCTACAGCAAACATCCCTCTGCGAAGAAATGTGTAGGATGTGAGAATAGGAATTCCAGCCTCTGACATCCTGTATGAACACATGATTGGTATTATTGGGCAACATGAGCTGGGATGGTCTCAGTGGCAGCCGGAGCAAAATGACAATACTCACCTAGCCTCCCTAGGTGAGACTCACTTCTTAGCCCCAAGTAGCTGTATCCCAGGATTCAGAACAGCTGGGCCAGAGGCCAGGTCCCGGGAGGAGCCACTGGTTGTGGAGAACATGTGGCAGTCTATCTGGGCACTTCGATGTGGATAAGAAATGTGAGGACTCATTGGTCCCACTCCCTTCTTGGGGCCACCACCTTGCCCAGTAAGGAGGGAGCACTGTGACTCTCTGGGCACTTCAACCCCGGGCGTGGCTTCCACCAGCCACATCACCTCTCCTAAGACCCTGCTGTCTCCTGCTAGCACTGAACATCTCAGTAAAGGCGTGGTCTGAAGGGGAGTGAAGGTTCCAGTCCATGCCTTAGGGAAGCCCCTGCTGTGATAGAATGGGTAAGAAATATACACATGCAGAAACCACTAAAATGCTTACCAAAATAGAAATGGGGTGCCAGCGAATGTGCTAGGAACTGGGTCCCTGAGTGATAAAGGGAAGGGGTGAGTCAGGCTGGCAGGTGTCTTGACTAAGATGCTTCTGGAAGTAATATCCAAATTACCTCCTGCCTGGGTGAGCATCCCTGACTTGACCCCGCCCCGCCATGCTGCTCCCACCTTGCCTGAGAGTAACTTAACCCTGCCCACATTCTGCTCACTCCCAGAGCTCAGGAGAAACGAGCTGGTTTTCTCCCAGAAGCTGGTGCCAGTTTAGTCAGCAGATTTCACAGATCTACTGGCACCCATGTAGTGTCTTATTTTAAGCTTAACATTTGAAGATGGAAACTTTTCCCCCCTTGATGTGTGGCAAAGTGATCCCAATTTATACATAAGCATGGCGGCTAAGCCAGTGCACCAAGGCTGTTCCCAGGCGGGTGCAGTTCATGGCTCCCCTTTTTCAGGTACCTTCCCAGAAAGACCCCCACCAACTGTGATCGCTTTTGACAGTTGGCATCTAAGTCCTCAGGTTTCCTTCAAGAGGTATGCAGCCCTGTCCTTTCTGGGCACGTGTGGCTGGGGAGAGGCAGGGCCAGGGTGTGGCCCCCATCCTGTCCTCGCTGCATTTCTCCAGCTGCCAGCCTGCACCCTTGGCTCCCATAACGTCTCAGGGCAGAGAGCCTGAGGCTCTTCCAGGCGGCCTCTGTGTCTCCCTTCTCGGCCCTGAGCTCCCTGACATTGCCGTCCTCCTCTCCTCTCTCCTGTCATTCCGGGAGTCTCAGAACTCAAGGCTGAAACCCCTCATATCCAGCTGGGAGACTGAGGAGGACAGACTGGGAGCATCCTGTCAGTGAATTCAGAGGTCTCAGGTTACGTCCAAACCTGATACTTTCTTGGGACATAAAGAGTCCTATCTACTCTGAACCCTCTCATTTTAATGCTGCAGATGGTCGTGTAGACTTAGAAACCCCATTTCTGCAAAGGTGCTGGTTTAAGTCACATCCTCTCTGTGGGGAGGCCGGGTGGGCCCTGGAGGGTTCACTTACGTGAGGATTTGGCTGAGTCTCAGGGCCTTTCTCACATCTCCCAACCCTCTTCATCCCAGACTCGACTTTTTCACACATTTCAATCCCAACCCCAATTTTCTTCCTGGCCATTGTAATCAGACACCAAAATGGCTGGTGTCTGATTTGCTTCTCACTGCAGCTCTGGCTTAGTTTATACCATCTAAGAGGTGGGGTTCAGTTAAACTGGAATGGACCAGTCAGGGACAAACATTCATTTGACAAAAGATATTTTCTTGAAACAGTTGGGCTGCTTTAAATAGCAGCACCCCTAATGCGCCCAAGTATTACTTTTCAGACCATTAGCTATAGAAATCAGAAGATGGAGACAAAGTCGAAGGAAAAAGCAGGCAAATTGTTGAGTACTGGAGCCCATGCAAGGTCTTTTGAAAATGAAGAGGAACATTTTAGATCTGAGTGCATCAGTGTGGAGGAAACGTGTGTGATGCTAAAGGACTGTTGCTTTGCCGGCAAGGACTCCCAGGTATTTGAGAAGTGAACGTTATGTGGTCTCATCCCTCTGAAGCATCTGGAAGCTCTCGAGGAAGACAGATTTTAAACATATATTTACTACCAAGATAAATACTGCAAAGAAGGCAGGCAGGGTGCTGAGAGAGCATGTGACAGGAGACCTACGTCATCTTAAGGGCTGGAGGGGGCTTCCTGGAGGAAGTTACAACTAACCTGAAACCCAGAGGATGAGGAGGGATTAGCCAAATGAAGATGGGGTGGAGGGTGGCAGGACTAATATTTCTGCCATTTTCCTGCCAAGCAAGACAATTTTGTACCCTGTAGTCTTCCCTTGACTTAAATTTCACCACTCAGTTGTTTAGACACACACCCTGTTTCCCCTTTGAATTTTTTTTATACTTTTAAAGTTTTCTTTTTCTTATCTCTTGAATCACTTTCATATGAGCGCCAGCCCCAGGGGTGGGAGGTTGCTCAGTTCTGAGTCCCAATATCATAGCACACAGAATTGTGGCCGGCAGACTTGCTGCCTTGTCCCTGTCTTCAGTGGTTCATGTCTCACTTCTGGCCAAGCAGATGAGATATTTGGTGCCTCTCTCCCACACTGAGACCTCATCTCTCTGCAGAGGTTAGGACACTCTGAAGGTGGAGGGCTGAAGTGCAGTTGTGGTTTTTCTTGTGAGCCAGTTGCCATAGGGGTACAGTCGGCCCCGTTCCTCATTCTGTCCTGAGATGAGGCTCCGTTACAAACTTCCCTTCTTTCTGGACCAGCCAGGGTGGCCCGAGAACTGGACCAATGGTCACCAGTTGGAGTAGGTTGACAAGCTGGGCTGCTCAGGAACCAGCATCACTAGGGAAGACAGTAGTGGTACAGAATTTCGCCCAGGAAGGACAGCATATTCACTCTTTATGTGAAGTAATCCCTGTATCAATCGGCTATTGCTACTCTAGTGCTGACTAACAAACATCCACAAAATTGCAGCAGTAGCCATAGCGTTCATTCTTAGGGATCTGCAGTTACCCGGGAGTTTGGCTGGTCTAGGCTGGGCTTGATTGAGGTAGTTTTGCTTCTCACTGCAGGTCTGGGGTCAAATGGGAGTCAACTCAACCAGACTGGACTCTGCTCCTCACATCTCATCCTCCTTGGATGAGAACACTGGTCAGGACGTGTCACCTCTCTGCAATGTTAGGAGCACAGAGGGCCGGCATAAATAAATAAGGTCTCCGAGGCCTGGGCTTCGAACTGGCACACTGCCACTTCCTCCCACCTGCCTTTGGCTAAAGCAATACCAAGAGCATGGAAACAAATTCCTCCCCTGGCACGGGTATATGCAAGGGCCAAACTCCATCTGTTCCCCTCTTCAAAGGCCGACAGCCTCATGCAATCAGACTTTAATCAAGGGAGTAAGAAAGAGAAGGACGATGGTGGTCATTGTCATAATCCATCATAGATCCTTTCCCTGGCCAAGAATAAGTTAATGTCCTTAATAATGAGTTAGCAATGTTCTTCTGGTGTGTGCTGTGGGCCCAGCTTTGTGCTGAGTGCTTTGGGGGACATCAGAGAGAAAAGCCCTGACTCTACCGTCAGGAGCTCACTACCTTTTGTGGACTAAATGTTGCTCAGTTGTGTAATGTAGACTGTGAAGGTCAGAGACATGAGAGAACAACAAAGACTAGAAAAGAATGAGATAGAAGGAGAGGAACGATACTAACACCTAACACCTGGGGAGGGGGCGCAGTCTCCATTCCAGACACCCTGCCCAATTCTTGCCACGCCTCACTAGTTCTCCTGGTCACCCAGAGAGGTACCAGGACCGTACCCATTTAACAGATGAAAAAACAGAGGCACGAAGACCTCAAGTCACTTGTGCGTGGTCACACAGCCAGTACATATGAGCACCAGAATTGGAGTCCAGCTCCTCCCACCACCAGAGCCTGAGGACCAGTCACTAGGGCCTGTGGCCGGCCACCCAAGGGAAGAGGAAGCCAAGGCAGACAGATGTGCAGAGAGGGCAGCTGCCAGGGGGCGGGAGCCTTGGAGGGGACCCTAGTCGTGTTATGAACTATAAATGGGAGCAAAGATAGGATGTGCGATTTGGCCGAGGTCCTGCGACAAGATAGGGTGCAGGCTGGGAATTCTGGCTGTCGGCTCTCCTCTATGTTCCCTGGTCCCAGCCGCTTTCTGGGCTCTCTACCCGCTGAGCGGCCACGCTGAAGCATCTCCGTCTTGGAAGAGGTGCCATCCACTGGCATTGAAGCCGGCGGACTGGCTCCCTCTCTCTATTCATCTCTTTCCTCGTTTCCCCTGCCGTGTTCTGGAAAGGGCAGCGTGAGGCAATGTGGGCAGGTTGCACCAGAGATATACATCTGAGAACTGAAGGAACATTTATTTTTAATTTAGACTTAAAAAGAAAAAAGGAAGTTATAAAATATCTGCTCTTGCTCCTGGGATTGTGCAGATGGTGCTGCGTGTTGCCTAATAGGGAGCGGGGCTGGCACTGCGTGCTTGCAGCCCCACCAGCCACTGTAGGAACCTGGAAGGCGGGTCCCGGTTCCTCTTGCCTCAGCCTCAGATGGCTCCCTGGCGTCCCCTTCGGCCAGTGTGGCATGGTGTTTCACTGCCTACTCACCTCTCCCTCCCCGGACTCCCATCTGCTGATTGCCTGAGCCTCCTCCAACGAAGCTCATCTCTCAGCCGTTCCTGCTCCCAGGAGCACACACGTGCACACCTCAGCTCCAGCCTACCACCTCCTTTGGCAGATAACCAGACCTCTCTTTTCCTCAACTCCTGCTTGAATGTGAGAACTTACCAAGTTTACACACATCCAAATACCTGTTTAAACAATCTAGTCATTTCCAGGCCCAGGAGTTATGGAAGACATCCCCATACATTTTGCTGTTTGGTCCTTGTGTTCACCATGGTTTGATATTCAACTCTTCTGGTAGTCTCCTCCAGAAGCTGATGGAGCTCAGTGCATAGAAGATGCTCGAAAATGGACATATAATGTGACTTTTCCTTTGTACTCAGGCAGTTGAGCTGGAGAAGGAAGCCCTAGAGAGGTGGGGCTCCCAAGCCAGAAATCAAGAGACCTGACTTTCTCTAGCTTGCTTTGAAGCCTTTGGCAGATCACTGAATTTGTCTAAGCCTCAGTTGCCCCATTTGTAGAACATAGAAAGTAATCTCTATTTTGTTTGGACCCCAAAGTTTTAATAAAGATCTTGAAAGTGACATAAGTAAAAATACTTAGTGAAATCAATCGATTAATTCATCTCTTTAAGAAAGCGTGCCGAGGCACAGGTGCCCAGCCTGTGCAGGAGTTTGGGACAGGAGTCTGGTCAGATTGGCCAACCAGGTGAAAAACTCACTGGTTACACTGTGTGTGTGTGTGTGTGTGTGTATTGCATAGACTGGGTACTAGTTTGCTTTAATTTAGGGCTATAGTTTGTTCTGAAAAATAACTCAATATCACATAAGAAAAAGCAAGTAAGTTGAAAATGAGACAAAAGGAAAGTTAGAGAAGAAAAGATAAAATAAAGGTGTAAGTCCAGTTGCACACAAGACACATGCAGTGTGGTCTGTCTCCTTGGCAGATGTAGGAGACCCAGCCTGGACATCTTGACAGTCAATGCAAAGAGGGACACAGTTGGAGGCCCTGTGTCTATAAGATAGATGCAAACCGGATGTTCAGAAGTATAAATTTCTGATCCTGAAACCAGAAATTTCCTCCAAGAGGATTGATAAAGGGGACCAATGTAATGAACAGTGAGTCCTGGACAACAGCTGTCTGGCAGATACAGTGAGTCCCATGGGCCACATCTCCTGATGGCCCTGGTGACCCAAGTGCAGTTCAGGGGGTGCAAAGGAAACTGAGGGGGAGAATGCAGTGTAGCTCATAACACACCTGTGTTATATAAACCAGTGGGTTAAGGGAATGTGTTTCCCAACAGTGGAAAATAGCTTTTATTTCCTTGGGCTAGGAGGCAAGCAGACATACACATATGTGTATGTACATTCCAGTGCAGGAGAATGCACGCCCACACACACACACACGCCTACCACACACTCATGGGCTCACCTGTCTGTGCCCAGCTTTGGCCTCTCTAGGCTGTTTCCTCGCTATGGTCTGGTCCTGACTAGGGCACTAGGAGGAGATCCTGGGTCCCCTGGAGTTCCTTCTTGGCAGGACTGGTGGGAAAATTCCCTTTTACAGACAATGGAACCATCTGTATTGGCTTCATACCTACTACTTGGACTTGGGGAATAGAATTTAAGCTGAGATAGGAACTCCAAGGTCAACCTCTTCATCCTGCAGGGGAGAAAGCTAGAACCCCAAAGGGGCAAGTCTTCTGCTGGAGAGCATACAGGAATAGAACCAAAGCTGAGACCCAGATCCCTGATTCTCACTCCAACACCGTAAGCTGTCATTGAGAAGAAAAATTGAGTAGGGATCTTATTTGGGGGAAAAAATATCATAAGATAATCCTTCATCAGTGCTATGGAATGGCTTTACATTATATAATTTTATTCAAACTGATATGGGCCAATAAATATAAATGTGTATGCATGTTCACTGTTTTAAAACATTTTAATGTTTAAAACATGATTTACTAATGCTGCTAAGGATGTCTAGAATTTGATTTACTGCATAGAATTGAATGTTTATACTTGTTCCTTACAGAAATTCTTGCCAAAGAGCCATTTTATCTACAGGAATAATAAATAAGTCAATATGTGGATGGCTGTGCACATTTTTTCCATATGCAACAGCACTTGGTAGATGTTATTTTGCGCACAAGCACTCAAAAGGTAAATCTGACAGATACATATGAATCCTTGAAGTCTAAGATTTGGTCAGTGTCAAGATCAGGCAATTAATCTGGACATAAACCAAAAGAATAAAGTCGTTGGGTCTAGGCCTTAGATATTTGGGCTTTGGAAATAATGAGTCCACACTTATGTAACCAGACTTGGTCATATGTGTGTATTTATTCATTTATTCACACATTCAACAAATACTTATTAGACATCTATGTTTCATTCAATAGCCTAAACATAGTGTAGGTTTTGCTTCATGGGGGCCCAGAGATAATATATAAATTTCCCTACTTGTGTTGGTAAAAAGGCCTTTAAATATGGAGCTTCCCAGGCAGATCAGTGGTAAAGAATCTGCCTACCAATGCAGGAGATGTGGGTTTGATCCCTTGGTTGGGAAGATCCCTTGTAGGAGGAAATGGCAACCCACTCAAGTATTCTTGCCTAGAAAATTCCATGGACAGAGGAGTTAGGTGGGATACAGTCAATGGGGTTGCAAAGAGTCAGACACGACTGAGCACGCACCCTTTAAAGCCTTTGAAATGAATATTTTTGAGTCCTCAGAAAGATCCTGTTGGACGGCTAGGGTGCGAAGAAGCCAGGTTAGCTGGGTGGAAGGGGCTCCTTTTGTGTGCTCCTTTGTTTTTATTGTTCCCCTGGACACCAGTTATGAAAATACACATCTGCTGCTAAAAAGAACACAGAAATACTCCAGAAGAATGTGAGGAAGTACTGACCTGCAGGGACATCTACGTGCTGTGCTATAGATTTTTTTGATGCCTGGAGATATGTATATGTATGTGTATTTGTGTACATGATATATATGGTGAAGTTTTTTCCCTTTATAAAAATGGATTATGCTGTCATATAATTCTGCAACCATGGTTTCTTCATTGTATGTCATCTCACTTTGGGCAGTGGTTTGTACTGATCATACACATCGGTTTGTACGGATCCAGCTCACTTTTGTTCGTGACTCTGTCATTTTTCTTTGCAAAAGTGTAGGGGGTTTCTTCTTCCTTCTTCAGCCTTTTCTTTCTCTCTCATAGGTTGTTGGTCTTCTCTTGCCCAATCAGACATTGGCGTCCACTGTCTTCTGGCAGGTAACAATTTCCCTGCGAAGAGAAGGCTCCTGAGAGGGCACCCAACAAGTGCTGGTTAGAGCACCCTGCCCCAGCGTCACCTCTCTATCTAGTCCCCTTGCGGAAAGTCGCCCCCCCTTCCGACTCCTCCCCAACCCCGAAGCCACTGGGAGAAACCTTAGGACTTCGGTCCTGCTGAGCAGGTCCCAGCAGCCAGCCCTTGGGCCATTATATGTGCCCTAACCTTTGCACAGAGGGGATGAGGGCTGGCTTCACCTGGATGCTTGTTCCATGGCCAGTGACTCTGAGGCCCTCTGCCTCATTTTGACATCAGCCTCATCCAAATCTATGGGGGAGGTAATCCACCCTCAACCCTAGGGTAGTGAGGTGGGTGAAAGAGCATTACGGACCCCAGTCTCTGCCCTTGGAGGCAGTCTGGGTTGTGGCTGTCTCAAAACAGTAGCTCTGTATGTGTCTGTGTAAGGAAAGCAGGACAGGAAGAAAAACCTGTTGGTCTTCAGGAAAAAATGCAGAGTCTTCCTGAAGGGAAAAAAAAACCTAATAGTGTCCATGTCTAGGCTCTGCGGGTGGTGCAGGACACTGGGCTGGGGTATTATGAAAGAGGCTCAAGTCTGCCAGCCCTTCCAGGGCCCTTCTGGAACGGTGTCCACCTTCAGTCCAGTCATTAATATAAAAAGGATGATTCGACAAAGCCTGTGGGCCCATTTGGGGCAGTGGACCCTAGAATTCTGGGAGAGGGGGCCAATGTCTTGGTTTACCAGGAACTGAGGTGTTTCCCAGGACTGGGGTCTTTGGGCGCTGAAACCTGCATCGTCCTGGCAAATCAGGATGGCTGGTCGCACTAACATGGGGGGGTGGATGGAGCCACTATGGATGGAGACTCGAGTCTTTCTGGAGGACTGTGGCCTCCCAGGTTCAGACCTAGCTCCCGGGGAGGTGACCACCTCTCCTGACTTCTCCCCCGCCTCCTCCCCTTGCCTTTCAGTGGCTGAACCAGAGCCACAACGCCTGTGTCAACTATGCAAACCGCAACGCTACCAAGGTGAGCATGGCAGACCCTCGCCTGGTGGCGGGCTGCAGGCAGGGTGACCCTCTCCTCTCTGCCATGTGGCATGCCTCCGTCAGGGCTGCTCCTCCGGGTTTGACTGCCAGCCCTTCAGGAGGGGCCCCACCAGGGAGGGGCTCTTCCCATGACGTGACGAAGGCCCATCACGTGAGAGTGTGGTGGGGAAGGCGGAAGGGATAAGCCCCGCTGGTTTCTGAACACTTCTGGGGCAGCCCTTGCATCAGGACAGCATCAGGCACGTGAGGACGGACTTCCTCTAAATCTGCCTCCAAGCTTGCCTGGACGCGGCCCCGGTGCCCCGAGATTGCTGGCTGCAAAGCTGAGGGGCCGCCTGCGAGGGTGAGGGGTCTGAGAGGACCCTTGTCCCCCCAAAGTGCCCCCGCTCCTGGGATGAGCTCACAGCGGAGGCCCAGTCACCCTTCTCCCGTCGAGGAAAGGCTGGGCCCCTGGACTTCGCTGACAGGGCTTTCTCTCCCCGCGTCAGTCCCCCCACACTTCCGTCCAAAGGCAGCAGAGGGGAAGGGAGGCCTAGGTCCCCTTGGGGGCTGCCAGTCTGGGGAGGAGAGGGTCTGGGCTCTTGCAGCCTTGGTGGGGAGTGACGGGAGTCATGAGCTGGGATGAACGGTACGAGTTCTGGGCCTGATACTCTAGGGACATCCCCACCTTCTCCCGTCTAAACCTTCGGCCCACGTCTCTCTCAGATGCTTCACACCTGGGCAACTCTGCTTGGCTGGCTCCCATTCACCTTAAACCAAACATCTCCAGAACTGCTGTCGTAGTTCCTCAGCTCTTGCTTAATTTTGAGTGTCACAACTTGGGATCCACTTTCCATAGACATATTGAGCAACACCCTCCTACTGGCCTGGAAGACCTGCTTGGTTGATGAGGCCTGTGAGAGCCAGTCAGGCTGTGGCCACCTCAACATTGCCCTTTCCACTGAGAAGGTACTCTGGGTGCCAAACAGCCCCTTTGCAACATTTAGCTTTCCTAACTGGATCTGCTTGCCCCAGCCGTAAGTGACCTCTTTTGGCTCTTGCTGTTTTCTACTTCCAGCCAAATGTCTGCCAAGGACTTTTCTAGAATAGGGCAGGAGGGCAGTGGGCCCTTTGGCGTCTCCCTGGACATAGCTGCCCCACATTTTCCGTGTGCGGAGCGGTGCTGAGGCAGGCATGGATCCCTTTGGCTTCCAGAGGCCTTCCTTTGCTCCTGCCCTTTAGGCTACCGGGCGGGAATGGCTCTTGTGGCTGGGGCCCTTTGCAAGGGTGGGAGCTTTGGGCACCCTGGGGTCCTGAAATTCTGTATCTTTCAGCCTTCACCTGCATCCAAGTTCATCCAGGGCTACCTGGGAGCTGTCATCAGCGCCGTCTCCATCGCTGTGAGTAACCCCCACCCCCTGCCATCCACTCCACCCTGCTGCTCTGTGGCTGACCCCCCAGCATCTCGGGCCAGACCTTGTCTGCGGGTCAGGGCTGGGCAAGCAGTGCGGGAGGCAGAGGTTTCTGTGTGGGGGCTGTCAGGCAGGGAAAAGTAGACCATAGGTAGAGAAGGTGACGCTTTCATAGGGAGAGAGCACAGGCTGGTGCTCCAAGTTTGGGAGAATGGGAAGGGAGGGGAGGCAGTGCCCACGGGCCGTGTGAAGGGCTGACAGTCCAGCCAGGGGCAGGAAGCCTGCTCTAGAGAGATGCATGTTTACCTGCTACCTTCCTCAGAGGAAGCTCAGTGATGTGGCTGATGCAGCAGTGAAGGGCCTCACAATCCAGCCCCAAGATTGGTCCAGATGCCAGCTCCCCTTTAGTCTTTGCCTGTGTTCCCTGGGTGCCCTCTTGGTGGCCTTGGTTATGAGGTCACATGTCCAAGCCCTCCTGGAGTTCTGTGAATTCCGCAAGACAGGGGCAATAGACTCATTTTGAATCCCACAGGGCTTTGAGAATACAGCAGCTACTAAGTAGGGGAGGTTTGTAGACTGACTATGTGAGACCAACTATCTGCCCGGTTGAAGGCAGAGGGCAGGTGACCCAGCGAAGGGCCTGAGCCAGAGCCAGAGTGAAGACCAGGCTCCCAAGACCTTGGCATGTTCATCCCACCCCTGAACCTGTCTTTGGTCCTCTCTCCATCCTGGCTGGGTGGTCTCCCATAGCCCACTCCAGAGGGTAAGAGTCACTTTACAGCTTCATTGTTTTATTCATTACCCAATAAGTACAGGTAGTTGGCAAGAAAAATAATCAGGAAATGCAAAATTAAAAATATTTGCACATAATAAAAATTCACATATACTCATCTTTTTGTAAAACCCACCTTCTCATCTTTCCCACTGGTGAAGGCAATGGCAACCCACTCCAGTACTCTTGCCTGGAGAATCCCAGGGACGGGGGAGCCTGGTGGGCTGCTGTCTATGGGATCGCACAGAGCTGGACATGACTGAAGTGACTTAGCAGCAGCAGCAGCATCTTTCCCATGTCCTTAAATAAATGTAGTAGTTCTCGCCCGTGTACTGACCCACTGGTATGGGTGATACCTATATGGTATGGTGGTGATACCACACACCACCATTTATTTCACCGTTCTCCAAAATGGATTTGTGGCTGTACTAAGATGGCCTCATTTACTCTGTTCCCACGTGGACCAGGTTCACTTCCAAATACCTGTTAGGAAGGGGGTGGTCCCCATTTCATGCCCAAGATCCCTCTCCTTTCCTTACGGCTTACCCAGGCACGAAGCCAGAATTGCCAGATCCATTTAGATCACTCATCAAGAGGCTGCTAACCCACCCTGGTGGTCCTGCAACCCAACATGAGACTTCATACCTTTGAGGGTCTTACTAATTGGGATCTCTGATTCTGGGGGTTGCTGGTCAGGGTCAGGGGACCTTGTGAGAGAGGAGGAGGGGCTCTGTCACCTTCCTGCTGCTCCTTCTGACACGAGGGGCCTAGAGCTGTGCCTGTTTTAGTGGCTTGAATATCCCAAGTTCCTTCTTTGAGATGTAAGGGGAGGTGGGGAGGAGCCAGGAGGAGGAGGCCACACGGGGAGTGGCCTTGGCTGGGACAGGCTGTAGTGCAAGGGGCTCACTGTCCTGGGGGACATCTCTCTCCAGCAGGCCTGGGGCTGCAGGTGTGGGGACATGGCTTCTTCCCAGGGCTCCAGGCTCTCTGCACCCCAGTCGTCACTGCCCCACCCTTGCAGCCCTCGTTCCATCCCAACTTTGTAGGGCCAGATCCAGCCCAGATTGTGGGGTGAAGGTTCTGACGCCCAAGCTGCAGAGTTACTGGAGACTTAGGGCCCTCCAGGCTTGCAGAGCCAAGGGCTTACTCACAGGGGATGGGGCCTCATGCTGGGCTGTTACAGCCCCCAGGGGGTGTACCTGTGCCTGGGGACACCCTCCTTCCCCTCCCCTCCTAGCTGCAGAGCGCCTGGAGGAGGTGTTCCCTGACTCCGCCAGCCCCAAGTCCTAGAAACTTCTGTCTTTCTCATACACTCGCTCAGTCCCGCCCCACGTCCTGTCCTCTCATTGTTCTGCCGGATTTCACATTTACCAGGGACAGGGACAGGCCCCGTGTCTTCCCCCCCACGGAGCGGGGTGCAGAGCAGTGCTCCGTGAACACTTGTTATTAGGTTGCTGATGGATGGTTGGCTTTAGAGGCCCCTCTGCGCTCCACCCGCCAGTGGCTTGTCCCCCCGCCTGACGTCTGCGCACAGTGAGGGTCTAACTCCGGCAGATGGAGTGGAGTTTCTGACTTGGAAAATATGCAGCTTGCTTGCTTTTCTTTTGTGTGTGTAAAGCATGAAACCTCCAAAGAAAGAGGCTTTATTTTATTTTCCTTTTCCCTTGTTCTTTGGAAGCCCAGGCCTCGCGGCCTCATTAACTGATCTCTGCTTCAATTAGTGACAAATCCACCCCTCTCCCTCCTACCCCAGGGTGAGCCTGTTAGGAGGAGATGACCTGCAAACAAGTGTCACGGCCCCAGTGGTTGGCCCAATTCTGGCATTAATTAAAGTGAGTCCTACAAGCAGGCGGCATGGATGAGGGCTGACAAGCCAAGGGCAGATCCCAGAGACTGAGGACCTGCTGAGTCAAGGCCAGGCCCTGTGAGTCCAGCCCTTTCTCTGGACCTGGGAGAGCCCGTTTCCCCTCTCAGAAGAGCCCCTGACCTTGGGCAGCAGCCCCAAGAATAAGTCCCCACTGTGTACCCCCTCACTGCAGTCTCCTACGGGTGGCAGGACCACCAGTGGGGGGGTTAGCAGCCTTTTGGTGAACCCTCTAAATAGATCTGGCAATGTCTGTCTTCTTACTCGGGAATAAAAAAGAAATTTCGTCTTAAGTTATTTTTGAAATCTAGCAGTTTGCTGTCTTTTAACAAAGGAAGTTCTGTCAGCGCGCGCTGTGCTTCAGTTCGGGCGCTCGTGTTGAGCATTTCTGTGATCACCCCCGCCGAGTCCTGGCTACCGGAGGGAGACCCAGTCATTCCCTTCAGGAGTGCAAGAGTGCCAGGCACTTCGCCAGTGCTGGGGAATGGCACAGACCGGGGTGACCTTCAAGGTGCTGAGAGGGGAAGAAGCGGGGGATACGCTGTGGTGTCACCGTGATTATGATAAAAGTGATTCGGTGGGAAACGACATGGGGGAGCACCCCCTAATTCACAGTCTGTCTTCTAAGACAGACTGGGGAGGTGAGGGCAGGGCTGTGTGTTCCAGAAAGAGGGCACAGCACCCAAAGGGGCGCCAGGAGAAGGAGAGCAGGACAGATTCCAGAAGCTGTCAGAAAACGAGCATGGCTGCCCTGGAGGGGGTGATGGTGACGGGCTGACGATGAAGCGGGCAGGGGTGGGTCAGCAGGGGCCGGCCATGAATTGCCCATGCGTGCCTTGTCAGTCGTGAGGAGAGCCCTGCTAGGAGCCCCTGCCTGGGCTCAGGGGCCTGGGGCATTGCAGAGGGTGTGGACAGAAGAGGGTTGGAGGGGAAGTTATGGGCGGTTGGCAGGGCCAGCAGATGGACCACCTGACTGGACACGGGGTCCCCGGTTAAGAGTGGACTTGGGGCCGGAGAGGAAGGTGCAGGGCTAAAGACTCACACGAACAGGCAGGAGCTGGATGGCAGAGCCAGAGAACGAGTGTTGCTTCATGCCTGGTCCTCGAAACACTTCACCTTCAGCCAGATCTTCGCTGGCCAAAGGCTTTCCTGTTGGAGAAATGCTGACCTCTATTCCTAAAGGGCCTGGGCCCTGGAGAGTCCCTTTTGTATAGGATGCAGTGGTTGTCTGTTAACCTAGACAGTGGGCACGAGGAGGTATCTCAGGGGGTGCCTGGGCTGAGCCCCACCCCTCCCAGTTCCCATTGCTTACTGGAGCTCCGTGCCCCCATGATAGTCAGACTGGCAAGTAATCATAGTGGGTAACACTTATGGAGTGCTTTCAACTTGCCAAGCATCTCCTAAGGCACACCCTAAGCTACACCCTGGACCACGGAGGACACCCTGAGCTACAGCTCAAGCACAGAGTGAGCCAGGTGTAGTCTTGCCGAACACCCAGGAACCAAGTATGCAGGTGGGTAGAGTGCAACCCCTTGTTACACTTAAGGAGCCCCTCAAAATTTTTGTTGCAGTCCTCTCTGGTCTCAGAGCACCTGGGAGGGACTTGTCTACTAGGTGGCAGGGTAAGAGTTCCTTCAGTGGGGAGCCAACAGCACAGCTTGACTTTTCCAACCTCCTTACACCACAGGAAACCAGGAAGAAAAAAGTGGGTTTTTGTCAGTAAAGTAGTGTCTGTCCTTGACTTTGCTTCTGTACCTCAATCTTCATTAGCATCCTCACCAGGTGCCCTCTGTAGTCCAGGGTATAGGTCAGGGTGTCCTCATGGTCCAGGGCGTAGCTCTTGGTGTCCCCATGGTCCAGGGTGTAGCTCTGGGTGTCCCCATGGTCCAGGGTGTAGCTCCGGGTGTGCTCTGTGGTCCAGGGTGTATCTCTGGGTGTCCTCTGTGGTCTAGGATGTAGCTCTGGGTGTCCTTATGTCCAGGGTGTAGCTCCGGGTGTCCTCTGTGGTCCAGGGTGTAGCTCAGGGTGTGCTCTGTAGTCCAGGGTGTAGCTCTGGGTGTCCTTTGTGGTCCAGGGTGTAGCTCTGGTGTCTCCATGGTCCAGGGTGTAGCTCTGGGTGTGCTCTGTGGTCCAGGGTGTAGCTCTGGGTGTGCTGCGTGGTCCAGGGTGTAGCTCTGGGTGTGCTCTGTGATCCAGGGTGTAGCTCTGGGTGTGCTCTGGTCCAGGGTGTAGCTCTGGGTGTGCTCTGTGGTCCAGGGTGTAGCTCTGGGTGTGCTCTGTGGTCCAGGGTATAGCTCTGGGTGTGCTCTGGTCCAGGGTGTAGCTCTGGGTGTGCTCTGGTCCAGGGTGTAGCTCTGGGTGTGCTCTGTGGTCCAGGGTATAGCTCTGGGTGTGCTCTGGTCCAGGATGTAGCTCAGGGTGTGCTCTGTAGTCCAGGGTGTAGCTCTGGGTGTCCTCTGTGGTCCAGGGTGTAGCTCTGGTGTCTCCGTGGTCCAGGGTGTAGCTCAGGGTGTGCTGTGTGGTCCAGGGTGTAGCTCTGGGTGTCCTCTGTGGTCCAGAGTGTAGCTCTGGATGTCCTCTGTAGTCCAGGGTGTAGCTCTGGGTGTCCTCTGTAGTCCAGAGTGTAGCTCAAGTGTCCCCATGGTCCAGGGTGTAGCTCAGGTTGTGCTCTGTGGTCCAGGGTGTAGCTCTGGGTGTGCTCTGTGGTTCAGGGTATAGCTCTGGGTGTGCTCTGGTCCAGGGTGTAGCTCTGGGTGTGCTGCTGTGGTCCAGGGTGTAGCTCTGGGTGTGCTGCGTGGTCCAGGGTGTAGCTCTGGGTGTGCTGCGTGGTCCAGGGTGTAGCTCTGGGTGTCTTCTGTGGTCTAGTGTGTAGCTCCGGGTGTCCTCTGTGGTCTCGGATGTAGCTCAGGGTAACCTCATGTCCAGGGTGTAGCTCTGAGTGTCCTCTGTGGTCTAGTGTGTAGCGCAGGGTGTCCCCATGGTTCAGGGTGTAGCTCAGGGTGTCCCCATGGTTCAGGGTGTAGCTCAGGGTGTCCTCATGGTCCAGGGTGTAGCTCAGGGTGTCCCCATGGTCCAGGGTGTAGCTCAGGGTGTCCTCATGGTCCAGGATGTAGCCTCAGGTGTCTTCATGGTCCAGTGTGTAGCTCAGGGTGTCCTTATGTCCAGGGTGTAGCTCTGGGTGTCCTAATTGTCCAAGGTATAGCTGTGGGTGTCCTTTGTGGTCCAGGGTGTAGCTCAGGGTGTCCTCATGTCCAGGGTGTAGCTCTGGGTGTCCTCTGTGGTCTGGGGTGTAGCTCAGGCCCAGATACTCCTCTCTGAGCCTGATGGAGTTAGGAGACCAACAGCCTGAGAATCCAGAATGTTACCTCTCTGCTGTGATTCTGTGTGGCTTCCAGGTTGGAGCCCCATTGTATGGACCCTGTATCAGAATCCGAAGTGTCCCAGACGCCTGCAGATGGTGATGCTGGCAGTGACAAGTCTGATGCAGATATTGGCTCCACATCTATTCTGGGGAGGACAAGTTGTTGCCCCTTCCTAGGTAGAAGGGGTCTGATATAACTGGTTTTCCAGCAAATGGCCGGCAGTTTCCTGTGGGGCATTGTTCAGGTGTCAGTGTTGGTCACTATTGCTGGCAAAGAAGCTACCCAGCTGCAGCTGGAGCTGACTGGTGTTTGAACCTGTGCACAACTTTGTCCTGCCCCCTTGGCCCTTTGCTTTTGGACCTGTTGCCAAGCAACAGCCTGATTGGGGTTGCCGGACAATTGACCTCCATAGAGGCTCAGGGCCCACTGGTTGCTATCAAGATTTTATTCTATTGCATCAATGCACGCCCTCTGGTGGGCAATTTTGGTACCTCAGAGACGCCTTGACCTGTTCCAGCCCTTGCTCCACCAGGGCCCACAAAAACCCCTGACCATTTTGTTGTGGTTGTTCAGTTGCTCAGTCGTGACCCCATGGACTGCAGCAACCCAGGCTTCCCTGTCCTTCACCATCTCCCAGAGCTTGCTCAAACTCATATCCATTGAGTCGGTGATCCATCCAACTATCTCATCCTCTGTCGTCCCCTTCTCCTCCTCCCCTCAATCTTTCCCAGCATCAGGGTCTTTTCTAATGAGTCAGCTCTTCGCATCAGGTAGCCAAAGTGTTGGAGCTTCAGCTTCAGCATCAATCCTTCCAATGAATGTTCAGGGTTGATTTGCTTTTGAATTGACTGATTTGATCTTGCAGTCCAAGGGACTCTCAAGAGTCTTCTCCAACACCACAGTTCAAAAGCAACAGTTCTTCGGTGCTCAGTCTTCTTTATGGTCCAACTATCATACTTGGTTATATGACCCCTTGATTATATTATTATCCACCACCCAAAAGTACATCCTAAATTCTGACCTGATGCCATCCCTCCTTTCAGACATGCCCTGTCTATTGTCCTCCAGGGTGCCTTGGACCCCTTATGGCGGGTGCCGTTAGTCTGCAGAACTGGTTGCAGACAGCCTGGTATTTCATGTTTCTGTAGCCTGCAGAGTCCCCCTCCCTTCTTACCTGGCTGCCTCCCACCCTCCCTCATCAGGGCTCAGTTGGGCACCCCCCTTATAGCCCTGGGGGAGGAGGAGTGCCCCCTCAAAGCCCCTCCTCCTGGCAGAGGGGATGTACCATCCACTCAGGTGGTCTTAGACCTGCATGTGCATCTTCCAGCCCCATAGAGCTGTGTTTGCCGAGGTGGAAACACAGCAGTGGCTGCACAAGGCAAGTCTCATTTGCGGCTCTTTTTTTTTTTTTTTTTTTTTTTCTGCTTCAGAAATCAGTCACTTGATTTATCTAGAAACATTTATTAAGCACCTACTCGTTTCATCAGGCACCAGAAATTCCATGAAGAATAAGAGTGTACATAGGCCCTGTGCCCAGCACTTATGGGGAGAGACGATGTTTAGTAAAGTGTCCACAGATAAAAATATTTCCATATAATTCTGTTTTAAATAATACACATGTGTCACTTTGATTTCCAACATTTTAAGAAGTAAATGAATATACTTAGGGGCTGTGATAGGTATGTGGAAAGAAGAGCTCCAGGTTTCATGAGAGGCTGTAAAAGGGGAGCCCTGAGTGAAGAGGAGGCCTCTCTGAGGGCCTGACGTTCAAGCTGAAAAGTGAGGAAGCCAAGGGAGGGCAGGGCTTGCGAGAAAAGGTGGGAGAGAAGGAGGGAGGGAACTGGCTCATTGGAGGAGCAGGGCAGTGGTGAGGTGACTGGAGCCTTGCAAGCATGGCCAGGTGGTCAGGTAGGGCCGTGTGGGTCTTAAATGCAGTGAAACCACTGAGAGACTCACGCATGTTGGTTCCACTCTGGCTGCTGTGGGTTAGACAGTGGATTAGAGGGGTCAAGGGTGCAAGTAGGGAGCCCAGTTAGGAGGTGGGCAGTTGTCTAGGGAGAAGTGATGGGTGCTTAAGCTAAATGGTGGGAGCAGAGAGAGAGGGAAATAGCTGTACTTAAGACACCCAGCAAACAGAGCTGGGTGTGGGGTGGCAGAGGCTCCTGTCCAGGTAGACCCCTAGAGTTCTGGCTTGAAGAGCTGAGCTGGGAATGGGAGACGCAGACAGGATGTGGGTGAAGAAGATCAAGATGACCCTCATTTGCCATGTGTGCAGGTGGAGTGCCTGAAGCCCACTGAGACAGAGGCATCCTGCAGGGGACCAGATGTGTGGGCTGGAGTGGAGGACACAGGCATTGTTCCAATCCCATCCGACGTCTCATCTCCGGCCTTGCAGAAGCTAGGCTGGTGTTGGCCTGGAAGGACCCTCCTGCTCAAGGAGACAGTTATCAGCACTGTTCCCCGATGACACTGAAGGTCTTGGGACGTGGGGCTCCCAGCCCTCCCCAGTTCCTGGTGCCAGTCAGCGTTTATCTCCACTGTGGGGGTTTGCCAGGGAGCCAGACTTCCCTCCTTCCCCTCTTGTGCTCTCAGCTGCCCGTGGCAAATCCACTCTCCTGGGAGCCAGTGCTTGGAGAGAGGTAGGCCCACTGCTCTCTCAGGCCCAATCTGCTGTCCAAGGATCCTGGGCTCTGGCTTCTCCCAGGACCCCTGTGGCTGGCCCCATGGGGAATTCTTATACAAAATCCCCATCCTGTTTGTACTCCCCTCCACCAAAATGGAGCCCCTGTTTGGTTAATTTCTATTTTGTGGTTTATCTGGAGGCTGTTAAAACAAACCCTGGGGGACCCTCAGCAGTGACTGTTCCATATCTCATTATCTTTCCCGAACCCGATTATTAGCTCAGATTTTTCTGATCGCTAGCTGCTGTTCGTGATGAGTTGTGTGCCATTAATGCCAGCTGGTTCCCTTAAACAGGACCCACCATGCCAGGGAAAGCGAGCTGGCATTCAGAGCCATCAGCCACTTGGCTTTTTAATTTTAATGGGCTCTACCAAATGTTCCAGGCCAAAGGGTCCCTGAGGAACCAGAACAGACGGGCTCCCAACCCCCAGTCTGCAGCCCACCCTGGTTCCTTCCCAGACTGTGGCCATCCTAATTTCTGTGACAATAAGGTCTGGGTCGAGGCCTCACCTGTATTCATGCCTTCTTGCCACCAAGCCCATCCTCGATGAGTGGACAGAGTGACGTCATGGGTTCCTAGCGAGCTTGCAACTATATATACCAAACCTCTCTGGTCCCAGGCCCCTCCCTGGGGGAGACAGTCTGGGTCATCATTCTGTGCTGTGCTAATCCTAGCCGCTGGGAAGCACGGTCAGCCAAGTGTGGGGAAGGGCTGAGGGCAGCAGGCAAGTCTGAGCGTTTGCTCCAACCAGTGGCCCCTATTCCTTCCTGCCCTCCCCCACCACCAGCCTGGCCTGTCCCCAGAAGGCTGCCTAGGGAAGGGCTCCAGCTCCCTGCTGGCCGCTCCCCATCCTCCAGCACTCCCTGCATCTTTCCAAACAAATGCAGGGGGTTTTGAACCCAGACCTTCAGTTTTCTAGCTGCCAGGTTTAAGAGGTGGCTCAAGGGCCCCGTCTTCTCCACCTGCAGCTGCCTTCCGCTCACCTGGACCTCAGCCCCAGGCTGGTCTTTTCAGGGAGGCTTTTGCTCTATAAACAGCTAGTCTGAAACGGCCTGTCGTCATTTAAAAAAAATGGCCTGTCGGACACTCCTGACTGAGACAGAAGACAGTTGGAAAGGAAATAGCACAGTGGCTAAGAGCAAAGCTTTGGAATTAGCAGACTGTGGGTTTGAATCCTAGTGTTACCTGCCTCATAATAGTGTCTGTCTTTGAGCAAAGTTACTTCACCTCTCCGAATCTGCCTGAACGTCCCTGAATCTGTTAAAAGGGCCAACCCGCCCTGTCTCTAAGGCTGGCAGTGGGGGTTGGATTAAGGTGTTTCATGTGATGCGCTCTGCACTTGGCCTGGTATCTCTGCATGCCCCTTTCCTCCTCCTTCCTCAGTGCTTATGCCTGCCTGCGTCCTCCTTCTAGACTGGCATTCTGTAAGGACATATTCCCTGGTATTTGGGGGGCTTGGGGGTGACCATTTCTGAGCCACCAAAATTGTCACTTGCTGTTTGAGAGTGGGGAGACCGTGCCTTGGTGAGTTCCATCTGCATAGCAGGGGCAGCCTTGAAGCAGGGTTGCGGGGCCCAGGGTGGGCTGGCATCCCCCCAGCCTACCCACCTGCACTGCCCTGCCCCCGAAGTGTGTCCAAGCTGCTGTGCGTCTCCCTGCCTCTCCTTGAGCAGGCAGAGAGGACAAGAATTGGACTCTGACCACCAGCTTGAAGCTTCAAACAGAAGCCAGGCCCCCCGAGAGCCCAGACTGGGTTGCCTGGCAGCACTCTGGCTCCTGGTGGGGGATCCCGGGCTGTGCACAGAGCTGGTGGGCTGGCACTTGCTGTCTTCCTGGGTCTTACAGTTGCAGCCTGGTCTGGGCCATTTGTGCCAGGCCATGGCCTGATGTGATTGCTGTGGCATCCACCCTGATGCCCTGGAGGCCTTCCCAAGGCTCTGCCTCTTCCCTGACAACCCAGAAGGCTGAGGCCAGAGCCAGGGCTGCGGGTGCAGGGTGGCCTGCTGAAGCCCTGGGTGTCCCAGACTGAGAGCAGGCTCTCTGTGGTCCTGGCAGGCCAGGAGGCCTCTGGGGGAGGGCTGGCGCTGGCCTCAGTTTGGGGGAGCAGAGTCCTCTCCACACCCTTCATCTCAGCCGCGGCTCCTCTTATGTCTCCCCATGTCTCTGCTCATGCCTGTCTTCCTGCTGGAGTCCTCCCCGGCCTGATCTCCCCTTCTCCAAGATGCTCCTCCTCCAGCCTTTGCTGATCTCTCCATCCATCCACTTATTTGTTGTTTTCTTGCATTTATTCCTCAGCCACTGCTTTACGGAGCCTGTATTATGTGCCATCCCCTGCCCTAAGGACCAGACATCCAAAGATGAAGGAGGCACGGTCCCTCCCTCTCAGTCCGGCCGGGGCATCAGCTCACAGACTCACAGGGTAGTGAGTGCTGGGGAGGACGGGCTGGTGATGTGCGAGGGAGCGACTTTCTGCTGGGAGAAGTGAATCTCCTCTCAGAATCTCCTACATAGATTCATTCACCGAGGCCTCTCATGTGCCAAGCTCATGCCAGGCACTGTGCGTACATTCTCACAACAGCCCTGGGTGCTGTCAGATCTTATCATCCCTTTTTACAGACAAGGAAACCAAGGCAGAGAAAGGTTAAATGACTCCCAGCGTTAGTGACGCTGGAGGCAGAGTGCAGAGGTGGGCCTTACAAGACAGGCGTGGGCTGAGCGGAGGAAGGAAGGAGTTCAGGGCACAGGGACCAGTTTGGGCAAAGGCCATGAGATGGGAAACGCACACAGTGTTGGTGAGCCGCTGACTGGATCATGGAGAGAGAGAATGGGGTGCTGGAGGAGTGGGGAACGGAGGTTCTGAAGGCCACGACTGCTCCATGGAGGTGGCAGTTCTTTCGTAGGCCATGGGGAGCTGGATATGATTGAACCTGTGTTCTAGGAAGATGAGGGTCAGTGTAGGGGGTGGACTGGAGTTGGGAGTGCCCATGGAAAAGGCAAGGCAGGCCCAGATGCCCTGGACTGAGTGATGGGAGCTAGAGTCTGAAGGTGGTCACTGAGCCCAGGACGTCCACTGAGTCTGGGCAGCTCTGCCTAGCTCTCCAGTCACCTATGGGTCTCCCTCTGTTGAGCTCTGTCAGTCTGGCTGGACCTATGCCTGGCTCACAGTGGGACCCAGAAACGTGGTGCTTAAGATGCTGGAAGACAGAAAAGATTCACAGGCTTAGAGAATGAACAGTTACCGGGCAGGGAGGGCAAAGATTGGGGGGCTGGGAGATTGACATGTACCCACTGCTATATTTAAAATGGGTAACGAGCAAGGACGTACTGTATAGCACAGGGAACTCTTCTCAATATTAGGTAACAATCTGAATGGGAAAACAGTTTGGAAAAGAATAGATACGTGTATATGTGTGACTGAATCACTTTACTATACACCTGCAACTAATACAACTTTGTTAATCAACTAGGCCTCCTGGGTGGCTCCAGTGGTAAAGAGCCCGCCTGCCGATGCAGGAGACAAGCAATGCAAGTTCGATCCCTGGGTCAGGAAGATCCCCTGGGGAAGGAAATGGCAATCCACTCCAGTATGCTTGCCTGGAGAATGCTATAGGCAGAAGAGCCTGGCAGGCTATTCCATTGGGTTGCAAAGAGTCGGGTACGACTGAAGCGATTTAACACACACACCCACACTCCAATATAAAATAAAAAGTTAAAAAAAAAGAAGCTGAGTAGGAATGAAGGGCCTCCTATACTTCACCTACTTCCAGATTATATGTTCTTCTAACAGCACCCATCCTACAATCCCTTGTCCTGTCCCCAAGGAGGCTGTGTGCCTGCGTGCGTGTGTGTAGCTGTCTCACAGGCCGGTTCACTGGGACGCCTAGGCAGTGATGCTTCAAGGAGTCGCACTGGGGCTCGGCAGCATCAGGTGATGCTGAGGATTCGGGTCTGGGGTGCAGTTGTAGGGCACGATGGTGGCCCTCGCTCTCCGCTCTTCCCCCTGCCTGCCCCTTCCTCCCCAGGCCACTGCAGCAGCACACACTCTTTCTGTTTTCTCTTTCGAAGGTGGGCCTTAATGTCCTGGTTCAGAAAGCCAACAAGTTCACCCCGGCCACCCGCCTTCTCGTCCAGAGATTTGTGCCATTCCCTGCCGTAGGTAAGCCTTGCACAGAATGTCTGGGCACATGGGGCTGCTGGGCTCTGGGGAGCTGGGTGGCCCCTCCAAGCCTCTCTTGACACTGCAGTGGGGCAGCTCTGCCTGGGGCAACTGGAGGAAAATGTGTGCAGGTAGAAGAAATGGTGATCAGGGTAAAGAATCCACCTGCCAATGCAGGAGATGTGGGTTCTATCCCTGGGTTGGAAAGATCCCCCGGAGAAGGAAATGGCAACCCACTCCAGTGTCCTTGCCTGGGAAATCCCACAGAGGAACCTGGTGGGCTACAGTCTATGGGGTCACAAAAGGGTCGGACATGATTGAGCAACTAAACTACAACAAACTGAAATGTAACATTTCCTTCCATTATGAATATAGGCAGCAAATTGCAGTAGAAAGCAGGACCATGACTCTCACTAGTAGAAATCACAGGTATTTTCATGTCATATTACAGTTGTTACAGATATCTTAAAAATACCATCTGTGCTTAACACTAACCCCAAATTATGAGTTAATAGATCCACTTAAAGATCTTGTTTTTTTTTTTTATTCAGTAGTTTAAAATCACATCTATTTACTATATCAAAATTGACAAAAATATTTTGATAGTTTATTTCAATATAGTCTCCTTGTAATCCCACTTGTTTGGCTTGTAAAGTATAAACTTTACATTATTTGGAGAGGGGTGTATGGGCCTCGGGTTCCTGACACAAAAGAAGATTCAGGCTGCTGCTAAATCTGGTGCTCCAAGCCCTTTATGTTTCAGGGGCCTCTAATCATAGGGGTGGGTAGGTGTGTATGTGTGTGTGTGTATGTATTTGTGTGTAGGTGCTTTCACTTGCTTTCAGCAGAGCCTTTGCTGGTCTTGGAGCCATGAATTCACAATAGATGCCCCAGGTCTGGGCCCTGAGATCCCATAAAGTCCAGCCAGGCTGTTAAGAAGCCTACACCTTATTTGGGGAGAAGGTACAAAAGAGGAGAAACACGTGCTTGAACCACAACATCGAGTCCCCCATCTGATGCCAGAGCCAAAGCGGGAGCAGGCCCAGAGGTTCCGTGAGCTCCCTGGTGCCAAGACTCAGTGTGAAGAGCTGGGCGTGAGACCCAAGCTCATGGTCCCAATCCTGTTCTTCACCTCCAGGGCTCAGCTTCCCCCTCTGTAAGACATGGGCACGGTATCTACTTTTCCAAAGCCTTGAGCTGAGTGAGGAGCAGATGAGACCGCAGACTAGTTCTGTTCATCAGAAAGGGCTCTGAAGCACCTGAAAAGCCCCCGTGAGTAGGTGAGAGATCACTGTTGAGCAGCCCCACCTCCTCATGGGCCCGGAGGCTAACGAACTCCCAGGACCAGCCGCCCGGCTGATCCTCAGCCGACCCAGATAATTGCTATAGCAACTCCACACTTTTAATGAACTCTCAGCTATTTCTGGTGTGGGCCATTAATGGAATAACTCTTTAGATCTGACTTTGTTAAGGGACCTAATTGAGTGAGCACAGCTGCCGATCTGGTGTTCCTCGCCGTCCTGAGCTGGGGGGTCAGATGCAGCCTGAGGAGGGGGCAGCTCTCAGCTGCACTGGACTGGATCTTGGTCTCAGCCGAGATGTAATCTGTCCTTGAGCCAGACTTCAGATAAGTACTCTACTGGGACCCTTTGCAGCCTTGCTCGGCCAGCCATCTTGCTGTGTGACCTTGGAAGTGGTCTTAACCTCCCCGGGGGCTCCCTCAGGAGGAGGGCCCCTGCTTTCGGGTTTGACCCTCTCCGAGGCTTTCTGGCCTGTCCCTCCTTGGGCTCCAGCCGACTGCTCTCCTGTCTTGTTGGCGGGGAGGAGCCTGGTCCAGCCGCCGCAGAGGGTCTTGCAGTCCCGCGCGTCCCTGGCACAGGGTGCTCGTGGTGAGCTCTGCAGCCTGACGGTCCTGGCTCACCAGGATCCTAACAGCAATGTGCCCTTTCTGCCTGCTTCCTCAGACTGCTGTCCAAGTCCTGGCTGTGTGCCTGCCTTCCACACCCTGCCCCTTCTCTCCTCCCCGACCTGGGGGCTTCCGTCTCTCTGGTCTCCAGTGCTCGTCCTGAGCCCACCTACAAGGGCATTTGCTGACTCCCCCAGCCGAGACGGACACCGTGGTGTTCAGGGTAAACAGGCGTGCACCTTATCCTCAGGGGCTTAAAAGCCCCCTGGTCCCTTCAGGTCACTGAATAGTTCCTGCACTTGGCCTCCTGCACCTTATCCCCTGGGGCCTCCAGCCAGCCAGAGTACCTGTCTGCCCCACTGCACACTGGTGGGGCCTAGGGCCCTCCAGGCGTCCACCTCTTGGCTGGCCACCATCAAGGCCCCTGAGAAGTATGCTCAGGACTTGTTGGCCCTCTGGATCCCTGGACTAATGGAGACAGACTCATGGAGCCCTAAGTGCACATGGGGAGCAGGTTGAGGCAAGTGAAAGTGATCGAATCAAGCTCTGATTGTCAGGGTGGGGGCAGGAGGGTGGAGAAGAGGGTCTTCCATTCAGGGAGAGAGAGGGTCCTGAAAGGGCCCAAGTGCACTGTGCTCAGTGGCCACAACCCTCCTCCCTCTCCCCTGGGTGGGGCTGGGGACTCAGGCTCTGGGGAGCAAGGAAGCTCTTGGAGTCAGCTGCTTCTTCCCACTGCTCTTCTCTGTCATGATCCAGCTTGACGTTTGGGAGGTGCCCCACTGCTGCCCAGGAGCAAGGTTCGAGACTCTGGGCAGGGGATGCCTGATTCCTGCTGCTCCCCCCCGTCTCTGGCATCAGCCCAGACCCTGCTTCAGGCCCTTCCCGTGGGGCCTCTGTGACAGTCACCGCAGGCCTTCCCTGGGTGTGCCAAACCCCAGACTCCACTACCAGACTCCGCCACCTGGAGCAATCCATCAGTTCTCCTCGATTTTCAGCTAGGGTTGTGCACACGTGTGTGCGACTGACGTGTGTGCATGAGTGTGTACTGAGTACGTGGGAAGCCCCAAGGATGCTCACTGCAGCCAATTCCTCCCTCAAGGTGGTTTCAGAGCCAGGCAGTGCCCTGGTCTAGAACAGCAATCATGTGGGAGATCTGTTTCTATTTATATGTGGAGATGTTAGGAAAGCCGGTGAGCCCAGGAGCATGTGTGCTGGCATTGGAATTGATTGGGGACTGGTAATTAATTTGTTTAGACCTTAATTAATTCTTCAGTTCTTTCTTATTTGTGGACTGTCACGCTTAATTGTGTTGAGGAGCTCGAGCTCAGAGCAGGCCCTCCATTAATTGATGTGCGATTGCTGTGAGGTGGAAGTTAATGGTTTGGGGAGCTGGGCAAACAGTGTAATTAAAGGTCAATCGAGGAGGCGTTGGAAAAATACCTCCGCCCCCAGGTCCAGCCACCAGTCTCCACGAGCAGAGTCCATTCCAGGAGAGGCAGGCTCCACAAACAGCCTTCTTGTGAGTCCTTGGGGTGGGAGCCTGGAGGAGAGGCAGGTGGGGTCAGAGGCAGGTGCCAGTTCCATGATGAGGCGCCAGGGAAGAGGCATAGGCCGCCCTGGTGACAAATGGGCATGACAGGCACTCTGACCTGGGGCTGGGAGGTGGAGACCCAGGTGTCAGCTGGCAGCCCAGCTGTGTACCGGCTCTGTGTGGGTGGTGGGGGGGCAGGGTAGGAAGCTCTGAAGGTCACCCCCAGGCTGGCCGGCTGCATCTGCGTGGAGCAGGGGACAGGTCATGTCGTGCGCTAAGAGCCCCATCTCGGCCTGAGCCTCAGTCCTAGCCGGTCAGCTCCTTGCATGGGGCGTAACCCTCCTGCATGGAGCCTCAATTATCCCTTTGTGGAAAGTGACTTCGTCTTGTGCTGTTGGCAGCAGTCCCTTACATTAAATGTCACAGCTTATTTCACTGCCATGAAGAAGTCTCTGTGTTCAGCAGGGAGTCTGTTCCTTGGGGTGTCTGGGCAGCCTTTAGGGGAGGTCTTCTGTTGGTTCATACCCAGAGTGCCCCACCTCCGCCCCCGTCTCTATGCCTTCCTTCGCCCCAGACCATGGGTCTTCCTGTCATTGATTCCCCCTTCATTTTACCACTCTTCTCCTGGTGCTCAATCCGCCCTCTTCCTTCACCTGGGAGGTGGCCCTGGCAGTGTGCCCAAGCCCCTACAGTCCGTCCCTAGGTGTCACCTCCTCCATCCCTGTGGTTGGAAGACAGCAGGGTGCACCTGTGTCTGCAGTGTCCTGGGCCTTGTGACTTATCCTCCCTCTGTCTGGATCAGTGATACTTAATGTGGCATCCACAGACCTTAGGCTATCCTCAAGGCCCTTGAGTCACCTTTTGGATATGGGCCCTGGCCTTGCTCGAACCCTATCGCACTGTGGTGGATCTTGTGACTTCCCTTCTGTCTGGGCCCCAGGCCTTTGCACAAGGCCCTGTTTGATTGGAGTGCTTTCTCTTCCCACTTTCTGCCTTCTCTTGGCTGCCAGGCCTTCATTTCTCACTTCAGACACCACCTTCTCCAGGAAGTCCTCCCTGGTAGCCCCAGTCAGGATTATACCACAGCACCCTGTGTGTGCCTGTGTCTGTCCTGGAACTACTCATTTTGTTTTTGAGTCTGCCTCCCTCATCAGACTGTGAGCTCTCCAAGACAGGGTCTGGATCTCATTCATCACCAACCCCCAGACACCCTCTTTGCTTGGCACCCAGTGTTCTACGTGGGTTTGTACAGTGATCAGATGAATGTTTTAGTAAAAATGGTTTGAAATTGGGCACCCAGAAGTGAAACCCCACCCTGATGACATTGGTGACCACATTGTGTGGCTGCTTAGAATTTATTGTGGTATTGTGTGTGTGTGTGTGTGTGTGTGTGTGTGTGTGGTATGTTTTTTAAACTGTTTTTTGAATGTTTTGTTTTCTCATGCCAGTTTTTGCAGTCATTTTCATTCACTCAGTTTGCAGGCCTAGGATGGATGACTCGGTCACCCTGGGCACATTCTTCAGCCTTTCTTGGTTGGATCTGGGTGGGTAGGCGGGCCAGGCTGGGTGCCAGAATCAGGGCCCTAGAACTGGCACGGGACCCTGGCGTGTGTCAGGCCCCAAGAGGACAGGGCCAGTGGGCCCGAGCCAAGCAGAGGGAAGTCTCCAGTGGTGTGTTCCAGGGCTCTGCCTTCAGTCTTGTCCCCTCACTTATTTTATAACTGCCTTGGTCATGGGAGGCCAACGGGTCTCACACAAGGAGTGGAGATAGCAACTTGGCAATGATTATGAATTTACGGGCAAGGGTGTGTGTGCGCTCTCAGTCACTCAGGCATGTTAAACTCTTTTGAGACCCCATGAACTGTAGCCCACCAGGCTCCTCTATCCATGGGATTCTCCAGGCAAGAATACTAGAATGGGTTGCCATTTCCTTCTCCTGGGGATCTTCGCAACCCAGGGATCAAACCCAGGTCTCCTGCATCTCCTGCATTTGCAGGCAGATTCTTTACCACTGAGCCACCTACCAGGATCCAAAAAGATCTCACAAGTTTTGATATAAGGCTCGCTATTCAAAAAATGCAGCTGCACAAGTGTGGAGGTGCTGAACCTGATTTGATTGGAGTACTTAGGATAATGACTGGGGATTTTGTGGACTGTATGCCTGAAACAGGTCCACCCAGGTGATGTGTTGGGCTTCCCTAGTAACTCAGATGGTTAAGTATCTGCCTGCAATGAGGGAAACCCGGGTTCGATCCCTGGGTCGGGAAAGTCCCCTGGAGAAGGAAATGGCAATCCACTCCAGTATGCTTTCCGGGAGAACTCCATGGACAGAGGAGCCTGATGGGCTACAGTCCGTGAGGTCTTAAAGGGCCGGACATGACTGAGTGACGAACACAGACATGTGGCATATGGCTCTGATGGGGCTGCCTGGCTTCAGCTTCATGTTAGAGGCAGCGTGGCCAGAACAAGGGTGTCTCTTTAGTTCTGGATCCCACATGTGCAGAATAGCACTGGGAGTGGAGACAAAGAGAGTAGCAGGATCTTCTGAAAAACTGACAGTCTCCTAGTGAAATGAGCTGCCTGACTCTTAAGACAGAGAAGCACCTGAGGATCAGCCTGGTCCAAACATCTGAGAGAGGCACTTTTGTGTGACCAAGTCACCTGTTGTGGGCAGATCGCCTAGGACCTGGCATATAGTAGGCGCTTAGAGAGTGCTCGTTGGACGTGTGACCTTCCAATTCAGGAATCTTCTAATTCCTGAAATCCAGAAGGCAGAGAAGACCAGACACAGAAGAGGTGGGGAAGCCTAAGACAGTGAAGGAGGGGTTATGAATGTGAAAGGAGGGGGCCTGGTTGGTGTGGGCCAGGAGGGGAAAGGGCATTTTGGGGCCCTGAAAACTAGCTGAGATTTATGATTTAATAAATCATAAATTTATTAACTTTAGCTTTATCTTATGATTAATGGAGGATCACTGAAGAATCTTCAGCTAGGAAGGAGCTGTGATAAAACGGTGCGTTTCAGAAAATGAATGTGTCAGCAGGAATCTTTTATTAGGAGATCCCAAACTTCAGAGTCAGGCTATACCTAAATTTACAGGCTGATTTTTCAACCCAGAAATTCCCAGTCCTGAGTTTGTGACACTTCAATATGGGTTGTGAAATTCTCCCCAAATTTTCAAGCTATTTAAAAGAAAATATGTGCCCTATAGGGCTTCCCTGGTGGCTCAGTGGTAAAGAATCCACCTGCAATGCAGGAGACAGAAGACACCTGGGTTTGCTCCCTGGGTTGGGAAGATCCGCTGGAGGAGGTCATGGCAACCCACTCCAGTATTCTTGCCTGGAGAACCCCATGGACAGAGGAGGCTGGCGGGCTATAGTCCAGGGGGTCACTAAAAGTCAGACACGACTGAAGCAATTGAAGCATGCATGCATGTACGCACACGTGCCATACAGCCCAGCCTCCCAGGCAGAATGGTGAGGGATATCACGAAATCAAGCAAGTGTTAGGGTACACATTCCCATCTGATAACCTCTCCTCCAAAGACAAAGGCTGTGTAGACTGGTGTGATTCAAGTGTGTGTGTATACATAAGGTAATCATGTATCAATACATACATGTCTGCTTATAAATACATAGACCTTGTCTGGCAGGGACATGAGAATCTGGCTACAGTGGCTGCCTAAGGGGAGGGGAGTAAACTAAAGGTCAGGGATTGGAAGGAGACTTACTTTTTATTATTTACCCTTTTTCATGATTTGGGTTGTTTACTGTATGTACTTGTTACCTACAAAATAAGACAAAGAGGAAGTGGAGTCTGGGGAGCTTTGGGCTCAAGTCTCCTGGTTTCCACTAGAGTGTTCTGAGTTTTGTTTTAATAAAAACTGTTCTGTTTTTTTCTGACAATACTTGATTGTTACATAAATTAAACAATTTCACTTCTCTCCTCAGAGATAAGTTTGGTATATATCCCTCCAAATTCAAATAAATATCTCAAAATACAGGAATCTCTGCCTATTTATTGTATTTATATACTATAAACATACCAATATAAATATATATTTAATATAAGTAAGATCATACTGTGTATACTGTTCATAAATCTCTTTTTAACCTCACAATCAATTTGGATGTCTTTCCATGACAGTCATAAAATTCCAACTTATCCTTTTAATAGTCATAATAATTCATCTGTGGCTTTAAAAAATTTTTTTTTTCATCTGTGGCTTTTTTAAAGGTTGTGGTATATTATTTCAAATACATGGAATATTATAGGAAATAGAGAATAAAATATTAGATGCACCTAAAGCTTTCTCTGCCCTCTGCCTTTTTAATTCTGTTTTCCTTCTTCTCTCTTGGGGAAGGCTACTGACTTACATCTTCCCCATTTGTGTTTTTATATTGTATCTTGTGTCTATATCATAAACCAGAAATTGTATTGTTTATATGTTAAGTTTACATTATGTTGTGCTGAACATATCCTTTTAAACTTGCTCTCCATTGTGGTTTTGAGATTTACCCGTGTTAATACATATGCATTCATCTCAGCTTCTAAAGACTAATTGGGAACATCTAAGCTGTTTCCAGTTTCTCACTATAATATGCAGCAATGCACCAGACAGCCTTATACACGTGTCCGTGTGCACACAAGCAGGAGCTTCCGCAGGCCAGAGCTTTTCAAACAACCACCTAGGGAGCTTTAAAAAGAAATGCAGACATCTGGGTCCTACCTCTGATTTGGTTTCAGTTGTGCAGCCAGTACTGAGAATCAGCAGTCGAGGGTCAGTACACAGAAGTGAAATGATCACATCAGAGGTAATGCCCATCTCTCAGTTCAGTTCAGTTCAGTTCAGTTACTCAGTCATGTCCATCTCTTTGTGACCCTAGGGACTGCAGCACACCAGGTTTCCCTGTCCATCACCAACTCACGGAACTTGTTCAAACTCATGTCCATTGAGTCGGTGATGCCATCCAACCATCTCATCCTCTGTCATCCCCTTCTCCTGCCTTCAATCTTTCCCAGCATCAGGGTCTTTCCCAATGAGTCAGTTCTTCACATCAGATGGCCAAAGTATTGGAGTTTCAGCTTTAGCATCAGTCGTTCCAAAGAATATTCAAGACTGATCTTTAGGATTGACTGGTTTGATCTCCTTGCAGTCCAAGGGACTCTCAAGAGTCTTCTCCAACACCACAGTTCAAAAGCATCAATTCTTTGGCTCTCAGTTTTTTTTATAGTCCAACTCTCAGATTCATATGTGACTACTGGAAAAACCATAGCTTTGACTAGATGGACCTTTGTTGGCAAAGTAATGTCTCTGCTTTTTAATATACTTCTAGGTTGGTCACAGAAAACTAGCCAAGCTGATCATATGGACCACAGTCTTGTCTAACTCAATTAAACTAAGCCATGCTGTATAGGGACACCCAAGACGGTCAGGTCATGGTGGAGAGTTCTGACAAAACGTGGTCCACTGGAGAAGGGAATGGCAAACCACTTCAGTGTTCTTATCTTGAGAACTCCATGAACAGTATGAAAAGGCAAAAAGATAGGACAATGAAAGATGAACTCCCCAGGTAGGTAGGTGCCCAATATGCTACTGGAGACTAGCGGAGAAATAACTCCAGAAAGAATGAAGAGATGGAGCCAAAGCAAAAACAATATCCACTTGTGGATGGGACTGGTGATAGAAGCAAATCCTGATGCTATAAAAAGCGATATTGCATAGGAACCCAGAATGTTAGGTCCGTGAATCAAGGCAAATTGAAGTGGTAAAACAGGAGATGGCAAGAGTGAGCATCAACATTCTAGGAATCAGCGAACTAAAATGGACTGGAATGGGTGAATTTAACTCAGATTACCATTATATCTACTACTGTCAGCAGGAATCCCTTAAAAGAAATGGAGTAGCCATCATAGTCAACAAGAGAGTCCAAAATGCAGTACTTAGATGCAATCTCAAAATGACAGAATGATCTCTATTCATTTCCAAGGCAAACCATTCAGTATCACGGTAATCCAAATCTATGCCCTGACCAGTAATGCTGAAGAAGTTGAAGTTGAACGGTTTTATGAAGACCTACAAGACCTCCTAGAACTAACACCCAATGTCCTTTTCATTATAGGGGACTGGGATGCAAAAGTAGGAAGTCAAGAAATACCTGGAGTAACAGGCAAATTTGGCCTTGGAGTACAGAATGAAGCAGGGCAAAGGCTAATAGAGTTTTGCCAAGAGAATGCACTGGTCATAGCAAACATCCTTTTCCAACAACACTGTGTAGAGAAGACATGTATAGATACATGTGTATCTACATGTGTATGTTGTGTACATACAACATGTGTAGAGAAGACTCTACACATGGACATCACCAGATGGTCAACACCGAAATCAGATTGATTATATTCTTTGCAGCCAAAGATGGAGAAGCTCTATATAGTCAGCAAAAATAAGACCGGGAGCTGATTGTGGCTCAGATCATGAACTCCTTACTGCCAAATTCAGACTTAAATTGAAGAAAACAGGGAAAACCACTAGACCATTCAGGTATGACCTAAATAAAATCCCTTATGATATACGGTGGAAGTGACAAATAGATTTAAGGGACTAGATCTGATAGAGTGCCTGATGAACTATGGATGGAGGTTCGTGACATTGTACAGGAGACAGGGATCAAGACCATCCCCAATAAAAAGAAATGCAAAAAAGCAAAATGGCTGTGTGAGGAGGTCCTACAAATAGCTGTGAAAAGAAGAGAAGTGAAAAAGGAGAGAAGGAAAGATATACCCATCTGAATGCAGAGTTCCGAAGAATAGCAAGGAGAGATAAGAAAGCCTTCCTCAGTGATGAGTGCAAAGAAATAGAGGAAAATAATAGAATGGGAAAGACTAGAGATCTCTTCAAGAAAATTAGAGATACCAAGGGAACATTCCATTCAAAGATGGGCACAATAAAGGACAGAAATGGTATGGACCTAACAGATGCAGAAGATATTAAGAAGAGGTGGCAAGAATACACAGAAGAACTGTACAAAAAAGATCTTCTTGACCCAGATAATCACAATGGTGTGATCACTCACCTAGAGCCAGACATCCTGGAATGTGAAATCAAGTGGGCCTTAGGAAGCACCACTATGAACAAAGCTAGTGGAGGTGATGGAATTCCAGTTGAGCTATTTCAAATCCTAAAAGTTGATGCTGTGAAAGTGCTGCAATCAATATGACAGCAAATTTAGAAAACTCAGCAGGGAACACAGGACTGGAAAAGGTCAGTTTTCATTCCAATCCCAAAAAAAGGCAATGCCAAAGAATGCTCAAACTACTGCACAATTGCACTCATCTCACATGCTAGCAAAGTAATGCTCAAGATTCTCCAAGCCAAGCTTAAGCAATACATGAACCGTGAACTTCCAGATGTTCAAGCCGGTTTTAGAAAAGGCAGAGGAAATAGAGATCAAATTGCCAACATCCGTTGGATCATTGAAAAGCAAGAGAGTTTCAGAAAAATATCTATTTCTGCTTTATTGACTATGCCAAAGCCTTTGACTGTGTGGATCACAATAAACTGTGGAAAATTCTGAAAAATATGGGAATACCAGACCACCTGACCTGCCTCTTGAGAAATCTGTATGCAAGTCAGGAAGCAACAGTTAGAACTGGACACGGAACAACAGGTTGGTTCCAAATCAGGAAAGGAGTGCGTCAAGGCTGTATATTGTCACCCTGATTATTTAACTTAGGTACATCATGAGAAATGCTGGGCTGGATGAAGCACAAGCTGGAATCAAGATTTCCAGGAGAAATATCAATAACCTCAGATATGCAGATGATACCACCCTTATGGCAGAAAGTGAAGAATAACCAAAGAGCCTCTTGATGAAAGTGAAAGAGGAGAGTGAAAAAGTTGGCTTAAAGCTCAACATTCAGAAAACTAAGACCATGGCATCTGGTCCCATCACTTCATGGCAAATAGATGGAGAAACAGTAGAAACAGTGGCTGACTATTTTTTTTGGGCTCCAAAATCACTGCAGATGGTGACTGCAGCCATGAAATTAAAAGATGCATACTCCTTGGAAGGAAAGTTATGACCAACCTAGACAGCATATTAAAAAGCAGAGACATTACTTTGCCATCAAAGGTCCATCTAGTCAAGGCTATGGTTTTTCCAGTAGTCTTGTATGGATGTGGGAGTTGGACTATAAAGAAAGCTGAATGCCGAAGAATTGATGCTTTTGAACTGTGGTGTTGGAGAAGACTCTTGAGAGTCCCTTGGGCTGCAAGGAGATCCAACCTGTCCATCCTGAAGGAGATCAGTCCTGGGTGTTCATTGGAAGGACTGATGTTGAAGCTGAAACTCCATACATTGGCCACCTGATGCAAAGAGCTGACTGATTGGGAAAGACCCTGATGCTGGGAAAGGTTGAAGGCAGGAGGAGAAGGGGACGACAGAGGATGAGATGGCTGCATGGCATCACCGACTCGATGGACATGAGTTCGGGTAAACTCTGGGAGTTGGTGATGGACAGGGAGGCCTGGCATGCTGTGGTCCATGGGGTTGCAAAGAGTTGGACTCCATTGAGTGACTGAACTGTACTGAACTAGGTTGGTCATACCTTTTCTTCCAAGGAGCAAGCCTATCTCCATCTGCACCAAATGAACAGACTGGCTTTTACTCTGCCTGCAAGGGTGATTTTTGTTTCCCTACATCTTCTTCAACATTTGCTATTATCAATTTTTAAAACAAAATTATATCCATCTGAAATGGATCTTTCTCATTTTAATTTGCACTTTCCAATTCCCAGTATGGTTGAGAATCTTTTCTTAACTTCACTGGGCATTTGGGTTTCCAAATAAAAGAGAGAGAAGGAGATTTCTTTTCATTTATTGTTCAGTTGCTAAGTCTTGTCTGTTCTTTATGATCCCATGGACTGCAGCATGCCAGACTCCCCTGTCCTTCACTGTCTCCCAGAGTTTGCTCAAATTCATGTCCATTGAGTTGGTGATGCTACCTAACCATCTCATCCTCTGCCACCCCTTCCTCCTTTTGCCTCAATCTTTCCCAACATCAGGGTCTTTTCCAATGAGTCAGCTTGTCATATGAGGTGTCCAAAGTACTGGAGCTTCAGCTTGAGCATTAGTCCTTCCAGTGAATATTAAGGGTGGATTTCCTTTAGGATTGACTGGTTTGATCTCCTTGCAGTCCAACAAATTCCAGACAGATTAAAGACCTAAATGTGTACAGTAAAATGTTAAAGCTTCTAGAAGGAAATGTAGATGCACATTTTTGGAGTAGGGATAGAGTTTCTTGGTGATCCAAAAACTATATACCAGAGAGGAAAGGATTGCTTATTTGACAACACATATGACAATATATTGTATGTTAAAGGGCTTCCCAGGTGGTGTAGTGGTAGAGTCTGCCTGCTAGTGCAGGAGACACAAGAAACATAGATTTGACCCCTAGATCAGGAAGATCCCCTGGAATAGCAAATGACAGACCACTGCAGTATTCTTGCCTGGGAAATTCCATGGACACAGGAACCAGGTGGGCTATAGTCCATGGGGTCAAAAAGAGTCAGACACGACTGAGCGACCGAGCATACACAAACACTTACGTGTGTTAAACTGTATACAGGAGACACCATCAACAAAGAGAAAACAAGCCCAAGCTATTTGTAAACCATTAAACCAGTGAGTCAAGCTCCCTTATTTTTTTTGCTTACACCCAAAGATGAAGAACTCTTGCAGGTTAATTTTTTTCTTAGATTCAAAAATCAGTCTTTGACGATTAGTAAGTTCACATTCATTGAATTTTAAAATATTTTAAAATATTTCTTTTATGAATTTTTACTTAAATATTTTTCAGTGATCTTGATCATTGTATTTTTCTCTGTAATTTTTATCTTATATTGGAATATGGTTGATGGACAATGTTATGTTAGTTTCAGATATACACCATAGCGGTCCAGTTATATATGTACATGTATCTGTTCTTTTTCTAGTTCTTTTCCCATTTAGGTTATTACAGAATATTGGGTGGAGTTCCCTGTGCCATATAGTAGGTCCCTGTTGGTCATCTATTTTAATTATTACTAGCGCGTATTTGTAAATCCCAGACTCCAAATCTGTTCTCCCCTCACCGTTCCCCCACCATTCTCCCACCCCGGTAACCTAAAGTTCATTCTTTGAGTCTGTTAATCACTGTATCTTTTTCTTAATAATTGTTAAAGCTCTTTATGTATTTTATGATCATTTTTGGCTGAAAGTAACAGAAACCCTGAACTCAAACCGGCTTAAATAATAATGATTACTTTACAGAGGTCAAGTCTCCCTTCAGGCATCAAGGCCATTCTTTCCTTATCTTTGCTCTGCCAGGGGCTTCATCTTCAGGCTTACTCCCCTCATAGTTGTGAGATGGCAATCACAATTCCAAACTTCATATCCAAACCCACCACTATCCAGAGGACAGGAGGTTCTGCTGACCACCACCTCTTTTTTAGTGGGAGGACTTTCCCAGAAGTCCTGCAGACACCCCTCATTGTCTAAGTCGGTCACACATCCCATCCTGGATCAAGGGAAGGATATTACACTTAGTTATGGGGAGTCAGTCACCACGACCCTCCATCGACCCTTCATATCAGTAGCCCTTTGTTGTATATAATGAATATATTTTAAAGCTTCCCATTTCTTGTAATATGGTTCATAAATAGGTATCAAATGCCATGTTTCTTAATCCTAAGAAACCTTAGTTGTGAGGCATTAATGTAACAATCTTTCCGAAGAGGAGAGGACTATATTTCACTTGAAGGAATAAATAAGCATATACTGCACATTCAATCCAAATCACTTTTTCAATATCACAGAGTCTGAATCTCAGCCTTTTTCACATTTTACAATTCTGTTTTGGGCATTGATTGTTAAATACAGCACCGTGACCACCACTGCTTTTTGTAATCTCTGCCTCTCTACTCTTGACCCTTTTTAGTCCCTTTTAAATTGACAGGATAGTTTCAAAACACATAAAAGATTATTGAGTTCTTTTTTCATCTCCTACTTTATTATACTTGTGGTTTCATTTTATTCTTTACTTGAGGGAAAAAAAGATTTTTAAAGTTAATCAGCTTCTTTAGGAAGTTTTTGAAACAGATGCTTAAGTATAGGACCCATGCATAGGTCACATCAACCCCTGCTGGGGTTTGAAATTTTTCTGATCTACTTCAAGAAGTTTGGCATTTCCTTTTCAACTGTTAGATAAGAAAAGCCTAGTTATATTCTCTTTGCAAAAATGCAAACAGTCTAGGTAAATTTAGGGTAAAAAAGTGGAAGTCTTTCAATAATCCCTAATTTTCAAATTTGTTTCTCTTCCCCAAGAGGATCACTTGGTGCGGTGTGACCCTTCCAGAACGTTATCCAGGGATTTGTGTGGACACATGTGTGTACCAGTTGTGTGGTTTACGTTCAGCAAACCATCCTGTACATACTCAGTAAGTTTGTTCACATAAGTTTGCTCTGGCGATCTTCCCATGTGAGTTCCCTAATGGTGGACATTTAGGTTGTTTCTAATTATTTGCTGTTACAAACAGTGCTATAATTAACTTCCTTGTAAATGTCTCTTTGTGCATATGGGCAAGCATTTCTTTAGGGTAGCTATCTATGGTTTGGCAATTTCTGCTGCCTTTAATTGCATTGCCTGGTATCTGGCAGACGATCTTCTGCATGTACAATAACTTTTCATGTCCATGCTCTATTATAGTGTAAGTTTTAAAAAGATGTTTTAGGCAACAATTAGGAATCTAAGTTTAAGTTCAAATTCTGTGTGGATTGCTGTGGGCAGCTGAGGTGACACTTGTATGAACAGATGCCTCTACTCGTGGCTTAGGTTGCCCATGCACAGGCAGTTGTGATGAAGAGCAAGTAAGGTCTCCCCTGCCACACGCATTGTAAGGCACATTGTGACTTTGTAATGTTAAAATATGAGTAAATGCTTCTTAGAACAGAGGAGTTACAGTGCTTGATTTTCTCAGATAAATAGTCCATTGCTCCACCCCATATTTTGAATGGCCCTTGCCCTGTGAGTTGATAAAACCACATTTACAGAAATTCCTTTCCCCTACAGCTGGGAGTGTTTCGGGACTATTACCTCCATTGATCGATGCCTCTGTTCCCATGCTAGTTCAAGGGGCAAGCCCCCCTGTAGTCTTCTTTTTGAGAACCTTCTTGCACATTTGTCTTTCTGTCTGCTGCTCTTTCTTCCTCCCCATGCTGTCCTTTTCACACGGGCACTTCATTAGCTGTTCACAATCTGCATGATTTTGCATCATGGTGTGTCTGATGTGAGAACATCTGCGGTAGTCAAGAGCATATTTTCCTCAGGTCTTGACACTGAGCTCACCATCAGCATGGAGCAGTCTCTCTCGCTTTCTCTCCCTCTCTTTCTCTCTCATCCACTGACATCTCCTAGCATCGCTGCTCCAACATCAGTTATGCCTGAGTCTTGAATGGTGTCAATCTGAGTTGAAAATGTGCCAGCTTTCTTAACATTATCACTAACAGACTGCTTAATTAACCTGCTGATACTATCAATAATGGATCTTGCTGGTATGCTAGGAAGAAGACCTGTAGCCCACGGTTGGTCTCTCTTTCTCTTTTCATTTCTTTAGTCTCTCAGTCACAGTACTGCTGGAGCTGAACGTTTCAGGAGTGGGATAAGAGCGATCTGGGAGGGTATGAAAGGAATCCAGTAAAACTTAAAGCTCTGGAAGAGATAGATTATGGAATCACTGAAACAGGCTGGCATTCTTATTGCTCAGAGGTAGGGATGGCTAGTAACCGGTGCATACAGCAAGTGCTCAATAAATGGCTAACCACTGTACAGAGTCAACAGAAGAGATTACAGGGCATGTGCTGAGTTGACAGTAAGAAAGTGGGTGTTCGCCGAGAGGAGCCTGGGGTTGCCATCATTCTGAGGTGGCTTTCAGGGATTTCTCTGTCTCTTTCCCATCTCACAGCTTAGATGAGAGGGGGACATTGTCATTCTCAAAAGGGTCCAGGCAGGGAGGGAGGATGGGTTTTCACTTCCTTTCATGCTTTGTCTTTCATCTCAAGTGGTTTTGTGTTTGGACCAATGGCCTGCTCTATCCTTCTGAGGCCACATCACATATTCAGAAATTTCAGAAAGCAGGTGAGATGCCACCACAGCCTGGGGCAACTCCATCAGCTCCCAAACCATGCTCTCATACACACGCACACACACACAGTTGGACGTGACATGTTTCAGCTGTCCCTGGCTTCCCCCTACCTGGACAAGCCTGTAAACACAGCCAGCACCCGGAAATTCATGGACATACTAAATGCAGCCCCATTTTTACACTTGGGAGACCGGCAGGGAGCGGAGTTCACAGAGTGAGTTTAAGCAGCTGGTCCTCCCCTGAGCCACATTCCTGTGGCCTTGCCTTTCCTGGAATGGTGGTGGTGATGGTGGTAGAATGTATTCTCAGAGGGCAGAGATTAATGCCTTTCAGGGCAGAAAACTCCAATATTATCTCCAAAGGTTTTCTTGGGTCTCCTGGCACTTAAGGGCCTGGCTGTCCCAGGGGTGTGATAGGTGCAGTACCTGCCTGCCACCACTAGAGGGCGAGTCACTAACACAGGCCAGGTGCCCCTACCCACGGCCTCTCCGGGGGCCCTTCTGGACCCCAAGCCCTAGGGGGCCCTGGGGCTATCAGGAGCTCGCCTCTAAGGGTGAGGAGCAGGAGATAAAGAGCCAGGCTTGGAACCCAACGCCAACTGGCCTGAAACCCAGGCTCCCATCCTCTCCTCCTTTACCTCAGCTTCACCTGCCTGACTCTTAGTCTCTGGGTGTGTATAAGACAAGGGCTTTTCAGAGTCAACTCTGCTGACATGTAGGGCCGGATCGTTCCTTGCTGCGGGGGCTGTCCTGTGCATTGTAGGATGTTTAGTCTCTGGTCTTTACCCAGAGATGCCAGTAACAACCCCCGCCCCCCAGGTCGTGATCATCAAAAATGTCTGCAACGTTGCCAAATGCCTCGCAAAATCAGCCCTGGTTGAGAGTCCCTGTTTAAGACAGGAGAGTGTGGCTGCTGTGAAGACAGCAGGGACTGATGCCGACAAGGTCTGCCCATGGCTCCCACTGTGACTGTGTGTCGTGTGGAAACACGAGAGCTACTCGGAGACGGCATATGTGCTGTAAATGCATTTCAAAACTGTACTGGGTCTCCTGCTTTTCTTCTCCAAAGGCTGCAGCGTACCTCAGTCTTCCCCTCTGTTTATTCCACCTCCCCGCTTTACTGAAACAGGAGACTGAGGCTCAGAGACCCTCAGGGCCTCGAGCGGCCCCTCACCTGCAGGGCCCTGTCCCCCAACTGCAAGCGCCCTGGCCCGCTCCACTCCCTGGCATTGGCTTGGGCACCAGGAGCATCTGCGGTCCTCCTCCTACTCCACCTGCCCACTAGGCCCTGCCGCCCTCCAGTTCCCCAAACCCTGGCGCCCCCCCTCACTGGAGGGAGTGAGGAAGCAGCAGGTGTTGATGCTAATCAGCGTTCACAGCCCAGAACTGCAGTCGCTCCCAGGCTCACACACTCCCCAAAATTAAACACTCATTATACAAAATTAATTGACATTAATTAGCAAAAATTAAAACTTTAAACACAGCAAGGCGCTTTTGGGGGAGGAGTGAAGCAGGCGGGCTCCACATTTGTCACCCCCACACTGCCCACCCTCCCACCACCCCCAAAACCCCCCGCTTCCATCCTGGAGCAGGACCAGAGTTCAGGCGAGGTCAGCACCCACACCCGGCCCTGGGCCCAGGCCCAGCCATGTGAATCCCAGGGGAGAGAAGCCAGCTGATGGGCGGCCCCCCCCAAAGTTGGACACACTCTGCCGAAGTAAGGAGCCAGGAGCCCTCCCCTCAGCCCGGGTCCCCATGATCTCAGCTGAGATGGGGAGGCATGGCCTCCCCTTGGGAGGAAACCCAAGCATCTGAATCAAGAATGTAGAAGGCATGCCTTTAGCCCCCACCCCAAACTCTTCCATCTCCCGGGTACCCAGAGGATGGGGCACTGTAGCCTTTCGGCTCTGTCCCACTTTGCTGTGTGACCTCAGATAAGTCACCCCCCTCTCTGAGCCTCAATCTTCCATCCATATGATGAGGAGGAGGCATTGGGTGAGCACTGAGGTTCCTGCCTGCTCTGGCACCTGCTGTCAGGGAAGCAAGTCTCTGGGAGCTTGATTCACTCTGAAGAGCGAGGGGCTAAGTGTGGGGGGGCAGCTGGCATTTTAAAAGGATGCCCAGAAAGGCAGCCAAGGGGCTGAGGAGCTGACGGTGAAGCATCCGGCACCAGTGGGTGTTGCCCTCCTGGATGGGCATCCACTTCGCCTACCAGTGGGGCCTGCCCCTGAGGAGAGGAAAGCAGTGTCCTGGATAACTGGCTGCTCTCTGAGCCCTCAGCAGTTTCCCCTTCCCCCCTCACACGGGTTATTTATTTTCCACCTTTGCTTTCCAGGTTCCCAAGGGCCCCACATCCTTCACCAGGCTGATAGGCAGCAGGTCACGCCTTCACCCACTGTTGGAGCGGTGCTGTGTTCAGTCACTTGGTCGTGTCCGACTCTGTGACCACGTGGACTGTAGCCCACCAGGCTCCTTTGTCCATGGGAATTCTCCCAGGCAAAAATACTGGAGTGGGTTGCCATGCCCTCTTCCAGGGGATCTTCCCAACCCAGATATCGAACCCAGGTCTCCCTCCTTGCAGGCGGATTCTTTACCATCTGAGGCATCAGGGAAGCCCATGAATACTGGAGTGGGTACCCAGAGGATCTTCTCCAGGGGATCTTCCCAACCCAGGAACGGAACCGGGGTCTCCTGCATTGCAGGCGGATTGTTATCAGTTGAGCTACCAGGAAAGACTCGGCATTTATTCAGAAGCTTCGTTGCCTGGTGCAGGTGGAGCCCAGTGGTCTTCTCCGCAGGGTAGAATGCCACCTACCCCCTCACTCCTGCTCCCTTCTCTCTCTCCAGCCAGCGCCAATATCTGCAACGTGGTCCTGATGCGGTACGGGGAGCTGGAGGAGGGAATTGATGTTTTGGACGGTGACGGCAACCTCGTGGGCTCCTCCAAGATCGCCGCCAGACATGTGGGTCATCTGGGGGCTCAGGGGGCTGGTGGGGAGGCTCTGGTTAGTTTTCCCTCGACATGTTCATTCCCCAGGGGTTTTTGTCCACCGTGTCCTTGCCTTTCCTCTTGAGCTCGCCTCCCCGCCCCAGCTCCCATCCGTATGAACCACAGGCCTCAAGTCTGGCCCCAGCCAGCCCTGCCCCTTGGACACCCTTGCTTCTCTGCAGCAACCTCTTCACCCCTGGGAAACATCCCCATCTCTTATCCCAGCCCCTTAGGACCTGCTTTCTCTGACCTGTTAATTGGTGAGGGCAGAGGAGACCTCCCCCCCAGAGCTTTCTTTCCCTTCCCCAGGACCTAGAGCCCTGCTCCCGGGGCCTTCATATCCCCCTGGGTGAGAAGAGGACAGGTGGAAGTGGATGATTTGTGGTTCTGTGCTAACAGGCACTTCTGCAGGTGATACGTCACCAGGGAGTGAGTGTGGCCAAGGTGAAGGGATTTCAGGCTTGCAGGAAGCCATGGGGATGGTTTGGGGAAGAGTATTTTGTTTCAAGAGGCCCTCTTTCACTTCTTTCACTTTTCACCAGCCTCACCCACTCTAGCAATTAGAATTTTTTAAAAAATTCCAGTCTGTGTGTATATCTCCCTGTGCTTTCCGGCCTTCATCCTAACGGCGACTAGCGTCATGTCCTGCCCTAGCCTCCAAGTGCTGGGTCCCCTCTGCTCCAGCCCCTCTCCCTCATCAGCCCACATGGCGCCCCCACCACGCTCTGTCAGCGAGGCCGTCTCCATAAGCCTCTGACCCCACTGGGAAAGTAAGTGTCTGTGCAGGGCTTGTGAGGGGCAAGGAGCTCGAGGGCGCTGCTGTCCACACCACATCCTCTGCTTCCTGCACAGGCTCTGGGCACCCCCCTCCTCCTTACACCTGTTCAGGAGACTGGAGGGACCCTCTCCCAGGCCTTCCTGCAGCTGATGATGAAGAACCCAGGTTCCTGGGAGAAATATTCAGCCCCCGGACCCTCATTAGAGGGGATTTAGCCTCAACTTGCTACCTGACCCTAACCTCCTATCCAGCCCTATACTCTTTCCTGACTTCCTGAGAGGGTGGCCAACCATGACAGCTCCTCCACGTGGTCCAAACAGCAGGGAACCCCAACCCTTGTCCTGACTCTGCCGGCCCCTTGCTATTCTGGAGAAAGACTCCAGGGACCCACGTGTTACAAGCATTTGCTGAGCCTTCTCTGAGAACCAGGAGCCTGCATCCCAGTGACCATCAGGATGCAGAGGTGCCACTGAGCTATGCCTCGACAGCCGCCACTGCCTGGGGATCCTGAGGAACCCCCGAGCCAGGCCCCAGGCAGACCCCTTACGGGGACTGCAGACACTCAGCAGGAGCCTTTCCCACTACAAAGCTGACCTCTTGTCACTAAGACAGACTCTCCTCCAGAGCCAGGAGATGCAGCGCCAGCACACCTTTGTCTTTAAGGGCCAAAAAGAGAAAGTCAGTCCCAGAATCTCCGTTCTCCCTGGGCACAAGGAACCTCAGGCAGCTCAGCGGGTCCCAGCTGTTTGCTCTGGTCCTTCCAGCGCCTGCTTTGTTTCTGAGCACCTTGCATTCTCCATGTGCTTCCTCTCAGCTGCAGCGCCCCACCCCCCCAACTCGGGCACCTCCCTGGGCGCAGGCCCCTCCCTGGGGCTGCCTCTGTGTTGCCACCCCTCCCCCACATGTGGCAGGTGATGGGAATCTGTGATGGGGAGAGCATTTTTCTGTTATCGGGAATACAGCTTCGCGAGCAATTCCATGAATTATTCTGCTCAGCCAGATGTGCTTAGCAGTAGCATGCACACCTAGGGGCTCAGGGCGGGCTTTGCTGCCCGGCAGCTGTCCCGCCCCCAGAGGCGCCAGCTCACCAAGCCTCTGCTTGCCCCTCAGGCCCTGCTGGAGACAGCGCTGACACGAGTGGTCCTCCCCATGCCCGTCCTGGTGCTACCCCCGATCGTCATGTCCATGCTGGAGAAGTGAGTGGGGCCAGGATGGCGGCCATCGTGGGGGGGGGGGGGGAGAGGGCCCTGCTGTGGAGCCCAGGGCAAGGGCCCTGGATTGTTCTGACTCTCTTTGAAAGGACTGCTGGGATCATCGTGTGAGAATTAATGGACTCTGCCTGCTCAGGACCCTGTGCTCGGAGCTGGGAGGGAGGTCCTGATGCCCAAGGCGGGGCTGGGGTTCTTAGGGGTGTGTGTGTGTGTGTGTGTGTGTGTGTGTGTACGTGTTCTACTAGTGCACAGCACAGGACCAGTGAGAGAGAGAGAGCGTCTGAGGACTGCGGCGGGAAGACTAGACTTGGGCCCAGCATACCCCTTTCAAGCATCTGCAGTGAGGCAAGTCTCCACCTCACTATGCCTCAGTTTCTCCATTTATAAAAATAATAGTATTAACCTTCGTGCCACCCTCAGAGGGATGTTCTGGGAATATATTCATCTTGTTTCTAAAGAAAAAGTCAGGAGTCATAATTGTGTTTCTGAAAGAGATATCTGCTTTTGCTTAATATACTTATAAAATATTCATGTTGTGTTATGATAGTTGGTTCCTTTTAATTGACAAGTGGTACCCCATTGTAAGGGCTTCCCTGGTAAAGAATCCACCTGCAATGCAGGAGACCCAGTTTGATTCCTGGGTCAGAAAGATCCCTGGAGAAGGGATAGGCTACCCACTCCAGCAGTCTTGGGCTTCCCTGGCAGCTCAGACAGTAAAGAATCCACCTGCAAGGAGGGAGACCTGGGTTCGATCCCTGGGTTGGGAAGATCCCCTGGAGAAGGGAAAGGCAACCCACTCCAGTATTCTGGCCTGGAGAATCCCCATGTACCAGAGAAATCTGGCAGGCCACAGCCCATGGGGTCACAGAGTAGACTCTACTGAGGGACTAAGCACAACACAGCACAAAGGAGATACAAGAATAAGAACAGTGATGGAGTGATTCTATTAATTAATGAGGGTAAAACTGAATGATGAAGATGGGGATGCTGCTGGGAGGAGAGGCCGAGGGGAGGAGGGAAGAAGCAGGCAGATCCCTGAAGATGAGGGCAAGTCTAGGAGGATGGCAAGGAGCAGGGGATGGTTCTAGGTGCAGGAAGATAAGCAAAGGCCTGGGTCTGGTGCAGGTAAAAGTGAAGAGGTGATCGCTCCCTCCCTCTGGGGACCCAGCCTGGAAGGGGGCCCCTCAAGGCTGTGGGGCTGTGTAGGACAAGGACAGGGTTGGTGGCACTCCGTCTAAGTCTGTGGGTCAGGGGCTTCTCCCCAGTTTGGGGACGTTCTTATTTCCACAAAACAAATGACAATTAGCATCGAACACTTATTAAACACTTGTCCCATCCCAGTCCTCTCTCAGCTAGGTCCTTACCTAAATGCCCTCTCCTCAAACATGCCCTCCCTGACCACCCCATTGAGATGCCAGCCACCAGCACTCCTTCCCCTGCTACACTGACTTATATTTACTCACAGCACTTACCAATGTCTGAGATTCTTTTTCTAGCTGTATATTATCTGTCTGCTTCACTAGAATGTCATCTACACTTCTGTTTTTAAAGTTACTCAGTCGTGTCCAACTCTTTGTGACCCCATGGACTATACTATCCATGGATTTCTCCGGGCCAGAATACTGGAGTGGGTATCTGTTCCCTTCTCCAGGGGATCTTCCCAACCCAGGGATCAAACCCAGGACTCCTACATTATAGGAGGATTCTTTACCATCTGAATCATCAGGGAAGCCCATGGAGGCGGGTAAATTCCTTTTTGTTTTCTCCCTGGCGCAGCATCTAGCGTAGTTCCTGGCACATTGTGATGTTCAGTGTTTGTTGAGTGAATGAATGATCTCATTTAACCTCCACAACAGTGCAATGAGGTGAGTATGGTATCCCTATTTTACAGATGAGGAAAGGAAGGCAAAAAGAGGTTGTGTATCATCTGCTTACAGTCACTCACTAGGAAATGGCAGAGCCAAGCATGACCCAGGAAGATGGCTGCAAAACTGGGCTCTTCCTACCACACTGGCTGCCTTTTGGGTTTTTGGATCCAGCACATAATCACGTCTTTGGAATACGCCCCACATAGAGACAAGGGAGGAGCAGGTTTGGTCTCAGAAGGCCTGTGTTTTGTTAAGGGGGAGACTCACACACGGGTCAGCTGCAGGTGGGACCCAGCAGTGTGTGAACAGGGTCAAGGTGATCTTGAAGGGAGGTCTGGTCCAGAGGAAAGGGGCTGCAGCCAACTCTGAGATCAAGATAGGATTTGGTGGGAAGGAAGGCTTTAGGGGCAAGATTGGGCCTATTGTGTGGACCTTGAAGAGCCCAGCCTAGGAGAAGAAAAGGAGCCCTGTGTCCAGTTATGGGGCTGATCCCTTTCTCCCCTGAAGAGTGGGGAGGTGCAGGGTGGGAGTGAGTACCTGAGTGGGGATGGCATATTGAACACTGAGAATTAAGAAAATTAATCTCCTCTAGAAGTTACAAAAATAAATCCTGGAAGTGATTGCTTTGGTGCCCCTGACCCTGTAGACATAGCTCTCTGGTGACCTGAGGTTGTCCCCAAAACCAGTGACTACCAGTGCACACAAGGACCCCACCTGACAAATGAAGAAGTAGGGGGACTTCTGTCTTCAAGGCAACTGAATCTTGAACCTGAAATTTGCAGAGAGAGAATGTATGTGATGCCTCTGGGTGACATCTGAACTGGGTTCAGCAGTAAGTGGAGTGGTGGTTAGTGTCCCATGTGCTGGAGGCTTCACGGGAGATGGGGTGAGATTGTCCCAGTTCTGAACATCCTGGCCCGGAATCGCCTGGACTACGGGCATGCACCCCGTGTCTGGCTCAGCTCAGAGTCCTGAGAAAGCCCCGAAGGCAGGTAGGTGTGGGTTAGTGGGTTTCCTGGCAACCTTGTATTTGGTTGGTCCTTTCTTGAAGCTCGTGAGAGGGTCTCTGAGGGAGGAGGAAGAGTCCAGTCTGGGTTGCCCCAGGAATATAAGGTGGGCAAGACTCAGTTTGCACCCTCAGAGACATAACTAACCTCACATATAGGGGGAACTGTCAGACTGAGAGGTGGGGGCGGAGCAGGGCAGGCACCAGCTGAGACTCCTGGAGGCGGGGGTTCCACTTCCAGGTCTGGCTGGTCAGTTTCCCACCTGGAGAACCCCCTGACTACCTGGTCTGCTAGAGCTCGGCATTTTGCACCACCCAGCAGGCACCCCTGTTGAGCACCCCACAGCCTTCCCATGCAGGGTGCTAATGGTGGGGCCACTGCTGAGCAGGCTGTTGGGGGAGGCATTCCGGCTCTCGACCCTGGGAGCCCTGGTTGGGTGAGGGAGTCAGGACCGCCAGGGAAAGAAAGACAAAAGCACACTTACAAAGCAGCCTACTTGCAAATTAATGGAGCGCAAAGTAACACTGCTCCAAGTGCTGAGGGAATGCACAACAATGGGGAGACAAGCTGTTGTGTGGCGGGCCTCAGTTTCTCCTCTCCGGGGGAGCTCTCAGAGATGAGGTCCCTGGGTTTCCAGCTAGGATAGCACAGGTGGGGCTCATGTTCAGATGTCCCGTCTCTGAGACTGAAAGGAAAGGAGTCTCAAGTCAGAAGCCAAGAAGCCTTTAGCACCAGAGCAGGGCACCCCTCTGAGGAGCTGCACACCCTGCCCTCACCCTCCACTACCCCTCCTCTCAGGTCGGGGCTCACACTCCAGCTCCACCTTCCTGGGGAGGAACAACCCCATACCCCCACGTGATCCTCCCAACTCAGAGGCAGGTGTGGGACTCTCTCCCCCAGCCCGGCGTCCATGCCCTGGATTGGGCCCTTGGGCTCACTGCCCTCCCAGGGTGGGTCTCAGCTGGTTGGGGTTCAGGCCACACCCTCCACGGTGGTTCCTGAGGCCGCTCCCCAGCCTCATTCCCTGGGATCCGGGTCTTTCCTCTCTCCCAGGCATTCGCACATCTCTCCATCTGCATATTTTAACTCCCCCAGCTGCCTTTCCAATTCCTCCCTGCCATTTCCCTCTCCTCCACCCCTCCCCCTGTCCTGCTGTGTTCACTCTCCCGCCTGGGCTGGGGCTTCAGAGCCTACTGTTGGCTGCTGTCTGAGCCTGCCTCCTTCCCAAGTGGGGAGCCAGGCCTGGGGCTTTCTGGATCCCTTGTATAGTGAAGACCTCAGCCAGCCACCTTGAGAGAGGAATCGAGGTCACAGCCCCACATGGAGAGGACTGGTCTGTCCAGTGTCCCCACTGGAATGAGACTATGGCCTGCCCCTCACCTGCCAGGGAGGAAACCTTGCTCCATGACCGTGGGGGATGGACAGTGCCTCCAGGGAAAACACACCCTCCTGTCTGTTCCCCCTGCTCTGGCCACCCTCAGGGCCTGAGGTCCCAGTCACTGCCCCTCCTGGTCCTGCTGGAGAAGTTGTGCATGTTAAGTCTCTTCAGTCATGTCCAATATTTTGCAACTCTATGGACTGTAGCCCACCAGGTTCCTCTGTCCATGGGATTCTCCAGGCAAGAATAGTGAAGTGGGTTGCCATGCCCTCCTCCAGGGGATCTTCCCAACCCAGGGATTGAACCCAAGTCTTTTTATGTCTCCTGAAATGGCAGTCAGGCTCTTTATCACTGGCGCTGTTGTAGCCATGTGTTCCAGGAAACAAACTCACTCAGAAGGACAATGCAGTTAGTGGAGTGCAGTTTATTACACCAGCAGGCCCAAGGCAGAGTCTCCTCTTAGCCAAGGACCCCGACCGACTTTTGTGAAAACCTTATATACTTATGTACTTATATACTTATATACTTACGTACTGCTCAAGCCCACATCCCCAAAATCCTTAAACCTAGCCTGGAAAGTGTTAAAGGGAGATACAATCAGGTTACAGCCATGATTCGTAACCAGAAGGGTCAGCTGGTTATATATTGTAGCCTGCACAAATGGTGCCATAAAGATTACAAAGGTGATTGACTCCATAGGGGATTATTACATTCTTTTTGGCAATGGGAAATCTTGGTATGGAATCTGGTGTTCATCAGTCCAGGAGGCCAGTTCAGCCATAGGTATGTTATCCCCATGGCTACTGTTGTAGGAAGAGGGGCCCCCCTCCAGGGCCCGAAGAGCAGGCTATTGAGAAACACACGGAAAAGAACTGTCCCAGGAGACACGTGCTGACAAAGCAAGAGATTTTATTGGAAAGGGCACCTGGGTGGAGAGCTCTGCCATGTGGCTTGCAGTCTCGGATTTTATGGTCATGGGATTGGTTTCCAGGTTGTCTTTGGCCAATCATTCTGATTCTGAGTCCTTCCTGGTGGCGCAGCATCGCTCAGCCAAGATGGATGCTAGCGAGAAGGATTCTGGGAAGTGGACGGACACACGGTGTCTCCTTCTGACCTTTCCTGAACTCTTCTGGTTGGTGGTAGCCTATTAGTTCCATATTCCTTACCAGGACCTCCTGTCATAAAACAGTTCACGCGAATGGCTACTAGAGAGCCCGGCCAGGGCGGGTGGTTTCAGTCAGTGTGCTTCCCCTAACATTGCCAGGCACATAGTCCAAAGCTCACTGAAAGTGCAAAATGGAGGTTCCTTCTTTTTCAAGATGGAGTCAGCTCGGCCTGTTCCTTTCCTCCCTCAGCGCCACCTAGGAAGCCCCCTGGACTGAGGCAGAGGGAAGGCCAGAAGGGTTTGAGTTTGATTTGGGCAATCCTGTCCCACTGCTCTTAATCCTATGGAAATTCCCCTCCCCAGTAGATCAATTCAGGCTTAAATCAACAACTGGTCAGACGGTGGGGTCTGGGCCAGTGGGGAGGCCTGGGGGGCAGCCCAGCCACCAGGGTCTCCCTCCTTCCAGCCAGAAACAAGGGCAGTAACGATAGCAACACTGAATACCTCGCTGAGCACTTAGGGTATCCCCGTCTTTTACCGAATAGAACTTACCAGTAATTGGGTTGTTGTTGGTACCTTAGCAGGTACATTCTGGGCTAGAGTGTCCCGAAATGTGGTCTGGGGATCACCTGTTTCAGACTCAGGATTCCCAGTGTGGCACCCACAGAATCAGGATCTCAAGAGTGTGAGGGAGTCTGCATTTTTAACCCCAGCCTGGGTACGAAAGTTTGGGAACCACTGCTCCCAATTCTGCTGTCCCCTTAGAGCCAGAGTTGCTCTTGGGATTTGTGTCTGGAGATAAAGGTGGTGTGGGATTTGCCTGCCCACACACTGAGGCATGGCCCCCAGGAGCACCTCTCCCCTGCCTGCTCCAGGAGGGGAGGGCAAGAGTCCCAGTTACATCTTCTTCCCACAGAACAGTCTTCCTCCAGTGAAGGCTGATGCTTCCTGAGGGCAGCGTTAGTACCCACCCAACATCCCTTGGCAAATAATCCATCCTGCTGGCCCACCCCACCCCAGGCCTCCCCCAAGTAGATGGCCTGTGGTCTTCACTCAGACCTGGTGGACTGTACAGAACGAGATGCTCTGATGGACAACACAGTGAAGGTGGACCCACCAACTACTATGGCCCCCACTCTGTCTGGAGAGCCTGTTCGGTCATGGGGCTGGGGGACCTGGGCCCCAGAGGGAGGCTTTCATATCTCTTTTCTGTCCAAGAATCCCTCCTCTGACACTGCAGGAAGGGATGTTAGCTGTGAGCTGGTGATGATGTGGTCAGAGGGTCCAAAGGCAGGCGCCGGAGCAGCTCAGTGACAGCACTTGTGGGGAGTCAGGAGTCCAGATAGCAGCCCTGCCTACCTCCTGCAGACTTGGCCTTGGCCTTGGGCAAGTCACTGTCTTCCTCTGTGGCTCTTGGGTCAAAGTTGACCAGGCGGCATGTAATCTTCCCACACCCAGAAGAGGATCATCCCCTCCTGGCTATGCACATGTGTGTATGCGTGTTCGTGCACGTGTGAATGTGTGTGTGGTTTGTTCACTGTTTCAGTACGTGCCTCCTTCAAGGACCATCTTCTCCTGCTGTAGCCCCGTGGGGTCCCCCGAGCCCCAGCACAGGAGCAGGGGTCGGCAGCCTGCTCTGTTGTCTCCCCCACACGGGGCCTTCTTTCCACGGTGGACTCACCGTGGGGTGGGGCCCCCACAAGTGCTCGTTTATGAGCTGTGCTTGAGAGTTCAACCAGCAGTGTTCTTCAGGGCAGGGCCTGGGGAAAGTGGTGCCAGTGGGTGAAGGTCCCCAAGGCAGAATTTCTCCACTGCTATTTGACCACTGGCTGGCGCTGCCCTTGGGCCCGGTGGGACCCAGCGTGGTGGCTTGGCCAGCTCACTCTGTCTCGGGGTCTCATGGCTCCCCCTTCTCTCCCCCACAGGACAGCTCTCCTGCAGGCGCGTCCCCGGCTGCTCCTTCCAGTGCAAAGCCTTGTGTGCCTGGCAGCCTTCGGCCTGGCCCTGCCGCTGGCCATCAGCCTCTTCCCTCAGATGTCAGAGGTCAGTGGAGGGAGGGGCTCAAGGGCAGGACAGGGAGGGTTTGCGGTTTGGTCATTTATGAACCAATACTTAGTGCTGACTCCTTAGTAAGGGGCCAACTAGGCACTGGGGTTAGAAGATGAATGAGACAGGCCCAGGTTCTCACCTCAAAGAATCGAGGTCAAGCAGTGAACACAACGATGACACAAGGAATAACAAGTGAACGGTGAGTGGTGTGAGGATGGGAGGTGTTCGGCTGTGGGAGGGGACGGTAGGGGCCCAAACGGCGCCTAGAGAGACATGGCATGTCATGGGGCCTGAAGGATGGGTTAGAGCTGCCCAGGTGTGTAAGAAGAGAGGGGACACATAGGCTGAAGTCACCTGGTGTGAAGGTCGGTAGCTGAGGAAAGCCGGCGTTTCTGGCAGAGTGGGGAAGATGAGGGGCTAGGTAAGGGGGGCCTAGGGTCAGGTGGTGCTGGGAAGCTGGAAGCCACCACAGAGGGTAAATGTTACCAGAAGAGCTGTGCAGAGCAGGACCACAGAGTCCTGATTTTGAATGGCCCCTGTGGTTGCATGCTGAGGCTGGGTTGCAGCTCCAAAGGAGAAGAAGCCTTCAGAAGGCAGTGGCGCACGTCCAGTTAGAGAGGATGGTGGCTTGGACCAGGCTGTTGGCAGCGAGCATGGAGAAAAGTGGGTCCTTTAAGAGAGAGTTAGGAAGCAGCTTTATCCGGATTTGAGGAAGAACTACATGTGGTGGGAAGACAAGGAACCGGCAGGATATGCGCCTGGCTACCAGGCAGATGTAGGTACTGCTTAACAAGATGGAGACAAGGAGGAGCTGACATGTGGGGGGACAGCGAGTGGAGCTGGATAGGTGCGTGGGGCTTGAGGAGCCTGCGGAACACGTGAACGGAGGTGCCCTGTGGGATTTGGCTTTGGGTCTAGAATCCAGGAGAGAGGCCTGGGCTGGAAGGACAGAAGTAGGGGCCCCCAGTCTAAACAGTGATGGAAGCAAGGGTAGTGGGTGGGATCAGTCAAGGAGTGTGTGGCGAAAAGAGGCCCCCGGAAGGGGGCTGCCCAAGGGTGAGTGGCCAGGGAGGTAAGGATGGAGCCAAGTGGGATTAGACTTGGGGGCATCCTTAGACAGCAGACCTTCCTGTGAGGTCAACCTCTGTGAGGCTGAAGAGTGTCATTGGTATCTCTGGACGTGAAGGCAAACCCCAGCCCATGGGATCGGTGGGGCTCAGCGGGGGGGTGGGGGTGAGGAAACAGGGTGGCAGGCTGACCGCTTGGTCTAGAGGCTTGGGATAGAAAAGAGAGAAGGGAAAGGAAGCCAAGGGGAAAGAGAGAAGCAGACCCACCACTGGACTGAGATGTGGGATCAAGAGAGGCTTTATTTTCACTCTTTACAAGTGGGAGAGGCTAGAGCTTGTGCAAATGCAGAGGGAAGACCTCAGGAGAGAAGGAGGACATTGGAGGGGAGGATGGAGAGCAAGCCCATGAAGTGGGGGAGGCAGGGCACGGAAAGCAGTTCAGAGGATTCGCTCCGTGTGGCCACCCCTCTGCACCTCAGTAGGGGGAGGCAGATGCGGCTGGGTGGAGTTTGGGGGTGAGAGGTTAAGGAAGTTGTTCTGATAGCTCCCGGGGTCTCAAGACTGAGCAGAGGAAGCAGGAGAGTGGGAAGGGGAGGTCAGAGGTCAGAGGGCCGTGGAGGAGGCTGGAGACCTCTGGAGGGGAGAGCGAGAGAGACGGGGGAGCAAGGAAGTCAGCGAGGCTGGGGCGCAGGGCCAGGGGTCAGCGGAGGGGCTGGCTGGGGGGGATACAGGGCTGCGGGGGTGGCCAGGGATCATCTACCCCGAGGTGCAGGGCCGGCTCCAGTTTTGTCTGGCTGAGTGAGGATTTGGGAGGCTGGTACGAGTTCAGGAGGAGCAGAGGACCCCAGAACCTTAGCTGGGATGGGGCAAAGGAGCACTAGCAAGCTGGGTGAGAAGAGCAAGGTGCGGTGCAGAGGCAGACCTGGGGAGGCAGAGAACGCCTGGAGCTGCTGAACTCACGGAAGACGGGGGCTGTGGCTGCAGCACTGAGCCTGCTCAGTCCTCGCCAGAGGGGGTGGGCGGGGTGCAGCTTCCCCCAGGGAACCTGAGGAAGGTGAAAATAAGGTCCTGGGTGTTACACCTAGACTGTGAGGACTGGAGACATAGGGTCTTAGGGTCGGAGGAAGTGACCCAGCCTCCAGGCCCCAAGGAGGGTATGGACTGGCGTCAGTTCCCTCCACTGAGTCCCAGAGTTTCAGGCGGAAGCTATAACGGGAAAGGGCTCCTGTCTTGGGTGCCAGCCTAGGGCACACGGATGGAAAGCAGTATCCTCATGCCCACGGGGCCCAGCCTTGTTACAAAGCCTTCCAAACCTTATAGCTCACTCCCAAAGCTGAACAGCTATATCCTGAAGCTTAGGGACCCCAAATGGAGCTGGGGGTTCCAGGTTGCCCGGAAGCTCTGAAGATGGGAGGGAGGGCACTTCTTAGTGGTCCCAGCAGCCCCATGTGGAAGGCCTGAGCCCACACTCCCCAAAGTCATGAACTGCGTCTCTGTACAGTTGGGCCGCGTCTGCAGTTCTGGGAGAGAGTTGAGTGCCCCAGGTGCTTGCAGGCACCCCTCTGTTCAGAAGCCTCGAGTAGCTCCCATAGCTCTACCTGACTGCACAGGGGAGGGACCCAGGGCAGAGAAAGCCCACGAGGGAATTGGAGCCTGTCCCATTGGAAGAATTTTCAAGGTCATCCAGTTTACCAGCCCCCTGGCTCTCTGTGGGGGGAAATGGAGGCCCAGAGAAGCTGAGGGTCCAGAGTCACAGATAAGCCAGGAACTGATGTGGGACAACACACAGAGGCCCGCTCCCAGTTCAGAGCTCCCAGGAGGTGCTGCATCTGCTTGTTTCATGGGATTTTCCCTCTTACTCTTTTCGCCTACCCTGGGGCAGTGAGAGAGGAGGGAGCCGGGGCCTCCCTCTGGTGGTGGAGTCTAGAACTGTAGGTCTTTGGAGGGTGCTCCTCTGGGATGAGTAACAGAGAAATGGCCACAGTCCAGCCACTCCAGCCTCCAGCTATGGCTGCCGAGAGGTGGTCTAAGTGAACAACGTCCAGGCTCCTTCCTTTCTCCAGGCCTGCCACAATTAGGCATGAAAGTTAGTTCTGGGTGTCTAACCGAAGTGCCTCTCATTGCAACCCAAGCCTCTTTCTCTAGATTGAAAAGAATGTAGTCATTCTGTAATAAATCTCTAGAAATTTCTCTGGGAAAGGAGAGTAGGGACATGATTTTCAGAGCCTCCTCCTCACCTGCATCAACCCCACAGAGTGCAGGCTTGCCTGTGCATTATGGGGTGTTTTGAGGCCTGTCTCTGACCTATGGCACTAAGGCCATCAGGCTGAGAGGACCTTGTTCCCTCTTTCTTCCTCCCAATTAATTCTCTCTAACGAGGTGCTGCTTCTGCTGTGTGGGGATCATGTCTCACATCCCAGAAGTCAGTGGGATTTGCCACAATGAGTCTGGACTTGCTTGGGCTGACCCACCCTTGCCAAGAACCACCAAGGCTGTCAATAGGGGTAATCACTGGCACACTAATTAATTAATTAGGTGACCTGGAGATGGGATTTAGGAACTGGTTCCTAGAATGGCTGGCCTGCAGTGATTGGTGTGGGGTTTCCAACCCACTAACCCCAAAAGTTGAGGAAAAAACTTCAATCCCATCTTCAATTGCTGGAAGAGTTTTGTCTGCTCTTTTCAAACTAGTATTTCTGCCTATTAAAATGGGGCTAATTTTAAAATGAAAATTGCAAATGATAATAATTATAGCCACCATTTACTAAACATCTACTAGGGGTCTCTGAGTGCCTTGTATTAAATCTTCCTAATATTCCTTAAGTCAAGGGAGTACTCCTGTTTATCAAGGGGTGTTGCCTAGACAGTTAGATATATGTGTTTCAGGCTCTGGGAAGAGATTTTGGCTGGGGAACATGGAACCTCTGATGCATGGGGGAGACTAAAGCCCTGGAAGTGTCGAGGTTGCCGTGGGAGGGAAAGAAAAGCTGTCTTAACAAGGGCAGGAGCAGCCAGGGGAGAAACCTGATGAGCATTTTCATGGACACTGAGGACAAGGCCATTTTGAGGAGGAGGGGGCTCCCTGCAAGTAAGCTGCTGCAGAGGGGACTAGCAGGAGTTGACAAGACTTGGCAGCCCAGGGGTGTAGCTGGACAAAGCAGTTGTGGAGGCCAAGTGGTAGTCAGGATTCTCTCTCTGTTCTGAGAAATGAGCTCAGGGATGTCATTCACCGCTGTACTGTGAGATGGTCAAGGAATGGGACACATTGGGTGGCCGCTGTCCTGTGGGATGGGGGCTTGGGAGCCCAGGGAGAGGGCCATGCTGGGAAAGGAGTCATACAGCCCAGGGCAAAGAGGCATGGCCTCCAGGGGGCCCTGGGGTCCAGTAAGCAGAGGACCTGGTTGATATTGTGGTGAAGTACGGATCCAGAGCATGACAGTCCCGCAAGCAGGGACCAGTGTTATTCCATGCTTACAGCTGAGAAAACTGAGGCATGTAAGCAGTGTGCCCAAGGCCCAGAGTTGGTAATAATGGAGAGGGCCCTGTATCCACAGAAGGATTCCGGAACCCTCCCGGCCCACCCCCATCTTACTGTCAAATGGGAAGGCACAGGTCTGAACCCCAGAGGGCTCCTTGCTAATTTACCAATAGGAACTTTCCAGTGCCCTCCCCCAGCCCTCCTCCTTCATGGGGAATCCATGTCCACATTCACAGGGACCTTCTGAAGTCTGCCTTTGTTCTCTAACCCAGAGCTGAGGTCCATTGGGGATGGGGGCCTATAGGCCAGCAGTTTGGGTAGGAAGCCTCCTTAGAAGCTTGAGTGTGAGAATTGGGAAGCAAGGTCTGGCCTCCCTTCTGAGCCCCAGTCCTGTTGCAGGGAATGTGGGGTGTGTCCTGGTGGACCCTGGGACCTACAGGTTAAGGCTATGGGGCATTGGCCAAGGCCAGCTCAGCCAGGCTGTGCCCAGGCAGTGATGGGCCCATCTGCATCCACACCACAGATATTGGGGTGCTTTCCCCTTTTCCTTGTAGTTGGGAGGGCCGTGTCATAGCCCCCGCTCTCAGGGAGCTCTGTTCTGGGGAGGCAGATAGAAACCCAGTAACCAAGGAATGGGCTGCCGCTCAGGTGATGGTGCAGCTATGATGGAAATAAAGCAGGGGGCTGTGCTGGAGCTCGCCCAGGGCTGCGCAGGTTGCAGAGGCCTTCCTGTGGCGTGTGGGGCCTGGTTTGTTTTGACCTTTCTGGTCCTGCCCTCTCTGGAGATTGGGGCTCTGGGCTCCAGGCCAATGTGGCCAGCTCTGTGTTCCCCCAGACACACATATATACACACGCACGTGCTGGTGCCTCAGGTCCCTCAAGGGAGATGTCCAAGGTCCAGTCTCCGGGCACATGGGCTTGGCTGCCACGAGAGGCTGGACCCGGGGATGGTCAATGTCCCTCGCACTCTGACAGCCAGCGTTCCCCACCTGGGAGCACTTCTAATCCCACCTAATGAACCTCTCGTCTCCCCACAGCAAGAAGCAGCACCTCTGCCAAGTCCCCTGCCCGTGGCCCTGCCCGCTGCTGTCTCTGTCTCTGTCTCTTTGTGCCTCTCTCCCTCCATTCCTCTGGGCTCTCCCCTACCCCGTTCCCCTCTCTTCCCCCCGCGACTCCCCCGGGAGCTTGGGGGGCTGGGGAACCGGGCAGCACATACAAGCCGGAGCCATTGTTCGACAATCTGTTTTTGTCTTCATCTTGTTGGCAGGCGGCAGGAGAGGAGCAAAAGGTTAATGAGACACTGTGCCGTGGGATTACCGCGCCGGCGAGCGGCGGGCGGGCGAGCCAGCCGTGGTGACAGGGAACTAATTAGGAGCAGTTTAACAGGAGGAAAAAGTGAGATCTCCTCTTCACCAACTGTCAATAATTAGCTGGTTTGGTGAGGTTGAAATGTGTCCACAGCAAAAGGTGGGGCTTTTCTGTGGACGAGTGAGGCTCGGGGGTTCAGGGGCCCCTGGGGGCTCTGTCCTGTCCCTAGGTGGGGTTCAGGCTGGGGGCTGCCCCACGTGCCCCGGGCATGCCCTCCTCCCCTCTGCCTGGCATCCCCCCACCTCAACTCTGTGTGAGTTTGGGCTTCATCTCAAAGACCTCCGTTTCCTTTGCCACAAGATGAGGGGTTGGAAGTAAGCTTTCTCCTGGTTCTGTCCATTAGGATTCTGGAAGTGAAACCATGAAACTGGGCCTTGGTACTAGCGTCGGGAGAGCCGATGGCGGGCTGTAGGACCTTAAGTCAGATGCTGACCCTAGGGTGCTTCTCTGGTAGTGTGGGAGCACCACCCTCTGGGGCCAGGCATGGCTTGTGGATGGTGCTGAGTGGTGAATGGGCAGAACCTTCCTTGGAACCTGCCTTGGGGCCCCTGGACCCTCACTCAGCTTCTTAGCCCTCCCAGCAGCAATAGAGGTGGGAGCACAGGAAAGAGTGGCTGGACTGCCTCTGTAGGGCTGGGGGCTCCCCGAGTGTGTCTGTGTCTCTCTGTCTCCCCTGCACCAGCTTTGCAGGGTCTGTGTGGGGCTAAGGAGTCTAGTTCACTAGCAGCGAGGGTTGTTGCCCTGTGACTGTTGATTGTCAATTGTTGGTTTGTTGATCCCTGACACCTTAGCAGAGAACCCCCGCTCTGCCCCTCCAGGCTCTGCCAAACACCTTGACAGGAAGAAAAGACTTCATCTGAGCCCCGCCAGGGCTTCCTGCTCAGAGCTCCCCGTCAGCCCTGCTAACCCCCCAACCTCTCCCTCTCAGCCAAGCCCTTCCTTAACTCAGCCCTGCAGGGTCTGGGGCATCAGAAGCTTAGGCCCTCCGATGTCCTCACTCTGGTCATCCCGGTCTCAGAGACTGGCTTTTAGAGATCACATGCATGCTATAGATGAGGTGTTTGAATGTCAAGCTTAGCCATGCCCCTACTCACTCCCCTACTCCTCCCAGGTCCCCCTCCCAGCTTCCATAGTTAAGAAACAAACACCACCTCTGTATGGGAAAAAAATGTAGGTACCCCCAGTGGGTACCAGAACCTCCACCATCTCTCTCCTCATCACTAGCCCTGAAGAAAATGATAGCAACCAGCTTGGCTGGAAGCGGTGACCTGCCAGAAGCAAATGTCTCTCCCAGCTTGCCTCCTTTTCTCTGAGAAAGCCTTTGAATTCCCAACCAAGAATGGAAAAGAGTTGGGAATGAGCTCAGGTTCATATTCAGGTCTTCCTAGGTGGCACTAGTGGTAAAGGACCTGCCTGCCAATGCAGGAGATGTGAGAGACATGGGTTTGATCCCTGGGTCGGGAAGATCCCTTGGAGGAGGGCATGGCAACCCACTGCAGTATTCTTGCCTGGAGAATCCCATGGACAGAGGGTCCTGGTGGGCTGCAGTCCACAGGGTCGCAAAGAGTCAGACATGACTGAACTTAGCACACAAGCTGTTCTGGAAGAGGTTCCTCCTCCAGGAAGTCCTCCCTGATGAGCCCCACTAGGATCTGTCTCACCCCACACGTGTAGACTCTGGTCACATGTTTCCTGCATCCCAACTCCCTTCCCAGGATAGTAGTACTGTCTCCAGGTATCGCTAAGGCTAAGAACTGGCACTGTTTATCAACACCTAATGCAGAGCATGGCTCATCTGGGCTCACCTTGACTTGATTGCTTCCTGCTTCTTCCACTCTTCCAGGGCTGACACGAGACCAGAGGTGATGTCTAGGGGGTATCGTGTCCCTCTTGGGTCCACAAAGACTGACCACCTCCCAGAGCAGGTGTCTTCTCCCCCCAATCTCAAATCCATTTCCTACTTTGCTTGGAGATGTTTGTTTGGGGCTTTTCTCCTTTACTGCTTTAATCAGTCCCTATTGAACTCTGAAGCGGGCTATTTTTGCCATCAGAAATCTGCCGCCTCCCCGCCCGCTGCTTTCTTGGAGTTTGCCCACAGGACCCCCCAGGAGGGATGGATGGGAATGGCAAAGCCGCTCGGAGCCCAGGAACGCCAACGCCACCTGTCATGTTGCCTGTTCTGCACACCCCCACCCCAAACCTGCGCGTGCACGCAAGCCCACACACGAGCACGTGCACGAACATGCACACACGTGCCCTGGTGACAGGCATACACCTCTCAGTCCATCCCTCCCCAGCTCTTTCCAGGACCTTCTACAACACCTATCTAAATAGAGGGCAGGAAGGAAGGAGGCTTGGTTATGCAAAGCTTTTGCGGAGACAATTAAACGGGTCAGTATATGTGAAGTGTTTAGGGTGTACCTGACCCACAGCAAGGGCTCAGTCCTGTGAGCCGTGAGGAGACACAGGTGAGCAAGACCTAGGCTGGTGGTAGGATAACCATGGAGTCCTGCCTTCCTTTAAGCAGGTTTTCTAAGCCTCCAAAGGGTTCTCTTATCCATTTCTTGGTATTATCCACATCCCAGCCCCAGGAGTAGAAAATCTCCCCACCATACATATGGGGAAACTGAGGCCTGAAGAAGATGGAGGTGGGAGAATTGTTCTGAGATTGGCCAACCAAGGGGCCCCTCGGGGGAGGGGTCTCTGCACATTCCCTGGATGCACATCGCTGGGCGGTTGGCGGGGGGCGGGATGGAAAATATAATGCAGGATCCCTGGACTTGAGGAGTTCAATTTGGTTCAACTTTTATAGAGGACTGACTATGCACAGGGTGACCAAAACTACCCTGAATGGCTCACGTTGACGTGGGGTGGGGGACCCCGGGATTCATAGCTGTTGAGAGTACAAATCAGTGTGTGGCTGGGGGTGTGATGGGAGATGAAACAAGTGCCAGGGACACCAGAGGCAACAGCAATGGATTTGGTCTGAGAAGATCAGGGGAGGCTTCCTGGAGGTGGCAGGCAGCCTTAGCGGATTAGGCCTCAAAGCCTGAACACATGATGGAGAGGAGTTGGTGGATGAGGAGGCAGGAGAAGGTGGCAGAAGGCTTTGAGTGTTCAGTCTATGAGTCTGACGTTCATTGGGAAGGCAGTGGGGCCCAGCGCCACCACTGGAGGCCTGACCCAGGGATCTCTGCTCAGGCCCCAGCTGCTCCCCAGCCCTGGCCTAACACCCCTGCCCTCTGAGAATGCTCAGGGTGATGCTCAGGCCTGGGTGTGCATATCTAGGCAGGACCTGAGGTCTGCCCAGCCCTGGTGAGAGAGGGTGGTTTGCGGCTGCCCAATGGGCAAGTTGGTTCCATGCTTGGCAGAGTTGAACAAGTTGGTGCCGGCCTGGGCTTTGGATCTGTGTCAATGTCGCCACCACCTGCAGACCCTCAGAGGCCCAGACCCCTGACCAGGAGCAGGAGGCAGCTTTGAGCCATGTCACAGGGTCATGCGTATCACCCCACCCCCTGCCCAGCGCCTTTGAAAAGGAGGCAGAAAAGCCACCAGAAGAAAGGCAAGGAGGAACTTCTTTGTAGTAGGTAAAAGCCCCAGAGAATGGGGCACAGGCCGGGGATCCAGTTTCCTGTTTATGTCTCAGCACCTTAGCTCCAGGTTCAAATATGTAAACTATCCGCTGGCTGCTGGCTGCAGGTGTGTGTGTGCTCCCAGGCTGCAGAGGCAGAGGTGGCCCCACATGCATTCCTGACTCTGCCCCCCATCCAAGATGAGCCAGGAGACAGAGGCGAATAGCTCAGGGTTAACCCTTCCAGCGCCACCAAGGAAGCCCATCTGGCCGCTCTAGGGTGCTCTGGGGCCAGTGGGTCTGGGGGTACTCTGGGGAGGCTGGTGCTTCCTGCTTGCTGCCTCTGACCTTAGATGCAACTGGAAGTTCTGGGGCTATCTGCTCCAATGGGAGCAGAGTCTGAGCTGGGTCTGGAGACTAAGGTGGGGCCTTGGCTGGGGAGGGCATCTGGATGAGGCTGTGGGAGCCAGGGTGCAGTTCTGCCTGGCAGTCCATGAGGGTGAGCAGGGCAGCACTGCTCATCTCAAGGCAAAGCAGGGCTATTCCCAACAACTCATGTCTTCTTGACACCCCCAGTTCTGAGGTGGGGTACCATCAGCCCATGCTGCTGGTACCTGGGGAGGGGTTTATCAGATGAAGGGAGGGACCCATAGGTTCCTGCAGGCCCCCTGGGCTGCCTGCCCTGGGTCACCCTTCTCCCTGTGGCCACTCATTGTCCAGCTTCCTTTCTCCTGGTCACCTTCTCCCCAGAGGAGGCCCTTCAGAGCTTCTCTGTGGTCAAGCCCCTGCCCTTGGCCCCCTCCCCAGGGGTTCTAGCCTTCTGGGCTGATGCCAGTGGCCTCTTCTTGCTACACTCACTCCTCTCACTGGGCCTTGGCCTCTCCCTCCATCCTCAACCCACCTGTGAGCCACCATGGCCGTCACACCATTTGTTCTGCTGCTGACGTAGAACGTGAAGCTGGATTCTGCTTTTCCCCTTACCCCAAATACCAGGGGGAGCCCCAGAGAACACATTACCGGTCTCTACTTCAGGGCCCTGGAGCTGGTTAGCTGCCCTCATGCAGTACCTGAACCACATTCATTTACCAGCACAGCCCTGGATATGATTTCTGTGGAGGAGACTCAGGTCCCCCCCCCATCCACCCCCCCACCAACCGCAGAGAGGTGATTGTCAAAGGGTAGGTAGCACAGAGGTCCCTGTCCCGCCCTCCCCTGCATCAGCATCTGTGAGCCCAGGAGATGCTGGGGCATTGGCTCAAGCCACAGCTATGGTCAGAGAACTGGAGAGGCCTTAACCAATGACCAGTTGAACTGGCCCGTGATAGAAGTGAGAGAGGCTAGTGAGGGTTAGGAGGAGGTCACCAAATCCCACCCAAATCCCACTGCCAAGACCAAAAACTAAAGCCTCTCAGTCCTTGCTGGGGCCATTCTGAAACTGCTGGCCTGATGTCCACGCTGCCTGTTGTCTGTGGCGCCCTCCATCACTGTCTCCGCTCCTTGGGCTGGCCCCCCAAGGCCACCATCATGGGCTTGTTCCCTACACCCGCCCATCAAATGTGCCTGTTCCCTAGGCCTGGCGCCCTCCCCTGCCATCTGCTCTTCTGGGCAAGCTCCTCTACTCCGGGGCTCTGACTGTGCTCTCACATCCAGGGCTCACTCTTCTGCCCAGGCCCCTGCCCAGAGCTCCACCGCCAAGACCTGCCTGCCTCCCCCGCTTCTCAACCTGGGAGACCCAAGCCTACCACACTCCCACTCCAACCCACCCCCCCATATTCCCCTGCCTCTGAGAATGGCGTCACCAGCCACCCCGGCTCTCGAGCTAGAATTAGGAATCATCCAACGCACAGTCATCCTCCACACCTCCCTCTCACCCCCACATGGAATTGGTCATCAACTCCTAAGGGTTTTGTCTTCAGAAAGGATCCCCAGCACACCCTCCCATCAGCCCCCACTGGGAGCATCATAGGGAGGACCTGGCACCTTTCTCTGTTGCCTGCAGCTGCCCCCTCACTTACTCCTCCATCCCACCACCACCAGCAAGATGGGGATCTTGGACCACCCCTGCTCAGAAGCCTTCAGTGGCTCCCTATTGCCCTCAGATAAAATGCTGACATGTTCATGTGGCCTACGAGGGCCTACCTGTCCCAGCTCCGCCTCCATTTCTTCCATGTTCCAACCTGTCCACCGTTGCCCACACCAAACCTGCCATGCTGGCCAGCTAACGCTCTTCTTTTCCCCAGCAAGCTTCTCCTGCCCTCTCATCAAAACGCCCATTTCCTCCTGGCTTCCCTCCCCTGAGAAGTCTTCCTTTCCTGTTCTTTCATCAATGCATGGTAACCCCCAGTGCATGGTAACTCCTCCCCAGTTGCCATGGCACTTTGTCTCTCTGAATCCATCTGTTTTTCTGTCTGACTCCTCCCCTAGACTTGAAGCTTCTCAAGGGCACGGGCTGGTCTTGTCCATCTCTGTGCCCAGCCCAGTGTATGGCGTTGACAGCCATAAGCATCTGCTACTTAAGGGCCAACTGAATTGAAATGAGAGGAAAAGCCTTAGATGCCATCTGTCCCCAAGTGCCTGCTCCTGAGCTGAGGGGCTCGACCACCGCCCTCCCCCGCAGCCTTCCCATTGCCTGCGTCTCCCCGCTGCTTCCCTCCTACCTGCTGTCCTCAGCTCAGTGGGGAGCTGGAGGGGGGAGCCTGGGTCTGCGACAGCTCCACTGAGAAGATAAGGTCTCGGTCTCCACCAGGGCCAGTGCTCTCCAGGGAACGGGCCGAGGAGGCTGTGGCCCTGGCCCGTGGTCCTCCACCATGGTGGTGAGCAGCCTCTCCGATTTTAATGCGGGACTCAGTGCTTCAGTGAAAGCCGGCATGGGAAGTTGCTAATAATGGCACTAAAATAAAATATGCTACATCTGTTATGGGTAGCAGAACAAAATTAGCTGCTCACACCTCTGACATCCAAGATGTCTTAACTTAAAATACTCCTTGGCTTACTTTACATCATTTACTGATTATATTTAAAAGAAATACAATTTTGCAATTACTGTTCTTTCCAGCGTGATATCTATGCATCATTTTCCTTTTATGTTTATATATTTCTCCTTCATTAGTGCAGTCTGAAGGGTGATTAGGATTCTTCAAACATTTTACAGAGGTTAAACGTTGATTAAGATTTAATTATTACTGTAAATAGCTTGGAATGACATATGGTGCAAAAGCCTGACATATGTGCATTTGAATAAATGAAGTGCTATTTCCCAGGATGCCTCAGTAGCTGTTTAACAGCTTTCCCGAAGGGTTATGTTACACCTCATGGTAAGATTGCTGGGATGTTATATTTTGTTGGTTTTTGCAGCTGAAAGCTAAGAACAGTTTTCCAGTTTTTTAAAAACATTGAATATTTTAAATACCTAAATTGTTTTGCACAAATTTTTGCTAATTTGTCTAACTAGGTTAAACATTTTCAAAAGCATTTAGATTTTTAAGCGTGGGCGCTGTGCATTGTGTCAGTGGCAGCGTGGGGACGAGGGGAGCTGGGGGGTGGAGAGGACTCGAGGCCAGCGGGGTGGGGAGGGAGGAGGTGGTGTGAGGAGAGCGGGTGGGGAAGAGGCCTGGGCCCTGAGCCTGGTTCTTGTCTCTCTGGCCTTCTCAAGTGGCCTATGGATTGGGGTACCAGAGACCACAGGGAGAGGGTCCCTGCCAGCTGCAGTCCACAGTGAATCCCCTCTTGTCTGGCCGCAGACATAACTGAGTTCTCTGAAAGCTGGGCCAGGCCATGGCACCTCCTGCCTTCTCCCCAGGGTTGCGGTGTTTTGATATATAGCAGGTACCTGGGACCAGGCTCAGCTGAGCTGACTTACAACTGGTGCTTCCTGATTCAACCCAGGGCAGGTGTCAGGCCAGGGCCCCTCATGGAGGAGGTGGTGCCTCCCTCTCAGCTCCCTCAGGTTTAGGGGCTCAGGCATCCCCACTGGCTCAGTCCCCAGAGCTGTGGGTCAACATCTGGGCTGCTGTGGGGACTCCAAGGGGACCCTACCCTCCCAGTACTTTCTGCCTTTCTTCTTTCCACTCATTGACTCAACACTTAAGAACACCTACTGTCTCCTGGCACGGGGGCCTTAAGGATGCAGGATGCACAACAGCACGCACTCGCTGCCTCATGGAGCTTGTGATCTACCATGGGAAGGGGAACAGGAGCAAGCAGTCAGCCTCAAATCATGTGCTACAACAAGTGTGCAAAGGGAGGCAAGTGTGGGGCTGGAGAGGTGGCCACACCCAGCCTGGGCGAGGGAAGATGTCTGAAGCAGAGGCCTGGAAGCTGAGCTGAGGTCCAGGGAATCAGAGTTGGCCAGGCGAGGAAGTGGCAGAGGGGCAGCTCAGGCAAAGACGGGGTGTGAATAAGCCCGCGTATCTGAGGCACTGTGATAGGCAGGTGTGCCATGTCCCCAATCCCACGGATAGGGTGGCGAGTGGGAGGCAGGGTCTGGGTCCCCGAGGGCAGTGGTGCTGGTGAGCTATTTCATAACAAAGAGAGGCATGATCGGACTTGCTGCTGAGAAGGCTCACCCTGGCTGTGGTGGAAGAGGGACTGGAGGAGGTGAGACAGTGAGGGGAGGAGAGTGGAGGTCTGGAAGCCCCCAGGATCCCTGGCCAGAGCACTGTTGGATGGTGGTGTGAAGCTGGGGAGGAAGAGACAGGAATTCAGTTCTGTTCTAGATGGGTCGAGTAGAAGTACCTATGGAGCGGTGTGCAGGGAAGAGGGACCCCGAGACCGTGAGAAGTGTCCAGTAGGTGTCACAAAAAGGGAGCTGGGAGTAACCTTGGAGAGAAAGACTTTTGTGGAGGGGAGTAGAAACACAAGCCAGGTTTGCAGTGGGTTGGGAAATCAGTGGGAGCCGAGGAGATGGAGGTGCCCTTAAGAGTGGACAATGCCTTAAAGAAGCATGGTTGTTATGGGGGGAGAGAGACCCAGTGGTAGCAGGAACATGACCTGGGGTAAAGGGGGGGTATCGGATGGGAGGTTCTCTGCTAATGAGCAGGAGCCCCTGAAAAGATGGGGAACAGGGTCGGCCATCTGGGAGTGGTCTCTGGTGTGGGGTCCTCCGGGGGAGGGATAACCGCAGTGGGGCAGCAGGAGGGCAGATCCGGAGCAGAGTGTGGACACAGGTGGGTCGTGGGTTTGACGAGAAGCTGAGGGGTGCCTTGTGAGGCCTTCTGTTTTCACTCCAAAGTAGGAAGGTGAGTGGGAAGCTGAGGGCGGGGTGGCTGAGGAGAGCAGAGGAGGCTTTCTGCGGCCTCTGTGGAGAATGGGAGACGGAGCTGACCAGCCATGTGGCCCAGGGCTGGGGATTTGCTGGCCACCGTGAGGGTCCAGACAAAGTCACGACAGTGAAGGTTGAGCAGTCTCTGCTAGTGGTCAGCTTCAAGTAGGGAGAAGGTAGATGCATGATTGAGCTGCTCCTTCTGCCAGTCAGGCCAGAAGGGCCTTGCAGCTTGGAGAGGCTGGAGCGGTGGCCTCTCACATCCAGGCTGGAGGGGGAAGGTGTGAAGACAGCTCTAGAGAGCCTAGGGCTGGAGCCAGTTGTCTGAAACCAGATAGGAGGGTGAGGAGGGTGCCTGGAGGGACAGGGGACGGTGGGGTGCAAGAGGGTGGGGTTAGGATTTGAGCTTGGGTGGAATAGCCCCAGGGGTGACCAGGCCCAGGGTGTGGCCTGGGCGTGTTTTGTGCACTGTTGGGGACGAGGTCCTTGGAGATGAGGGAGACGGAGAATTCAGAGGGTAGGACTTTCCCCTACATGGACGTGCTGGCAGCAGATGAGGTACAGCCTCGGCTGGGAGGGGTGTCGTGAGCCCCTCAGCAGAAGGACAGGAGAAGCGGGAGATGTGTCACTAGGTGGCATGCGTGGGCCCTGGCTGGGGAGCCGGGGGCAGAGGGAGAAGCGTCAGCACCAGGTGGTCCTGACCGCCGCCCCCAGCTCCCTACTCGTCCCCTCCCTCCCATCCCCCTCACCTTTGCCCTCTCTCTCACTCTCTCCTCAGATCGAAACAAGCCAGTTAGAGCCTGAGATTGCCCGGGCCACGAGCAGCCGGACAGTGGTGTACAACAAGGGTCTGTGAGCAGTGGCCGGCCGGCCTGGGGACAGAGCGTTGTCCGGGCCCGGAGTTGGGGCCGAGGAAGGAGTCCTGTGGGCTGCACCTGCAGGGAGAGACAAGCTGACCCCCCAGTCCCAGGCCACCTGGGGGAGCACTCCCTCCACTGTGGGAGGGAGACTAATCTAGTCATGAATTAACATAAGGGAGAAGAATTCTGACACATTTACTATACAAAATAATCAAGTGCATTTCTGGGCCTTACGTGGGGTTGTCAAAACTCTACTTAGCACAATTATGTGTGAAGCCGAAAAATTGTAGAGTGCCCATGGGGTAGGGTTAGGATCCTTTTATACTTGATTTCTTTTTTATTTTTAATCAGAATCAAGCCTCGGTTACAGCTGCCCAGAGGCAGCAGGTGGTGGGAGGAGGAGTAAGCCTGGGAGTTGGTGGTCTCGGTGGCTGGGCTGCTGGTTTTAAGATGCTACTGAGGCCAGGCCCAATAGCTGCCTGGGCTGGGGAGGGGAGGCAGGCAGATGAACCAGCTGTGAGGAAGTTCCTCAGCAAGTGGCCCAGGAAGTCAAGGGGCACTGGAGGATTCCTTGGGCAGCTGGCTCTGAGTGTGGCCAGCCTTCATTCACACCACTCCTGCGAAACCAATTCCTCTGCATGAAGCCCAGTGCCACACTGAGGCTGTCGTCACCCCTCATGCAGCCCTGATCCATTTGAAACCCAAGATGATTCCGGCTCCAGGCAGGAGGCCCTCAGAAGGAGTAGTCTTTGGCAGAAACTGTGCCTGCGCTCTGGCCTCTGTGGGAAGGTCTTCCTTCCAGGCACAGGCTGGAAGCGGGGTGTTGGGGCCGAGGGTGGGGCTGGAGCCGGGCTGCCTGCTGTCATTTCTAGCCACCGGGTCGCCTACCAGTTCATCATTTCCCGAGCAGGCGGGTGCTGTGCCCAAAGCCCAGATCTCTAGGCATCGACCTGAGCGCATCAAACCTGGAACAGCAGGCCCTAGCTCTGGCACTAATGGGCTGTGTGACCTTGGACAAGTCTACTCCCTTCACCGAGTCTCCACTCTGCCTGGAACCAGAGGACTGTACGGAGGTGTTCTCACCTGCTCTTTCAGCTAGACTTCATCTTTGCCCGTCCTGCTCAGTTGCTGGGCAGTCCAGGCACATCCCCAATGTGGACAGCGGACTGGGAACGGGGCAGGCTCCTTTGGGAATGGCCAGCGGTTGGCCTCAGGACTGGAACCTTGCCCTTCTGTGTGTGAGCATCCTGGGAGCACTTGACCTTTGCCAAACACTTTACAGTTCTGAAGCAGGGGGCAGAGTGCCTGCCTGGGCCTGCGTGTGCCCATGTGCCCATGCTGTCGCCTCTCACTGAGCACAGGTCTCTGAGGCCCCTTGCTGCTGGCTCCCGTTGGCAGGCCAGGAAAGAGAAGAGCTCTGTAGGAGCTTTGCAGAGGGAAGCAGGGCCTGCGGTGAGGGTGAACGGGATGGCCCCCCTGCCACACACCCCTCTGAAAGGCCCAAACAAAGAGGAAGCCTGGCCTCCAGGCATCCCTCACCTGGCCCTAGCAGGAGAGGAGCCTTTGATATGCAGCCTCTGCTCCGCTGGTGACTTCACCCTGAGAGAGAGACCTGGCCAGAGATGAACACACACCATGGCAGGAAAGACCAGGGCAGGGCAGAAGGTGCGTGGCCATGGGCCGCTCTTCCTGCCTTTAGGGCAGGGTAGTTGTGAGGTGGGCCTTCACAGGCATTGACACCACATATCCCCAGAAGGCCCTGCTGCCCTCTCCTCCCAGCCAGACCCTGGTGCCCCCCAGCTAGCTCTGCAGGGTACTGCTCTGAGGGCTCCCCACTTTCCGAGGGAGCAGCCCATCAGTAAAGGGAGAAGGTGGAGACAGCATGGAGGATGTGAGCAGTGTCAGACAGGCAGGTTGTTTTTAGCTAATCCCCCTGTAATGGGAATGTGCCAACGACTAAGGGCTGGGCATGTCTGGGTCCTCTCGTGAAAAGCTCACTTCAAGCTCACCTTGCCCCATCTCTCACAGGGTCTTGTTCTTTTGCACTTTGCCTTGGGACCAAAACTGCCCACCCCAGCCCCTCTCCCATCCCCTCCAGGGCCCTGGCAGAGACGGGGGTCTTTCCAACTCAGCCTGTGTGCTCGCTGCCCCAGCCCTGGGAGTCCTGTGGCCTTGGCATCTCATAACCTACTTGCTTTGTCTCCTGGGTGATTTCCGGTCATGCTCCCAATGCAATTTCATGTGAGCTAAGGGGGTTTCTCCTGGGGAGAGGGGAGTGAGGGGTGGGTGGCAAAGGATCCTGATAGCTCAGTGTAATAGTGACAGAGGTTCAGCTGGCCATGTTGCTGAGTCCTGGTCTGGCTGCATTAAATACCATGAGGGTAAATTTTTGGTCAACATCCATCCTCCACTCTGCTGAGGCCAGAGGACAAGAGGCCTCATGGGCAGATTGGTTCATAGCTAGGGTGGAGGCTGAGGCAGGACCCACTGAGGGCAGGGCCTGGCCCAGCTGTGCCATGGTACAGGGGATGCCTGCTGCTGATCTTGAGCCCTGATGTACTTACCCACCCTCCTCTGGTCACTTCAAACATTCCCTCAGGCTTGGGGCTAACCTGCTGCCATCCCAGAGAGTAATCTGAGAGCACAGGGACTAAAAGCCCAAGACGTCGAGATGACCAACCGACCCCTTTCCAATTCCTGACTGTGAGCCAGCTGATCTCCTGTCCTGATGGCCTGAGAGGAGAAGGGCCGGTGGACGGAAGCAAGGTAGATTTCCAGCCCTGGGTCAGAGCGAGTGAGGCGCCAGCACTCATGCCTCGTTCACTCCCAGGGTACTCTGCGGTGTCTTTTTAACCTTCTCAGAAAATTTCTCAAACTCTGTGATTTATGTAACACTATTGAGGTGTGGGCAATAAATGATGGATTTAAGGCATCAGGGCTTGGCTTTGTGAATTGTGGTTGGGAGAGGTGAGGGTGGGGAAACACAGTGGGAACAAGCCAACAGCTGACTGAGGATTTTGTGGGAAGGCCCTGAGGAAGGTGCAAACCAATCCTCTAGGAGGGTCAGGCCTGCTGGGAGGCCCATAGGGAAAGAGACACAGAAGGATGGAGGAGCAGGAGAGGGCAGAAAGCTGGACAAAGGGGTGAGTTGAAACTCTGCCGAGGGACCCTTTACAAAGCGGGTGCTGAATGCAGCACCCACTAAGGCCCACTGCAAGGAAATGAGTAGAAAAGGGATTCTGGTAGATTCTCAGCTGCTGATAGCCAGAGGACAGGAGGGAGGCATTGTGGGGGGCGGGGTGGGGGGAGATGCATTCTGGACTGCCTGGGGGCCAGGAGGGACTTCAGAGGGAGAGCTGTGAGCCAAGTAGAGAGGTACCTGGCATTGGCAGTTGTGCAAGGTACCATCCTTGGCAACTCTGCCTCTTTCGGACTCTTCCACAGTCCCTCGGGGCCAAGCCTTGGCCACCTCCGGACAGCTCTGGCTCCTCCATTCCAGGCAGCTCCCAGAGTTCCTGCGGGCGTGAGGCCTGGCTTCTTGTCTGGGACCTCCAAGCATCGTGCACCCTCTGCAGGGAGAAGCTGATGGAGCTGATGGCCTCCCTGCCAGGGGGACCAAGTAGTGGAGGTGTGGTTCATGGTCAGGCAGCCCCGGGTTCCGGCTCCAGGTTGGCCTCAGCATGACTGTGACTTCTAGCTGATCACTTCCTCCATTCACCCATTCATTCGGTCAGGTGTTTATGGAACATCTCCAGCAGCACTTTGCTGTGGCTAAGGCTATAAAATGTCAAGAACAGCATCGCTCGCTGGACTGGGTTAGGTATTGGAGAGACCAGGTGAGGAATGCACCCAGACTCTTCTCCACACGCCTCCTGGGTGTCAGAGGGGCTGCTGCCCACCCCCCCAACCTAGGCACAGGGCCTCCCTAGGAGGGTGGGAGGAGGAAAAAGGACGGGGGAGGGGTCTGTTCTCAAAGTGATACTTTTAGGTCAGGGGCCGCCTGGTCTCTGGGGAATTTGCTAAGAGCCTCACTGGCCACGGCCGCCATCCGGACGGAAATCCTTGACTCTCAGGACAGACTCAAATCCCTCCTGGGAGCTGTTTGTTGTTTTTAGCTAGTTCGGAGGCTCAACTTCTGCCCAGCCCAGAGATCACTGACACTCCAGGAATGTGGCTTCCCCTGGCCCCATCCCCACCCACTGGCCCCTAGAGCCTCCCTCCTCCCACTCAGGCCATGGTTAGGAGGAGAGTCAGAGTGCCACAGAGGAAAGCAGTGATGAGTGACACTTTCCCAAGGCCCTGGGGAGCCCAACCTCATTTTCAGGATGGAGCCTCCCTCGGTCCCCCAGGGCTGCTGCTGCTCCTGCCATCTCACCCATCCCACTGCCCTTGATTAGCTCCCCAAACAGGAAAGACTCAGCGTTCCCTGAAAGGCCTCACCCCCCAGGACCATGCTTCCCTCAGTACCAGATGCGTCTCTCAGGCAGTAGCCCAGAAGTGTTTGTGTCTCACTCCGAGGAAGCTGCTGGCAGCCTGTCCAAGGTCAGAGCCTGGCTCCTTCTCGACAAGGACAGCTCCTCAACCGGAGCTAGGATCTGGAGATCCCACCTCGCTCCAGTTCCCTGGGCCTTGCAGAGGGGTGAAGAGAAGGAAGGAGAGAACAACATGGGGAAAGAGAAGGTGTACAAATGAGGAGACAGACATAGGCATCAGACACCCCTTGAAGACCCCCACCCAAATCCAGCAGGGAAATGAGGGCAGGGGGCTGCCATCAGTCCCTGGCTGGCTCTCAGCCTCTGCACACGTGTGCACGCAGAGGGACGGGCAGTACAGCAGGGCCCTCCCTCTTTTCCAGAGGCTAGCTGCAGGAAGACACTGGAGATGTCAGTGAGCCGGCAGCTGCAACGCCGAAGACAGCTGGAGCCACCAGAGGCTTTAAGTAGGGAAATGGATATTCAGCCATCACCAGAGCAGAGGGTAGTGTGAACAGGCAAGACTGCTGGGGAGACCGGGGAAGAGACCTCTGTGGCAGTCAAGGTGAGGGACGAGGGACCTGGACCAAGTGGTGGGATGGGATGGAGAGAAGTGAGGAGGGTCAGGACTGCTTAGCTCCTGCTGATTCATGTGGAAAGGATGGCAGAGGAGAGTCCAAGATGGCCCTGGATTCCTGGCTTTGTTAGTTGAGGACATAGATAGTGGTGCCATTTCTCAGAGCTAAGGAACAAAGAAGGAAGAACAAATTTGCAGAGAAGATGATGCATTCTGTTCTGCAAGTTATTAGAGGTTCCTATGAGACAACCAAGTCGAGATGTCAGAAGTCAATTGGGAGTGCCTGTCTGGAGTTCAGGAGGCAGGCGGGGTATCCAATCCCAATCCATGTAGATAGGCATGTTGTCCATTTATTGATTCCCTGGTGGCTCAGATGGTAAAGAATTAGCCTGCCACTGTAGGAGACTGGGGTTCAATCCTTGGATTGGGAAGATCCCCTGGAGAAGGGAATGGCAACCCACTCCAGTATTCTTACCTGGAGAATTCCACGGACAGAGGGGCCTGGCAGGCTACAATCCACAGGGTCACAAAGAATCAGACACTACAGAGGGACTAACAATTTGACTTTTCACCTGGAGCTAAAGGAACAGAGGCAACCACCCGGGGGGAGCATGTAGAGGGAAAAGAGGAAGACCTGGGCAGGAACCTCCAGGGGTCCCCATCTGTGAGGACTGCAAAGAAGCTCAGCCCCAAGAAAGGGATTGTGGGCTGAACTATGTCTCCCCAGTATGTTGAAGTCCCAACCTGCAATATCTCAGAATGTGACTCCATTTGGAGGTACAATCCTTAAAGAGGTAATTAAGTTACAATGAGATCAGTTAGGATGGGCCCAAATCTCACCTGTATGACTCCTGTCCTTATAAGAAGAGGAAATTCAGACAGAGTCACACATAAAGGGCGAACACCAGGTGAACATGAAGACACCATCTGCAAGCCAAAGAGAGAACCCTCCGAAGAAAACAGCCCTGCTGGCACAGTGAGCTTGGATTTCTAGCCTCTAGAACTATGAGAAAAAAAAAATTCCTATTGTTTAAGCCACCCAGTCGGTGGTGCTTGTTGTGGCACCCCTAACGGACTAATACAAGAAGAAAGAGGAGGATGAGTGGTATCCCAGACGACAAGAAATGAGAATGCAAGTAGGAGAGGTTGTCCGGGTGTTTAATAGATGCTGAGAGTTGAAGGAAAATGAAGACCGAGGTGTGTCTCTTGGAAAGACCTGGAGAGAATGGTCTCAGTGGAGTGTGGTCATGGCCACAGATGTCCATGGGTTGAGAACTTAGCAGGACTCCCACTGACTGCCAGGATCACATGGGGGTCAAGGGAGGGCTTTAGGAGGGAGACTCTTGGGCGGGTCAGCGCTCTAAAGGATTAGAGTGAAAGAGAGTGTGAAGGCAGGGAAGGGGAAGAACCACCCAGAAGTGAGGTCCCCAGGGTGGCAGGGAATGGTAACAAGGGGAGGAGAGAACAGGTTGGATACAGGAGGTGTGGGTCTAAGGGCGGGAAGCTGGTGGGGCATGGAGGCTAGCTTCCCTGGCCCCTCCAGATCCACCCTGCAACCTTCTCCACCCACAGGCCGTCCCAGGAGGCTGACTCATACAGACTTGCTCTCTGGCTTCCGCCACTGGGAGTCACCGGAAGGAGACTGGAGGATCAGAGGAGAGCGAGACTGGAGCTTTCCCCTCCGAACCCCCTGCAGTCTGTGGGCCTTGTGCTCCTGAAGTCCATAGCTCCTGTTTGGGGCTCCCTCCATCCAACTGTCCTCTTAGGCTCTGGCACTTGCTCCTGCGCTTGCTTGGCCTCTTCAGGCCTGAAGGCCACATGGGTTCCCAACTGTTGCTAGTCCTGGGGTCCTGCAACATCTCTTGTTGGTTTCCCAAAAGGTGTTACTTCTCCTTTATTTAACTCTCCTCAAAGTGCTCCATTTGAAGAGACCATCTCTTTCCACTGGGCCCCTGGCTGATACGAAGGTGCTCCCTTCTAGTGCTTCTAGATGGAAGTAAGTTCCTCTGCTGAGGGTAAGGGGGAAAGGGGTTTGGGGGAGAACCTTGGGGAGAGGTTTGAGACACCCCATGGAGAACAGGAATGGACCTATAAATGGGGTGAAATCTCAGCGGAAGGGCGCCATGTAGCTCACTGGTCCGATGGTCTCACGGATTCAGTTGCCAGGGCAGGTGGGAAAACGGGTTCAAGCAAGTGTGTGGTTTCTCCAGGCACAACTAAGGAATGGCAGGACCAGGGGATGTCAGAGAGAGGATGGAGGGGCCATGAGGTGAGAGCACGGATGGAGAGGAAAATCATGTGAGTGACAGGAAAGAGCATGGGGTCTGACAGGAACAGACATCTGAACGTGGGATCGGAAAGCAGGTGGGATTCTGGGCTCTGATTTGCCCAAAGAGTGGGTGGTGGTGAGGGACAAAGGGGGTGAGAGGTTGGGGTGCTGGATGGGTTGTCCGTGTAGACCCTCAGGTTTTAAGAGGAGGTTCAGGATGTCTGGGAGGACCAGGGGCCAGGAGCCACAGTCTTTGACAAATGAGGGGGCTTACTGGGACCTGCAGCCAGTCACCCACACACGCCCCCATGGTCATAGTCACATGCAGCACGCCCACAGCCCCACCAGACACTCCCAGACACCCTCGCACGCACTCACCCTCACACGCGCCCCAGACAGCAGATGGGGCGCTCGGTAATTGGTTAAACCTGTTCCCGATGTCTGGCTCCGCTCTGGCAGCGCCTGTCTGACGGGAAAGCTGGCTGGGCCCCGCACCGCTCAGCCTGCTGGCCTCCTTGCCCCTCCCCGGGGGGCTGCCCTGCACAGCGCCCCCAGAGAGGCCGGTGGGGCCCGGCCCGGCTCCCTTCCAGTTTATGAGTGAGGATTCCATGAAGCCCCACAGGAAGCGATCCCAGCACCGGTAGGGAGGAGCCCAACCATGGCTGCAGAGAGCGGAGGGACCAGGCCCGGAAAGTCCCAAGGATAAGGGGGCATGCCGAGATCACGCCCTGGACGGGAGGCACGCCGCACAGGCCACCAGGCTTGAGGACAGCTCCCTGCATCCCCTCCGCCTCAGCCACATGCCCCTGGGGCTCTCAAGGTGCTGTCAGTAGGGGCCTGTGAGCCCATCGGCCCCGGAGGCCAGCCCGACCGAGGGCTGCGACTGAGTCAACTTGCCCAGGGAAGGCCTGTTGAACGGCCCTGTCCGGCCGGCCAGCCTTGTCCTGATCCTCACCTCCGCAGGGCCCTGATCTCCAGGGGGAGGCGTGGTTGGGGGAGGGAAGGGAGCATCATTCCTCCCTGCTTCTCCCCTTCCCGCTGCATCTGTGTCTCTTCGAGAGAGACTTTGGTTTGTTCCCTGGAGAGGGCCCAAAAACTCCCAAATTAGCAAACCTGGCAAGCCCACAGCTCAGAAAATAGTTCATCCTGATTCCATGTTTTTCAGGCTCACAGAAGCCTTTATTAATGAAGTCACAACACCAATATTTACCGTCTGCGGGGAGAGGCACAACATGGGGCATGGATGGGAGTGCGCGGGGACTCCCGCCCCGCCCCCTGCAGGCCTGGCCCGGGAAGATTGGCAGGTTTCCTTGAGTCCTTTCCAGCCCTTTATGGGGATGACAGGGGTGCTCTGCTGTGATCTTCCTGCATCCCCTCCCCCACCAAGTGAGAGAGGAAGAGTTTACCCATTCCTCCACCCCTAGTGAGGCAAAAAAAAAAAGCCAAAACAATGCCTCCTCTTCTTACCTTCACCCCACCTGCACATACATGCTCCCCAGAGGTTATCCTACCTGTCTGGGAGTGAGAGTTCACTGTGAGATTCAACTTAGACTTAACCCAGGTTAGGACTTTCAGGCTGTGAGGGAAGCATTTTCCTGGTTGATGTTTGGGAGGGAGGCATTGGGATGGAATGTGGCCCTTAGGTTTCTGGCATTGAGTGGACCCATGAGAGACACTGACAGGCCCCAGCAATAGGACCTTCTGTGCTTGGATCCCTTTGTGTGCCTCAAGCAACAAAGCTTGGCCTTTGACATCTTCTCAATGACTTCAACATTGATCAACCCCCCAGGACATTCTAGGTGCCAAGAATAGGATAAGGAAAGGCACAGCACAAGCAAAACCCCTAGCTCACTGGGCGACACAGATGACGTGGGTGAGACGGAGGCAGACGACACCAGGGGCGAAGGAGGAGAGGCCGAGGGTGGGAAAGAAGGGAGCACAGTGGGAGGCTTAGGACAGCGGCAATGTGCTCCTATTTGGGCTTGAGGAAGAGAGCCCTAGGCACAGCACAGCTCCTTTGAAGTGGGCCTCATCCTGGATATCCACACAAAGCTCATTATGCCTCCCACTCCTCCCCTCCCCACCCAAACCCCTGGGATCCGTCTACACAGTATCCCAAGGTAGAAGAAACCTTGGTTGTTGGCAAAGGTGGGCAGTCCTGGAGGAGAACAGGTTGGGTATGAGGTTCTGGGGGGCATGGGGTGCAGCAGGCAGCTTGCTCGTGGGTCTGCAGCTCAGCAGAGGTCAGCTGGTGGCATTGACCTGGAACCAAAGAGAAGGCCCAGGCAGAGGGCACAGTGAGGCAGGCAGGCGGGGCACGGACCCACCCTGGTGTGAACAGAGGGAGGCAGGCGGGGCACAGACCGACCCTGGGTGGACAGAGGTGACAGGATAGGGATAAGAGTGGGGAGGACTCAGAAAGGCAGGAAGAGGCATCAGAGGTACCGGAGTAAAGGCGGGGGGTGGGGGGTGGGGGGGAAGCCTAGGAGGGAATGGCCACAAGATGGAGAGCCAGATGGGAGGCGTTGAGTTTGGCCACAAGGGGGTGGCAGTAACCATGGTTGGTGACAGTCTTCAATATCCGCCCAGTGGTGAGGCAGAGGTGGGGAGCAGGGGGTGTGGAGCACGTGGGAGATGGAGAGGTAGAGGGCCGTCTGGCCATGGTCAGGGCCAGAGGTATTGGGTACAGGTTACAATTAGAGGTTTTCTCAGGATGAAGGAAACCTTGCTGTGTGACAAGCAGGAAAGACAAGTGAACCAACTGGAGGCAGATGAACCAGAGATCGGTGGGCCCTGCCTCGACCTCCTTCCCAGGCTGGAAGGCCCTAAGGCCCCAGGAAACAGTTGCAAGCTCGGCCTGCAGCCCTGTCTCTGAAGCTTTCATCCACCCAGGGGGGCTTTGCAGGGACAGGAGCACATCCTGGTGGGGCAGGACTTGGGGCAGAGGTGGTCAGCCTCTGGGAAGGGTGCCCCCTCTACCCAGCCCCATTTTTCCCTCGACTGGAGGTCACCAGAGCTCCATGCATGGAGAAGTATGGATGCTCTCTCCTCCATGACCCACCTGGGCCTGATTCCCACCATTCATTAAGTTTGGGAAGACTTGAGCACAGCCTCCCTCAGAACACAGGGTGTTCCTTCCCTACGGCTAACCTCAGTTTCTCTTGCTGTGGAGTTGGAGCTAGAGACCAGGGTCAAGCACCATCAAAAGAGAAGAGTCAGTGGATTGAGTCTCCAAGGCCCCGTCCGGATTCCCAGGCCCATTCCCCCTGTGGCTCTCAGAGCCAGAACCCACCACCCCAGGCTCACAGGCTCTGGGGTTAGAGCTGGATGCCCATGTCATTAAGAGAGAGACTTTTATTGTTCCCATAGGGAAGGGAGACACAAGGGGATCACTAAGAACTACAGCGGGTGCCTGCAAAATAAATTAAAACAGAAATGCGTCAAAACAAAAAGGAGATAAGAGAAATGGAGAGTGGCTGGGAGGCTGCGCTGCCCAGGTGGGCAGGCTCTCCAAGGAGAAGGTCAAGCAGTCCCGGGCCTCAGCCAGCCCATGTCTTGTCCTTCTGTCGGTGGCGGCCCCAGGCTCCGAGCCCTCCGGGGCCGTGACCTGAGGCCTCCACGCAGCCCGGCCAAGGAGTGGCCAGAGTCCTGCTGGGCCCCCCGGTGGGGGGGCCTGGCCAGCAGCGCGTGGCACTCTGCCCTGGTGGGGTTGCGGCTGCCCACCCTAGTCATTGGAGGTGACGTCGATGTCCTCCCCGTTGGCCTGCTTCGTGGCAATGCGCCACCGGTTGATGTGGTGGGAACCCTTCTTCTTCTGCTCCGACTCGGGCCCTTCCTCCTCCAGTTTCTGCCGCTTGTACTTTGTCCTCCGGTTCTGGAACCACACCTTCACCTGGGCCAGGGAGGGAGGGGCACAGGTGAGAAACGCCCAGGAAGCCCCCAGCAGCCACTCAGCCTTCCGGCTGGGCTGGGAGCAGGATGGGGGACCGAGACCAGGGCCGTCTCCTCTGGCTGGCGCCACCTGATGGGCCTGGAGGCCTTCCCTTCCAGATGCAAATGAGGGGAGCCAGGGCACCGCGGGCCTGAGACGGGCTGTTTTGCTGTCCCCTCAACAGAGGGGCGGAGAAGGCAATGGCACCCCACTCCAGTACTCTTGCCTGGAAAATCCCGTGGATGGAGGAGCCTGCTGGGCTACAGTCCCTGAGGTCGAGAAGACTCAGACACGACTGAGCGACTTCACTTTCACTTTTCACTTTCATGCATTGGAGAAGGACATGGCAACCCAGTCCAGTGTTCTTGCCTGGAGAATCCCAGGGGCGGGGGAGCCTGGTGGGCTGCCGTCTATGGGGTCGCACAGAGTCGGACACGACTGAAGCAGCCATCACATGGGTCTGGATGGCTGGGGTGAGCCCCACCCCTAGGGCAACCCCGTGCTCAGAGCAGCACCACGAAGAGGCAGAGCGGACACAGCTACTTAACCGGGAGGCGCTGGCCCTGCCGAGGGCAGTGTCCAGGACAGCCGGAGCACTCTGAGGCCCACCGACCCTACTGCTCGAGGCTCCAGCACCTCATACCGTCTAGGTCAGTCTGTCTCACAGGAGGAGCCTGTCTTAGTAATCTCAGGTAGAATCCTCCATCCTGCCCCAGAGGTGGAGCTGGATGGGTGGGGAGTCCTGGATCCTTGGGTGGCTCCTCAGGGTAGTCTGGTCTGAAATCCACCAGTGGAGCCCTCATCCTCCTTACACGTCGGGGTGTCTGTATCCCCACTCAGTGCTCTGGACTTGCTGCCCCCACATCACCAGCCCTTGCAGCCCATCCAGATGTGGGAATAGGTCACACAAGGAATAGCTGGGAGAAATACCAGGGGACAGAAGTGAGCTCCTTCTTAAACACAGAGAGCCCCCCAGCTCATGCCAGGCAGTAAGAGCCTTGACAAGGGGAGGGGTCAGAGGCCAACAACTCTCCTGTGTGATGTGGAGGCAGGGTGGGCCCATGATGCTAAGCCCATCTCCTCCCAGAAGCTTCCCCAGACTGAGTCCCGTATCTCATCATTCATCCCTTCTCCCTCCTCCTCCAGCATTTTCTCAGTGCCCAGCACACGACAGCCCTTAACATCCTCTCCTGCATGATCTGGGAGGATCGTCCTGGTCCTTAACTAGTTTTATAGTTTTATTTCTTGAGGACTGTGGAGAAAACGTTGCTTTGTCAGCTCCTCCTGACTACACAGTCCTTTTCTTGGCCTTGCAGCATCAGGCCAGACCAGATCACCTTCAGAGTTGGCGGGAGGGGCCGAGTGCTGATCATCTGCTGTGTTCGCTCCCCTCTCTGGACTTAAGTCCCTCATGCATAAGAGAGATGCTTTCTGGGGCCCTTTACAGCTTTAGGGCACCTTCTGGGCTTTTGTTCCACAGGATACCTGGGGAAGGTGGTGCCAAGGGGGCAGGGTTATAAGGCGTAGAGGGTTTCCTGAAATAATAAGCAAGTAGATAGGCTTCCCAGGTGGTGCAAGTGGTAAAGAATCCGCCTGCCAATGCAGGAGACATAAGAGATCAGGTTCGATCTCTGGGTTGGGAAAATCCCCTGGAGAAGGGCATGGCAACCCATTCCAGAATTCTTGCTGGGAGAATCCCATGGACAGAGGAGCCTGGAGCACTACAGTTCATGGGGTCACCCAGAGTCAGATACGACTGAAGCAACTAAGCACAGATGCAGACAATTGCAGTTGGAGTGACCCGCGGTGCCCACACAGGTGGTGAGCGGTTAGTCATGTGTGTGGAATAATGGTGAGCACCTCGCTGTGGCTACAGCAGTGACTACTAAGGGGAGAACCTTGAATCCTGGGGTGGTGGCAGCTAAAGGCAATCCGCAGAAACACTACACAGATCTGTCCTGCCCCCTGAGAATCGGTGAAAAGCATGGGCCTTAGCCACAACGCCAGGCAGGGGCAGACAAAGCTGGGCTGGCACGCAGGCCCAGGGAGCAGTTTCGTGCTCAGGATGCCCCGCCTTCCCATTTTGCAGACATTCCCCTCTGTCCCCTCCATGGAGCCCAACCCAACCCGGGCTTCCCCAACAGCCCACCCCGCCCAGGGCTTCCACGGCACCCTTGGTCCTTCCTGTAGGTTTCTGAGCAGTAGGGAAGGTGTGAGGACAGCCAGTGCTCAGTGCTACACAGAACAGACACACAGACAGGAAGACACACGGACACAGAACACACGGACAGGAAGAGACGACTGGCCTTGGTGGCTGGAGTGAGGGGAGGCCTCCTTCCTTCAGTTCCAGGGCTGGATTCTTGCCTGCATGTCCCAGCTCAGATAGATGGGGAAGATGGCAGATGCTCCAGGGGCAGGGCTTCTGGATTCCGTGCCCACCTTTCCTCAGGCACAGGGCTGGCTGGGCCCTGGGTGGTTCTCGGCACAACCGTTTGGCAGCCAGCCTGGCCCCTGCCCCCCACCCTGGAGCCCACTGTGACTGTGCCAGTCCGTAGGCGGGTGAGCTCGCCCAGCCTCCTGTGCAAGGCGTGTGTGTGACTCAGGCCTGGATGCAGGGCTGGGGCGGTATTCCTGAGAGCCCCAGAGGCTGGCTGAGGGCTAAGCATGGCCAGCCTGGTGATGCACGATCCAGGGCAGCACCAGGGACATGGGGCCCCTTTCCGCACCTTCTGCCTCCCCCAGGCATTCCCAAGTCTCCTTCCAGAAAGGAGACTCAACTTTAGTGGGATAGGCCTCGCCTGCTACCCTTGCCCAGCATCACTGGCCCAAAGAGTGAAAGCTTCAGTGGTGGAACTTGGGGCACAGAGTATGTTTTCACACCAGGGACAGCTTCCTGGCAAACCCAAATGAAAAGCAATTCTGAATATTTTCTCCATGAAAACTACGAGGGTCAAGGAGGCAGCTCTCTAGAAACGGGGACGAAAACTCTCTTCCCAGGCAGCCTGGCTATCTTCCGGAGAACAGCCTTGGGCTGAGTGTCCAGATGCTGTTTACAAAGACTGTAATAACAAGGGGATGCTCATGACTTAGTAATATCAGCGAAAACGGCAGGATGCACAGTTCGGGCACAGTGTGATCACAACCATGGGAAAACAAAGCCTATGCATGAGGAAAAAAGACTAGAAGGAAATGTACCCAAAGTGTGGGTGACTTGTCTTCTTTCCACTTTTCCGACTTTTCTTTAATGCTTACTTATAACAATTAATAGCAATTTTTTTATTTGGTAAAAGAAAAGGAACTGGGCCCCAGTGTGGTAAGAGTTAAGAATGACACCCCATGAACTTTCCGGTCCAGCCAGGCAAATCTGGGGTCATCCCAGAACTCCTTCTCTAGAGGACAGAAAACCTAGAAAGGAGTCAGGTTACATAACGTGGCTACCAGCTCAGTGGGAGAGGCCTTAGGAGGCTGTACTTGTCTGCACTGCCTCCCCCCAACACTGGCATGCTACTCACCTTTCTTTAAGCCCAAAGGCATACTTGGCTTTCTGACCAAGGAAGCCCTCACACACCTCTGAGCCCTCTGGGTTTGGAGAGAGGTTCCTTGTGGCCTTCTAAGTCCCTACCACACTCAAGTTCTCTCAGTTCTTCTGATAAACAAGATCCTTCCAAGAGTCTCCACTTTTGTCCAAGTTACACCACCGGGAACACTCTTATTTAGCCTTTGAAACTCTGTTCCCTTGGCCCTAGATGTGGCCCACTGCCTGTCTGCACTTCCTTAGTGCTTTCTCTGTCTCAGTGACTCCAGCAACGTATTAATTTGCTGAAACCTCTGTCTCCTCATCAGACAGTATGGGAACCTGGAGAACAAAAGTGGTGTGTTAGCTGGCTTTGGAGGCCCAGTGGGCATATTCCAGGTATGTTCAGCTGGCAGGGCAGAGGTGAAGTGACTAAGCCCTATGCTCTAGGAAAGAGGCACCTTGCGCCAACCTGGAAAACAGGAGAAAATCAATGGTAGAGGGATTGGACTCTTAACTGGAAAAGATGTTTGGAAATTGCTGACTGCTAGAGGGATGGGATCCTTTCTTGGCTTACTTCAATGGTCACTTCTATAAGAGGGTCAATTCCTAATTCTTTCAGCTGTGGATTGGATTAACCACTTCTAGGGGGAAGGTGGAAAGGAAGATCCATTGTTGAGGGGAGAAGGGTCAGCTTGTATTAGGCTGACTGGTTGATTCAGGTGAAACTGGTATGGATAAATGAATACATGAAAGAATGAAGGTATTAAAGCATTAGTGGATCGATCACTGTATACACTGATGAATAAAGATGTGCATGAGTGAATGGACAAATGAACTTACAAACAAGCAAACTATAGCTCCAGCCAATGTTTCAGACTACCTTTGAATGAACCAGATCCCTTCTTTTCCACCACTCCCTAGTCTTAGCCCATCCTATCTGGGCCCCTGCACACTTTCAGGTGAATACTTGTCCTCTCCTCAAAGAGTTCAAAAACCTCTATCCAAGGGCATTTGAGTCTTGTAACTTTGATACAAGACGTTTCTCCTTATGTCCTACTATTACCTCTTCTGTTTTAAGTTAAGCCTGTGTCCTTCTATTCTGTCACCCTCAGACACAGAGACACACCACTCTTTCTAGTCTGTCATCCTCAGACTAGACAGACGCTTGGAGACATTAATCATGCCACCCCTCAGCTTGCCTCCCTGCCCTCTCCACTGGGGATCCACTTCCTAACATTTGACCATGTGAACTGCTCTCACTCTCAAGGTCAAGCCCAATGCCATGCTAAGCTCACCCCTCACTCCCCCAAACTGAGGTTGCCTCTGGCTCCTCATCATCCAGAGTCCTAACTCTTCCTAGGCTTTCTGGTTTCCTCCTCTCTCAGTCCACCCTGGATGCTGTCACTCTCAGGGAGACATCACGAGATTCGCCTATTTTCTCAGGACCACACCCTGAGAGAACCACTCCAGCCTCCCTTATCTCTCCTGTCCTCTCCTGCCTCCCACTGGACTCCTGGACCTTCAGAGATGCAGAAGTTCTTGGAGAAGAGCCAAGACTTAGGGTAGGGATGAATCCATCTCAGAATACACAGTGAGCCAGTAACCTTTCCCAAAAATTCAAGTTCCTGGATATCTCCCTTTTATCCATCCCCCAGAGGGAGATATTCCAGGTGGGAAGTCTTCTTACCATGCCCCTCTGGGGAAAACCCATAGGCACACCACACACTTCTGCCTCCTAAGATCCCCCCACCCATGCTCTTGGGCCCTAAGAAGGTAGCCACACTCGATAGCTCCCGCACCATCTTAATCCTAAACCCTCCCCCTTTCTTCCTACCAGTCTAGACATCCCTCCAAGTCTCCATGGCTGTGGTCTTCCAGGAGCTTTCTGCCCACGTAACTCTCCCCTGACCTCCTCAGTCCACAGTTGTGGCTTCAATGGGACTCCAGTCACTCACCCCTTGCATGCCCCACCACTGTCTGAGGAATCTCCACGGCCAAGAGACCACATTTCTGCATCCCTTTCCCTCACGTTCAGCTAAACTCAGCCAGGGTAGGTCAAGAAACACCTCCTGAACTGTCTGGAGTTGGAGGAACAGCTAGAAATACTGACCAATCCATCAGCTGGAGCAACCAAATGCCTTCTCTCCCTCCCCCTAAAACTAATGTGCCCCTCCCCACACATGCACAGAAGCTCACAGAGGCGCTCCATGCCCTGTGTACATATGATAGCACCTGACCTTTGGGCACTGATGACGCTAAGCCCACACGTCCTCCACATTATGGGCACACATATGTTCGTGCATGTGTGCGAAGTTGCTTCAGTTGCGTCCAACTCTTTGCAGTCCTACGGACGGTAATGCTTCAGGCTCCTCTGTCCATGGGATTCTCTAGGCAAGAATACTGGAGTGGAGAAGTGAACTAGGAAGAGCTCCCCAAGCAGGCAAATGGGATTTCAGTATTTGCCTCCCTGCTAACTGACTGTGTGACCTTGGGCCAGTTACTTCATGCCATGCCCTCCTCCAGCGGATCTTCCCGACTCAGGGATGGAACCCATGTTTCCTGCATTGAAGGTGGATTCTTTACGGCTGAGCCACCAGCCGTAATATATGTAATACATATATTACATATACTCATTACACACACACACACACAAGCTCACTCAAACTCCAGGGTCTAATCTGACCCAGGCCTGAGTCTGCCCCTCCGGCCACCAGGATTGAGTCTTAGATGGGCTTCACCCTGGTCAGACTGCTGGGTTGCACTACAGCAGAGAGGAGCAAAGAGCGAGAAGGAAGAACTAGCCCTTACCCACGGCCCCTCCCTCCTCCTCCTGGATTAACCCACGCCATTAAGTCCACTCCCAACCAGTTTAAAGCCCTATCCCAACTACTAAAAAGCTTGGGTTGCCTACCCACAGCATCCCATACTAGAGCTTTGGGCATACAGATACCCCTGAACTCTGAACTAAGACCCACACACCACTATGCTTAACCCTCCCTGAAGTTTTATCCATGAATTGGTAAACAAAACTCCATCACCTATGACTGATCAACAATCAGCTATGAAAGTGCAAGGGTATCACAGGAGCAGAGGGACAGAAAGGGAACAGTGATGGCAGAGAGTGAGGGGAATGACTGATAAAATTAGCATATGGATAAGTATACGGTCAAGAGAAAACTGCCCACTCATTCAGTACATGTGTATGGAACATCTACTCCTTGCTGGTCACTGAACTGGGCCCTGGGGCACAGCAAGAAGAAGGAAGGCTCGCCCTCTGTCTCCCAGAGCTGAGATGCTCAGGCCTACTGTCCATCAGGATCACCCAGAGAGCTACTTTATAAACTTTCCTGGGTCTCAGCCTGGAACTCCTGAGAACCTCCTGAGCAGGCTCTAGGAATTCGTATTTTAAGATTTCTTTGAGAGATGGATGCAACCAGTGTATAGTCTGACATTTAGCATGGCAGGTTATTAAACAATAGCAAAATCCTACATATATTATGATATGCAGGAGATATGCTGTGAGTTCTGAGAACCTGGAGGAGGGATTATACAGAAATACAGAAAAATAGAATATAGATAAGCCAGATGCTCAGGGCTAGAAAGAACCCTGGAGTTCATTTTATTCAACCTTACAGATCAGGAACTGAGACCCAGAAAAAAAGACAAAGCAAGAGTTGATGAGATGATAACCATTATAGACGTATGCATATACTGTCAGCTGCTAAAGATCTATAGAGATGGAAGTTTGATGTGGATGGTAGATATATAGAAGGTAAAACAGAGTAGATGATAAAGAGATAATCAACAGTCAGGTAAACAGGAATTATTGTTCAGAGAAAAGATAGAATTAATAATAAACAGGAAATATAAATTAACCAGCTTTGTGGAGGCAATTTAATGAGAGTAGACAGAAGTACATGGCTAGATATAAAGTAGCTATCTGTTAGGGACAGAATAGAGAGCTCTGAGAGACAAATATAGATATTGACAGTAGAAATAGATGTCAGGGGGCTGATGGGAATGATTGAAGCTTGACAAATAGCTGATAGTTAGATTTGACAGGTAAGCTTGCCTGGCAAATACAGCAAGATGGATAGATAATTAGTTAATTATATAGCCTAGATCTCAATGATAGTTACAAAAGGGACAGAAAGCAGCTCTGCTGATGAAAAAGACTGAACTAAGAATCAGTAATTCCAGGTGTAGATCTTATTATAACAATAATTTGACATATTACTTTCAACAAAGGGAAGAGAAGTACTGGGGGTGATCATTAATATTAGTTGAGTTCAAATTAGGTATCTTTTGATCCTTAAACCTATTTTCTGGATGATGAAACCAGAACTCAGAGAAGTTGAGTAACTGGCCCAAGGTCACACAGTTAGCAGGGAGGCAAATACTGAAATCCCATTTGCCTGCTTGGGGAGTTCTACCTACTTCATTTCTACATCTTAAAGGCCTAACCTGGAAAGAAAGGATTCTACAAGGAGGTTTCCCAGGCTCAAATATCACACAGTTCTATTATTTTGTTTGTTTCATGTGCTTAAACCAGCTCATTTATACATGCAACAAGAATAGCCATGAGTTTTGATAGTTAACAAAGCTGGATCCATTTTATTTTCTATCTGGTTTTCTTTTAAATATATGTTTAAGCACATTCTAATAAAAATGAGAGGAAACAATCATTAGGTTTACTAACTGGCATTGTTAGGTCCAAATATTGACAGGTAGACAAGTTCAGTTGAAAGAAGGTCAATTAAAAATGCTCTCACTGAACTAAAAAGATGGACGTTTAAAAACAATGACATTATTTCAACAAGTGTTAATCTGTGGGTCGTGGACATAAATGGTTTTGTTTTCTTACACTTCTGCAATTACTTTTAATAACTAATACTTTTTAAATGAAAGTAACTATAAATACCATTCCTAAAATGACACCTTGTTTTAAACAAAAATTTTAAAACATTTGCGAAGAGGGAAGAGTGGGTGTTATTTTATTAACTTGTTTTTTAAAAATACCTTCTTTACGTTTTTAAAATTTAAGTCCGTTTTTTTGTGAGCTTGATCTCTGCAGTTAGAACAGACCGGCTAGCAAATCTGAAAAAGCCCGGGCCCCGCAGCAGAGACAGGAGCAATGCATTGATGAAATAAGGCATCAGATGGGTAGGACATAGACACCAACATGCGTCGTGAGCAGGAAAGAGTGAGGTCGGGGCTGGGGACGAGGTTGGGTTTGGACGCCCACATGAAGCCTTCTATCTAGTCTCACTGCTACCCAGGAGACCCCAGGCTCCTCACACACCTCACCCCCGCCCTCAGCCCGGCACCATCTCTCTATCGGGTGGAAGATGGTGGTGTGAGAGGCGAGCAGAAAAAGGAGCGGAAGATGAAATGCCGGCGGCGGGCGAGAGCCGCTGGGCCGCCAGCCGACCTCTCTCTGCGAATCTGGAAGCTGTCGGGGACGCGAGGGAGTTAAGGTCTCGCAAAGCCTACCCAGTTACAGAAATCTGCCTCCAGGGCAGCAACCAGACACCCCAGCGCGCTGGACTCTGGGCGGACCGAGAGCTTAGCAGTGCTTCCAGACAACATTTATTTATGGCAAAGTCTTTACTTACAATAAGGACAAGTCTGCCTCCCTATAGTTCCCTTCTAGTTATTTAATTTTTTTAAATCAATTACAAAAACACTACGTGGTGATTGTAATTTCATCTAGTTCAAATCCCTTCAATGCCATCGGAGTTTATTCCCTCCCCAACTCAACAGCCCTTCAAGTGATGAAAACAGGCCCTGAATACCAGAACCTACTTTCCCACCGTTTCCAGGTCCCGCCGACGCCCGCGCACACACACCACCGTTTCAGCGCGGTGCCAGCCTGCCTGCGCTGAGACCGGGGCCGGCCTCGGACCCCGGGCAAGGGCGCGCACTCCCGGCTAACCTTCTGCTCTTAACAGCCCGGGGACCCGTGGTCTTTCTCGCCACCGCGAGGCCTTCGCCCCCGTCGCCCCTGCACGGCAGCGGAGCCAGTACGGGACAGGCCTGGGAGCCTCACACACCTCCGAGCGCCCCCAGAACTGTGGCGGGAGAAGGGCGGCAGCCACCGCAGCGCTGAGACGACACCAGAGGGCCCGGGCGGGCGCGGAGTGACCGCGGCCTGGGTGTTCCGCGCTCGGCCGGTTCCCGAGGGCGCCCGCCGCCTCCTGACAGCTGGCACCTCCCGTGGGCCGTGTGAGCCGGGTCGGAATAAGGTTTGATCCCAGCCTCCGGGTAGGTCCTTAGTACTTAATAAAAGTCCTGTGGCCCCTTCGAGGCTGTACGCAGTCGGAGGGAAGACAGTCATGGCGGGAGCGCCGCAGGGGTGGCGGGAGGAGCCGGGGCAGGCTTCGGGACGAGGCCGGCCTCTCGGGCACCCGCCCGGCCCACCTCCACCTGGCCCCCGGGCATAGCTTGGACCATTCATTACCTGCGTCTCGGAGAGGCTGAGGCTGCCGGCCAGCTGCTTCCGCTCGGCGCCCACCACGTAGTGGTTCTTCTCGAAGGCACGCTCCAGCCGCAGCAGCTGCGAGGGCGAGAAGGCCGTGCGGATCCGCTTGGGTTTGCGCGCGAAGGGGCCGTGCAGAAGCAGCCCGTCCTGGGGCACGTCGCTCGCTGTGGCCGCGTCGCCGACGGCAGATACAGACAGAGAGAAGGGCACCGTGAGCTGCGGCCCGGCCGCCCGCGAAGCCAGCCAAGCTCGGCCCTCGCGCCTCGCTCGCACACGCCCCGGAGCGCGCCGCTGCACTCTCCCACCCTTGACACACGCACACCCACGTCTCCTCTTTCCCTTCAGTCCACTCCTTTCCCGGATACCTCCTCTTGGCTGAGAGCTATCTGGTCAGGGGACGCCCGGAATCGCAGCGCTGCGGATCACTGTTGGCCCAAGAGGCGGGCCGGGTCTGGAGAGGCGCCCAGTGCCTGAGCACCCTAAGAGGCCAAGGGAAGCTCTCTTTGTCTGGTATGCCCCGTCGCATCTCCCTCAAAGTGGACCAGGGGTCGAGACGGGGCTGGATGTCAGGAAAGTGGCAAGGGGCCCAACCTGGCTATCAGGCATCCCCGTACCAAACGCAGATTCAAGAACTGAGGGTATCTTAGGAACTCTCCCTCATACCTGCTTAAACCAGCCTTGCAACTAAATGCTCAGGCTACTAGCCCATAGAAAATTCCTGCCAACAGGCGGAGGCTCTGCCTTGCAAGTGGCCAAAATAGGCCAGGGGCCAGGTCAAAATCCAGACAGCATCTGGAGGTCTCAAGTTAGGTTACTTCTTCCCAACATCCCACCTCTCTCCCCCCAGGTCTTCAGATAAAATCCTCTTCCTGCAGACTTACTGCTCTCTGGTGGAAAAAGACCTTGCTTCATCCCTGAATAATCTCCTGCTGAAGAGACATGTGTATAAATAACTAGATGTCATCTTTCTCCCTAATAGATATAGATATATTGGTTTCTGCATGGGCTTATGTAAATATATGCTCCAGCCTCCCTACTGAGTTTTTCTCCTATCTACCATACAGGATTTTCAGAGTGTCTAACAGTCCCTTGGCAAATGTTGGCCATCATGGGGACTCAGCTGCTACATGCAGGAGAAGGGGCTGACATTGGGGTGAAGAGGGCTGAGGTAGTAGGGTCAGGAACTACAAAAGCTGGAACAAGCTTCCATCCATAGCCCCACTCTCAAGGAATCCCCCCACTCGGCCCTCACACACCTCTGGCTTGGTTGCACACGCTAACAAGACTGGAAACAGGCCCTAACACCATCCGTGGATTCTCATGCAGAGGCGCATACCAGTACCCCAACCCACCAAGAATGCAGAGCACTTCATGAAATGTTTTGACAGTTAGCAGTTGAGATTGACTGATCCAATTAATTTCTTCAGAAATGGCCACTGGTTTGACTCAATTTGATTTGTTGTTTTGTTCTTAAGACAATTGTTTGGATAATTCAGTTGAGCTCTTCCATCTCTGGAAATATCTCTGTAAGTGAGGCAAGGACACATAATTGAGATGCTGTTGCTACAACTCTCCAGGTAACTGTTCATGTCCCTCTTCTGGTGGAAACTGCCTGACCTGATTTCCTCCAAGTCTGTGGGCTTTGGACATCTACGTAGGAAAACTTGATTGCTGGGGTTTTCTGGGTAACAGCGTTTTCTAGGAATGAGTGGCCAGTGCCTGGGCGGGGAGACAGAGCCCCCTGAGAGGGAAAAGCTATTAACTTCCAGTCGCCTTATCCATTCCAAGTGACTGAATCTGTGCTGCTACAAAAGTGAGTGGGATCACATCACAGGAAGATAGAGGGGTTGGGGGGGGGGCACCCTGCCCACTGGGTCCTTCAAGGTGGGGGCAGATTCTCAGGCCTGACAGAAGGAAAAGTTTAGCTTGTGGTGATGGAGGGGATAGATGATTAAGGGAGGTGGTCTGGCAGAGAGGGGTAGGAGGGAGAGAAAGGAGGAGAAGGATCCAGGTGGGGAAAAGGACTACAGCCTCAAGTGCGAGCCAGTGTGATGAGGCCAGAGAAAGGTGGGAGAGGTGGATGGGAAGCAAACACTCCTTGTTGATGTTAAAATAAATTGCTTCAAAAAACAATAGCATTCTGAGCTCAAGTCAAATACCAACAGTGGTTTTCTCTGGACAAATGAGCTGGAGAGGGAGAGAAAGCCTAGCACACCCCTGTAATCACAGGGTTTGACCTCAGCAACTTGACAGGGCCCAGGCTGGTCAGAAATGAAGTGGCAGTGTGGAGACACCCTCGATTTGTGAGTGAATGGGATGCAGAAGTGTGAAGGGTAGTGTGGGGCTGAGAAAGCAGGACTGCAGCCTGCTTCAGTGTGTGATTTGATGGGTGTTTTATAATTCCATGCTGTGTGTTGGTCACTTGTGTGGTAGAGTTCTCTGTGTTTATCTTTATAAACCCAAAGTGGAGGATGGAAACAAGCTTATCTGTCCTGACACATAGGACCATTTGGCTCAAGTCTGGCTATTTTAGGGGAAAGATAGGATGCTTGGGGTCCTCTTCAGCTGGGGAGAGAATAGCAGCAGTTCATTGTAACCCCCCAAAGGGTCAGATAGCATGTATCCTGTAATCTGTGTGTGCATGTGCAGAAACATAGAAGTCCAGACCCAACCAAGAAGAAGCAGAGACCAGGAAAAACTACTCAAGATGCTAAATACTGATGAAAAAGATATGATTTCAAAAGAAGCAGGGTTTTTTCCTGTAAGGAAGAATATGTTTAGTACAAAATCAACCATCCTGAGAAATTGAGTAATAGTTTCATGTTTCTGTAAGAACCAGGGTGTGCCTATGAGCCTGGGCCGCTCTCACTCTGATCTATGGAGAAGGGACCTCAACCGTCCCTACCTTGGCTTCAGTCTGCCTTAATTGGACCACAAGAGCAGAACAAGCTCTGGGACTAGGGTTGCGGTGTGGCCTGTTTAGAGACAGTAGTTCTGGGCTGTGAGAGTAGGCTGTCAGTTTCAGGCAAGGACAAGGTAGAAAAGTGGAAAGGGGCTGGCTGTCTTCCCTGTAGCTAGTAACTGAACCCCACTCTGCCCCGTTTTCCTCCAGCCTCTCTCTGCAGGTTCCTTTAAGGCAATGGCTGGGAACTAGCAATCGACGTTCCCAGGACTGAGGTGGCAGGAACTGGGAACTAGGGATTCGAAGGCCTGAGGCCCAAGCTGCAGTGCCTGCTGGAGATGCTGTGGCAAGCTGGGGGCTCTGGGCCGGATGGCGAGGCGGAGGGGCCTGGGGCTACGAGAAGGAGAAGCCCGCCGGTGAACGGAGATAACCTATTCCCCCCTCCCCCTGCCGGAACAAAGGCTCCCTTTGAAGCACCGGCCCATTACCACCGCCAGTCCCGAGGGCCGCCTAATCTCCACCGCCCCCTCCCGACGCAGCTTCCCGGCCGGGAAAGTTCCTGCTGTCCGAGGCCCGAAGTGCGGCTAACTCGCTGTCTCCTCCAGCCCCTCCTCTTCAGGCCTCGAAAGCCGCCTCCGGCTTCGGAGTCCCGCCGCCTGGTCCCGACCATTCCGCACTGATTTCTGTTCTCCCAGCGCCTTGCTCCGCGGAGAAGCCGCTACCCTGCGCGCCGGGACCTCCCTGTTGGAGAGCGCTGCGCACAGAACGCAGACGTTTTCCTTTTCGTTCCTGTAGGGTTTCGCTTCTTGCATTGAAACGGGGATGAAATGAGCATCGCAGAGACCCGGTTCTCTAGAAAACGCGGCGCCGGAGGGCCTAAAATGACTCGGCTCATATCCCCGAGGGCCCCCGAGGACGCAAGGACCCCCGGGCCGCAAGGCCTCTGCCCTGACGCTGACCAGCCCTGAAGCCAAAACCTCTCAGAATTAAAAAAGTCATTCCGTGCCCAACGGATTCTCCTGTTCAAAAATGCGACCACGTTTGGCTCCATCTCCGCGTCCAGACACAGTTCTTGGGAGAAAAATGCAACCGTTTTTGCAACTAGACAACGTGCCCGCCGGGGCTGAAGGCTCAGGGAGCGGCGTCAATTTCCGAGAGGATTTTGCCGAGGATTTATTCAGCCTCGTCTGACTGGGGATGCTCAGAGCCGGAGCTGGATCTCTTACAAGGCGTTCCCGACCCTTGGTGCCCCGGCCCTCGAACCCTAAAAGCCGGTGTCGGCGAGGTCAATGGAGGGAAAGGAGGCGCGGAGGGCATGGGGCGCCCGGTCTAAAGCCGAGGGCGTCGCCGGGGAGGCCATCTCCGAGTGAGCAGAAACCACAGGGGTCAGGACCGGTTCTGTCCTCTTCTTTGAGCTCCTGTCCCTCCTCCGGTCTGCTAATCGCCGGTCCCTCCGCCGCCCCAGCCGGAGGGTTCACAAACAGCCGCGACTTTCAAATTGTCCTGCAGTCGCCAAGTTTAGAGACCGGGGACCCAGCCCACGGAGGACCGAGGTGGTTTGCTCAATTTAAAATAATACTTAATTTTATCAGTAAAGATTTATTTTAATTGACAGACCTCTTTCCCATAGCAGCTGACACTACAGGCATTTTGTTGTTGTTGTTCCAGATGATTTGGGCAAATCTTTGAAATCCCCAGAGCAGACAAGACTTCCCACCAAAATTCTTGCTCAAACAATTACATTACCTTATTTTGTGGGATCTGCTGGGCCAGTATCTATTAGCCAGATGGGACTCAGAAAATTGTCTGACAAATTGGGGTGGGGAAAGCGGCTTTCCATGATACAGTTAAACAGCTATAGCCAAAGCTTCAAGAGGTCATTTTCTTCTGTTATCTAGATAATTGTACCAAATACCCAATTTATTTTGACTGTGTAGATCCAGTTTACCACCAGATCAGCTCCAGGAGCAAAGCTCTAATCACGTCCTTCTCGTTTGTTTTGCTAAGAGCCAGTTTACCTAGTTCTGAGTCAGGTCTGAGTAAGGCTGAGGTCTGGTCTACACTAACAAAATAAAACTGAAAACTAAACCAATTACTGCACAAATTAAGACCATTCCCCCCGCCCAAAAAAAAGTGAGGGGGGGGGCAAGAAGAAAGAAAAGAAAAGAAAAAACCAATACAAAGAAGAAAACGAACTCCAACTAATGGAACTCTTTGCTTGGAGAAAGTCAGACCACTGAAACCTGTGTGTGTGTGTGTGTGTGTGTGTGTGTGTGTGTGTGAGAGAGAGAGAGAGAGAGAGGAAGAGAAGTGGGGGGTCTTCCTTACCAATCCCATTGCCCAGTGCAGACTAGGGGGCTCAGACTGCCTACGACCTTAACAGCCCTCTGCCCCCGCCCCCTGCCTGGGAGGACTACAGTCGGTACCCCAGCAGCCTGTAGGTTCCCGGAGTCCGCGAGCGTCGCGGGAAGCCGGTTTGCTTTGGCAAACCTTCCCACCCTGGGTCCGAGAGGCACGTGTGACTTGGAGAAGTCGGGCCGAGGTTGCTGAGAAACGTCCCCAAACAGAGGAGCACTCAACACTGAACATTAACTCTCCAGTTTCCCCTCCCTCTGCCCCTTCTCCTCACAGAATCGGGACAAGCAGGTGGACTTTCCCCTGTCTCCTTGCGCCAGCGAAGGCGGGTCCCTGGGAGTTGGTTGTGGAAGTGCGAACGTAGTATGGTCCCAGGTCCAGCTGGGTCAGAGGGAGGGTGGCCGACGCTGAGTTCTCTGGGATGGGACTGGCTCAGCCTGGAGACATTAAGGCAGGCCGCACGGAGGACCAGGAGAGGCTCCAAGGATGCGCCCGGGCTTGGCGTCCGGACCGGCATCATTCCTGGAAAAACCTGGAGGTCCCAACCTGGATCTCTGGGAGGGAACCCAACGCGGCAGAAGAGCGAATGGATCTGGCGCGGCTCTTCCCTGCTTAGGAATCGGCCTCTGTGGACCCGCAACCTTTTCTGACACAACTTCTGAATGGCCCCGGACGCCCCCGAGCCTCCCCCGCGCCTCCGCAGCGCGGGCGCCGGCCGGCCGCCGAGGCGGGCACAACGTGGGCACTCACCCTGAAAGCGGTGGCCGAAGAAGCGGTTCCGCAGCACCCAGGGATAGAAGTGCAGAGGGTCCCGGTGCTGGGCGCCGAAGAAGGAGTGCGGGGGCTGCAGCGGGGAGGCGCCCAGCTGGTGCGCCGGGTGCACGGTCAGCGCGTGGTGGTTCATGGCCTCGGGGAATACGAGCTCGGGACCGCCGTAGAGCGAGCGGCCGGCGCCCGCGGCGGCGGGGAAGCCGCTCACGAAGGCCGCTTCGGCTGCGCTGGGGTGAGGATAATTGAGCGCTGTGGGCCGGAGCGGCTCCTCCGAGGCGGCCGCCGCCAGGGGATGGGAGCCTGCGCCCCCGCCGCCAGTACCCCCTCCAGTACCGCCGTCCTTGGCTACCAAAGACTCGATGGTAAAGCCGCGCTTGGCTGTGGGCTGGAACATGGTCGCGGCCGCCAGAGCCGAGCGAGGCACCCGGGCTCTGGGGAGCGCTCCGCGTCCTGGCGCCGCCGCCGTGCGGGGTGTGCACCCAGCCAGGCACATGCACACACACCAGCACCCTTCACCTCCCCCGCCCGCCCGCCCGCGCTCAGCCCCTGCCCACAAGCCAGGCGCGGTGCGGCGAGGGGCGTGAGAGCCAGCGAACGCGGAGTCGGGCCACGGCGCGAGGCTAGGCGCGCCGGCCTCTGCGGCCAAGCGGGCAGCTCCCGGCGCCGGCACCGGCGCGGGCTCCGAACGAGGCTGCGAGCTGCCTCTACCGCCTGGGGACTGAACCCGGCCCCTTCCTTTCCGAGTCCAGCCAGGACCGACCCCCGCCCCCGGTCCTCCCAGCAGTGTCCCGCCCGGCCTCGGCCACCGCGCTGCTAGGCGAGAGTTAGCGGGCACCTGCCCCGCGCTCGCCCATTGGCCGCCGCTCACCTGCCCCAAGGTGGGGGGCGGGGCGGGGCGGGGCGAGGGACCGCGGGAAGGGAAAGGAGCCAGCAGTCGGAGGCAAAAACCGGACTGGAGCTTGCGCGGGGCGAGCTAGGCCTCCTCCTCCTCTCGCGTCTTCTCGCATCCCTGCCCTTTAGCTGAGTCTGGCGGCAGCCGTAAGCGTCTCCACCCAGGCCGGAGCTGAAGGAGGTGTGTGAGGGGTGAGGGGTCTGGGGCTTGGGAGAATCTCCAACCCCACTCCCCAGTGTGCAAATCAGTTGAACCCTCTCCAGTTCGTCCCGGGATGTCGTTTCAGTTCTCAGATAACTTGAATTCGAGTGCAATGTGGGTGTTTGGGGTCCAACGGATAAATTCTCCTGAGAACTTGTTCCCCTGGCCTCAAGGACCCTCGGGACCTCCCATCGTCCGTCTCCTGGGACGCAGTCTGAAGCCGCGGCCTTGCTCCTGAGGTTTCACGTTTTCTGGGTGGTAAGGGAGACAGCTTCGGAAAGCGGACTAGTTATTTTCAGAAGAGGCCAGGCCAGGGAAAGCGCTAGAGGAGCTGGCGGAGTGGTCACCCAGACGTCTCAAGCTGCAGTTCTTCGGGCTTGGAAGCAGGTCCTTGGCCCAGCCACGAGCATCGCGACCGGCTCGCAGTGCCATCTGCTTTCCTCGTCTTCTCTGATTGCGGAGCTTAGGTGCAGGCAGTCCAGGACAGGCCGGGGCCTTGAAGACACTGTCTTACGTTGGAGGTGGCCGAACAGTCCACAGCCATCGCCTAAGACCCTCCAAGAAGACACACAGGCCATCCCGGGACCGTAGCGGCCGCCTGGCTTCCTCCGACCCTCACCTTCCACTCGCGAACGCGGAGCAGCAGACTAGTCTGCTCCAGCCAGTTTCCATTTCGTGCACTGATTCGTCGGGGATGAGAGGGCAGTTGGGAAGGAGAACCAGTACTCAGCAAACTTTTCCACCAGGGCCTTCCAGGCCGCAGGAAAACAGCATCCAGGCCTAAGAGGACACTAGGCGGTGGTGGGGAGGCTGGGACCCGCACCCTGCCCGTGCACTGCGAGAAGCCGATCTGCTTCCTCGCTGCTGCCCGTCTTAGTCAGAGCGGCCTGGCCGGGGTGCGCGGATCCCGGCAGGGCGTCCCGGCGCCCAGAGGCCAGAAGGTCCTCGTGCCGCGAGGCTCTGCAAGGACTCCAGGCCAGGTCTTGAGAGTGGCCTGCCTGAGCGCCCGGAGTCTCGGCCGGGGAGAGCGCTCCGGGCGCCCTTGTTGCCACAAAGCGGGTTAAAGTCTATTTTCCACTCGACTGGTCCGAAAAGCCCCCGCGCGCCGAAGCCGTTCCGGCCCCCTTGGGAGAGGTGGGGAGGAGACCGCGAGGGGGTGGGGGTGAGACTGCCGCGCCCTGCCGCCGGTCGCGTCCAGAGCAGACCCGGGCGGAGCACCTCGGAGGCGCCCCAGAAACACCTGAGGAAGGAGTCGTTACTGAATTCGTGGCGAGGGCCTGTGTCTCTCTTGCTGGCCCCTCCGGTTCTTCCTGGCTCACTGTGCTGGTCTCTCCGTTTCTGTCTCAGGCTGTCTGTCTGTTTCTCCCTTTGCTGTCTCTTTACCGCCCCCCCCCCCTCCCCTCTGTTTCTCCCCCCTCTCCTTTTGCCTCCTCCTCCGTTCTGGGGAAGGAGAAGCTCCCCTGAGTGGGGACAAGGACCTAACCAGGCCATATCGCTGGGGTGGTGAGGGTGCGAAGCTGGGCAAAGACATGGAAGCGAGATTTTCGTTCTATGTGGAAGGAGACAACGTGAATTTTGCTGGAACAAGGTCCCCGCAGGGAGGCAGGTTTAGTTGGATAAGCATCAGCCGGGCCTGTTCTCTGAATGCCGCGAGGAGGGACTAAGTGCTTGGGCCTGTGGCCGAGAAGACTGGAGCCGGATCGGGCTGAACTCGGGCCCGGGCTTTGTTTCCCTAGCCGGTGGTGAACCTCACCTGTCTAGCTGCAGGCCTCCACCTCCTACCTCACTGCAAGGCCGGACACTGACCCCTGAACTCACTAAATAGGGCAGGTAGAGGAGCTTGGGATCTACTGGGCCATTCCTGGACACATCTACACTGGCCACGTGGACTTTCCTCATCTAGCTCTGGGCATACATCTCCCTATGTAAATCCATAGACCTTTATAGTGACAACTCCTTCCCTTGTTGTGCTTTCCAGATACTTGGACACCAGTTGTCTGTCATTAACCCTTTTTACAGATGAAGAAATGGACTGCACGGGACCCGTGACTGGAGTCTGGTGGTGGTCTGGGTTGAGGTGGGACAGTTCAGTGGGCCTGGCCTGGATCAGGTTCCGCCCCCATTCTACCCCAACCCCCGCCACTGCAGCTGGACTCTCACAAGATCTACCTTCATTTTCCCTCTCCTTAACCTCTCGCATTGTGCCTTTCTCTCACCTTCCTTTCCTGTAATTTCATAATTTCCCTCCTTCCCTTCCCTCCCTCGGCAGATACTTATCTCTTACCTGATTTCCTCTATTTCCATTGCTCTTAGGGCCTCTTTCCCCCTTGTTGCCTCCGCTGCAGTAGGTTAAGAGAAGAATTTTTATCTTCAGGAGGTCTCTAAGTCTCCCACTGTGTTCTGGATCCAGCATCAATGCCCTCCACCACGCCCCAAGTTTTTCTTGTGCCAGATTCCCTGCTTGGTCCCTGCAAAGTTCCCACAGGTCTCCCATTGCTTCCTCTCCTCACCAGTGGACAGCAGCCCACCATAACTCAAAAGTGCAGCGCCCCCCTCCACCTCTGCTCCCCAGCCCTTCCCCTCCACTTCCCCGTCCTCCCTTTCAGGCTGCTGAGTTCTGCAGGAGCCCCCACGTTAATCATGCCTCCCTCATGCTGGAGCACCTTATAGTCCCACGCATCTGCAGGCTGCTTGCCTTTTACTCTACACCTGCCAGAAGCCCAGCACCTTCTCTGGGTTCTCATCTCCCCAAACCCAGTACTTCACTTTATTTAGAGGAGCCTGATTGCTTGCTCAGAGGATAAGACCTGAACTATCTGTCCTAGTTCTAGCCCCATATCAACTTTTCTCCCCTCTCCATCTCTGGAATAGACTGGACTCAAGTCCTGACTCATCCATTTACCAATGGTGAGCCCTGGGGCCAACAATCTTGCCTCGGCTTGCACATCTGTGAAATGGTAAGCCTTTAGTGGGGCCTCTGTAGGGATTAAATGATGTAAGTTTGTGATGTCCAGGACCAATGCCTGACTCCAGAGAGGCACTCAGTGAATGTTACATTGTCTGCCTTTGCCTATGCAGGAAACCTGGGGATCATCCTCAAATCCTCATTCTTTCACATCCTCCTTATCCTATCAGTCACCAGGTCTTGAGGTCAAGTACTTCTCAAATCTATATCTTCTCCCTTTTTGCTTCTTTGCTGGCTGATTTCATTCTTCGTAACTCAGTTCAACTTCTCTGAGAACCATCCCCGCACCGCCACCCCCCCCCCCTCACCTCTCGCCACTCAGTCATAGCATTCCCCTGGAGGGTGGAGTTGTCTGTGGAGACATTGGTCCAAAACATCCCCAGTCATCTGCCTTTGGCCTTCCATCTTCCTCTTTCCTCTTCAGCCTACTTCATCTTCATGTCTACCTGCCCTCGTGTTTCCCTCACCCTGTTAACTTTTTTTCTTCACCACCAGCTAAGTCTTAAATAACTTTTTGTCCCTCTTCAGCTCCCTCATTTCCTTCTTGACACTGCAAGCCTTTATAACCTGGCTTCCATCCCCATCATATTAGGAATAAGCCTTGTAAAAGCTCCAAAACTTTTATCATGGTGATGTTACAACAGTAATGTGTGCTTACAGAGACAATAATAAGCAAAACAACCTCATCATGTTATTGTCAGATTGAATTAGTTATAATCCTCACCCAGTGGGCTTGAAGCAGTACATGTGTTACGCACTTGATAAATGTTAGCAATTATTTTGGAGAAGGCAATGGTACCCCACTCCAGTACTCTTGCCTGGAAAATCCCATGGATGGAGGAGCCTGGTAGGCTGCAGTCCATGGTGTCGCTAAGAGTCTCAGCGACTGAGCGACTTCACTTTCACTTTTCACTGTCATGCATTGGAGAAGGAAATGGCAACCCACTCCAGTGTTCTTGCCTGGAGAATCCCAGGAACAGGGGAGCCTGGTAGGCTGCCGTCTATGGGGTCGCACAGAGTCAAACACGACTGACACGACTTAGCAGCAGCAGCAGCAATTATTTTATAGAGCTGTGTTTTCCAGTATGGAAACCACGTGGCTGTTGGGTGCGCGAAATGTGGATGGCTTGAATTGAGATATTCTGTGAATATAAAATACACACTAGATTTGGAAGGCTGAGTATTAAAAATGTAAACTATATTAATATTTTCTATGTCGATTACATGTTACAATAATAATATTTGGGATATTTTGAGGTTAAACAAAATATATTATTTTTATCAATTTCTTTTTACTTTTTAAATGTAGCTACTAGAACATTTTAAAGTACTTATGTGTCTCACATTTCTATTGGACAGAATTGCTGTAGAAAATACAAGTCATCCAAAAAAGAGAGGAAGAGTAAATGGGTTTGGGGGAAGGGAAAACAGAGGTCTTATAATTGTCAAGTCTTCCCTCGCAGAAACAGCATTATGGAATTCTTGCAGTACATCCCTTCCAGTTCTTTCTGTCTCTATGTGTCTCCCTTAAAAGGGGGGAATCATATTGTACACACTTTTGTAAACTGCTTCTTTATAACCATCACAAGCATCTTTGTATCCATTAAATATTCTCTGTTGTGGGACATTTATGCTGTCACTATTTTAAACAAAATTTTGAGCCAGTCTTACTATCAATACATGTACATGGGTATTACTTTTCTATACATATTTCTAGAAGTGTAATTTCCAGATGTATCTTGATGGTTTGGGGGAAGAAAATGGACAGAATAAATAAGATAAACTTGCTATCATTTAATAAGTTCTATATGAAGTGCCACATGCTGTGCAATGTCCATTGTACATTAATTTTCAGATATGCAGCATTTTGATTCTTTTGAGCCACATTGCTAATTTGGCCCTGGAAATGTTGTACCCATTTATTCTCCCATGAGAGAGTTTGTGGGTTTCTCTTCATCTTCTGAAATGCTAATCAGGACTCCTTATTTCCAAACCCAAGTCTTTCTAGTTATAATTGTCAGTGGGCTCTTCAATATTTGACTACCTTCAACTTCCATTCTTTTGGAAATTCTCTCTTCCCTTCGTTTTCCTAACGAGTAATTGCCTAGATCTGCAGCCTCTGGGAATATCTCCTTCGTGGATTTTCCTTTGTTTTCCTAACTGTGTGTGTCCTTGAGACTTCCCTGTCTATTCCAACTTTCCGATCTATCTATCTATATACCATTATTTACTCCTGCAGCTTCAACCAATAACTGATACAGACCCCTTTATGGGTTTGTAATACCAGCTCTTTATTTTTCCCCAGATCAAGTCATTAGTTTTTCAGATATTTGTGAGATGCCTTCCCACAGGCTCCCGAGACACTCATAATACCCTCAAGCTGAGCTCAACATCTTGCCCACCAAATCTGCGCCCTTCCCTGGATCAGCTTCCTCTGAAACGGCCCCATCTTTCCCCAAGACACTGAGCAGCTAGGAAGCATCTGTGATGTCTTCCTCTTGGCCAGCACCCTGCACAGTCAGGCTTTGCATCCATTCCTTTCTTTCGGTGCCCTCTGCCACTGGCGCACCTCCTCCTTGTTACCTGTCCCAGTGATCCTCCTACAGTAATAATTTGCGGCCTCTCCTCTCTACGATTCATATTATATGTGGCTGCCAGATTTCTACAACACAACTCTATCTCAGTAAGATGTTTTCACACAACTGTGAGACCCAGGGCAGCTTCTTTACCTCTCTGTGACTCAGTTTTTTCACCTGCAATCTTCAGATAATAATAGTACCTGGAGAAATGTTGAAAGAATTAAAATGAGGTGATTCATGTATAGCTTTACAAACTCAATAAGCATCAACTGTTAGTGTCACTATCTCCAATAGAGTTCAAACCCCTTAGCTGGGCATTCAAGGACCTTCATGAACAAGTGCCTACTAGATCATGTCCTCTGCTCACCTAGGAATAAACTGCGCTGCACAATACTCCTGCTGCCCAAGGCATTTATCCAGACATCCCTTATTCTCTGTGGCTTGCTCTACCCATTTCTCCTCCCAAAAAATGTTACTCTAGAGCGTATGTCAGTCCCTTTTCTGAGAGGAGGAAAATTGTCAAAAGTGAATGAAGTCAACTGTATAGAATGACAACTTCATGAAAACTGGCATTTATTTTGTTCCTTGCTGTGTTCCCAATACGGAGAATAATTGCCTGGCATATAATAGATGCTTCAAGATTGTTGACTGAATATACCAATTTGAAAAACATAATTTAAGGTTATGTTTGTTCTGAGACAGTGTAAAAGTGTAAATTTTCATCACCATAGAACATAAAAAGATGATCCCATGCTCTGTGAGGTCTGTGATGAGAATTGGACCTATGCCTCATTTTAGGAGATTTCTTCTGCAGAGCCTCCAACAGATGGGAAAGGAAACCCAGACACTTTGAACTTGAACCCTGCCCTGTATTTACCTAAAGTCTTGAGTGGGGAGGACTAAATTTTCCAGTGTCTCTCTATATTGTAAAATGTGTGAACTTGGAGCAAACATCTCTTTCTTCTGGGAAGACCACTTTTGCAAGGACAAACAAAAGACTCAGTTCTTAAATGGAGCAATTAGAGATCCCATGAATCAGTGTTCTGCATAACTATACAAACATCTTCTCTCTAATAGGATGGTATCTTTGTAGGTTACTATTACTTCAGGGAAATATTTCTTTTCAACATATGGATCTAGACTCTCTCCCTGAAAATTAGAACTCTTTCTTAAGAGTGTAGACGTGCTCTTATTCAAATACTTCTATGGAATTGAAGGGTAGGGAAGGCCAAGCCCTTCACCTCCCATTGATAGTGTGGTCTTGACCAGAAGTGCCAAAGCCCACCCCAAGTTATTGATTCCGCTGAATACCCACTCAGAATGTCAGTCCAGAAGGAATATTTTGACTTTTTATTTTAAAAACTTGCAAACATACCCCAAAGTAGACAAAACCGTATAATGCCTATCCATGTTCCCTGTTGCTTAGATTTTACTCACATTTTTCCATTTTGCTTCATCCTTTTTTCTCTGGAGTATTTTAGAGTAAATTACAACCATCATGATATTTCACCTCTAGATATCTCACTGTGAATCTCCTTGGGGAATTCTTTTTGAAAAACCAAGACTTTTTAGCGTGTGAAATTTCAAACATCCTTTGTAGAGAGAATGATATGATGAATCTCCACATGTTTATCATTCACCTTCAGTTATCTGTATTTTGCCAGTCTTAAAAACATCTTTTTGAATGATTGCTGAGTTGGCACAAAAGTAAAGAAAAATAATTGCCCTTAAATTATAGAAATTTGAATTGAGACAAGGAAGTATATTCTGAAGTTAGAGTTTGTGTTGGAACAAATCCTAGTTCACTGGTGGTCCAGAGTTTGGGCTTTAAAGGGCCACAGTTTCGAAGGACAGGGGACAAAGAATGGGACAGGAAGTCAGATCAAAGACCTTAAAAGATGACATCTTGGCTGAGTGAATGAGAAAATAATTCACCTGCCACAAAAGGAGGTGGTGGACATATGTATCTGGCTTAGCTTTGGCTCTGTGTGGAAGGGAAAAAAGAAAACATGTTTTCTTGAGAGTTCCTAATCATAGCCCGCTCTACTTCGATTAGGGGCCAGAAATTTTAGGAAGCCTAAAAGAGTCCAAGCTGAAATTTAGTATCCACTGGAAGAAGCAAGCAAGCTTCTTTAGAGGAATACACCTGAAAGCCAAACTTGAAAATTTTTTTTAAATTTTATATTGGAGTATAGCTGATAAACAGTGTTGTGTTAGTTTCAGATGTATAGCAAAGTGATTTGGTTTTAAATATATATATATATATATATATATATATATAAACCCTATTTAGGTTATTACAGAGTATTGAGCAGTTTCTTGTGCTATACAGTAAGTCCTTGTTTGTTATCTGTTTTTACTATAGCGGTGTGTACATGTCAATCCCAAAGGCCTAATCTACCCCTCCCCCTGCCCCCGCCCTCCCCCCCCCAATCATAAATTTGTTCTCTAAGTCTGTGAGCCTGTTTCTATTTAAAAGTCAAACTTCAAATAACTTCCCCAGACAAAGTTCCAAGGAAGATAAACTCACAATCAAAATCACAAAATACACAGGGAAATAAACTACCATGAAAGTCAGCAGATACTATAAACTATGAATCAGACCTGCAGAGGTAGCATATATTAGAACTATCAGGTACAGAATATAAAATAATTATGTCTATTATGTTTTTAAAATAAAAGAGAGTATTAAAAAGAAACTAAAAATGCCTAACATGAGTGTGGAAAATGGTATAACTTCAGAAATTATTTGGCAGGGTTTTGTTTGGTTTTTATTCTGGCTGTGCCATGTGGCTTGCAGGATCTTAGTTCCCTGATCAGGGATCGAACCTGGGCCCTGGCAGTGAGATCACTGAGTCCTAACCACTGGACTGCCAGGAAATTCCCTTGGTAGTTTTAATTAAAATTATAATCTACCCATTCAGTCATTCTACTCCTGGGTATATATCCAAGAGAAATGAGTGCATATCTCCAAAACTTTATTCATAATCATCAAAACCTGGAAACAATCTACATGCCCATCAACAGTAGGGTGAACAAATAAATTATTAGACTCATACAATGAAGTGCAGTAATAATGAACAATGAATCAGGCAACAACATGAAGAGATCTCAGATGCACTATTGGGTTGATAGAAGTCAGAATAATGGTCATCCCTGAGGAATTCTCCAGTAGACTGGAAAGTGGAAGAGTGGAACATGCTGAGGTCCTAGGAATGCTCTATATTTTAACTTTGGTGGTGTTTATATGGATACACACAAACATAAAAGTTCATCATGAGTATACTTATGATTTACGTGTTTTACTATGTAAATTATGCCTCATATAAACAAAAGGGACTAGCCAATTTAAAAAAGGACCAGGGAGAAATATAAAGTAAAATTACTGAAACTAGAAACTCAATTTACAGAAAGTTAGTAGAGCAGACAGCACAAGAGAGAAATTATAACCTGAAAGATCTAAAGAATTGAGGAAATACAGCACAAAGAGAGGCAAAGATATAAAAACTTTTGCGAGTTTAAGGGATATGGAGGGTTGTCCATGAAAGATTATATCTAATCAAGATTCTAAAAGTAGAGAATAGAGGTCAGAGGCCAGAAGCATCATTTGAAGAGCTAATGACTAAGAATTTTCCAAAATCGATGAATGACACCAATCCTTGGATTAGGGAAGTCCACCAAATTTCTACAAGATAAATAGAAGAAATCCACACATAGGCAGTGTAATTGCAGAACATATAGGGAAAAGAGATCTTAAAAGCAGCCAGAGAAAAAGGACGGATTATTACAAAGCAATGACGATAGGACTGACAAGTGACTCTCAACAGTGGATACCAGGAGAGAGTGGAATGTATCTTCAAAGTAACGTACAATACAGAATTGTGTTGTTAACAAAACGGGTTTTTCAAGATAAGAGTGAAATAAAGACGTGTTTGGGCAAATCAAAAATGAAAATTTCTACCAACCTATCCTCACTGAAGGAATTTCAGGCAGAAGAAAAGTCTGAGATGAAAGGATAAATGGTGAGTAAAGTTAATATAACAAATATTGACTGATTCAAAAATAGGCAAGACTTGTACAGACATTTCTTTAAAGAAGATACATGGATGGCGAAGAAGCACATGAAAAAATGCTTAACTTCACTAATCATTAGGGAAATGCAAACCCAAATTATAATGAGACAGCACCTCATACTCACTAAGATGGCTACTATCAATAAAACAGAAAATAAGAAGTACTGGCAAAGATGTGAAGAAATTGAAAGGCTTGTGCCTGTTGGTAAGAATGTAGAATGGGGTAGCCATTGTGGAAAATAACAGTTCCTCAAAATCTTAAAAATAGAAGTACTGTATGATCCAGCAATTCTACTTATAGGTATAATACCCAAGAGAACTGAAGGCATAATTGTGAAGAGATATTTGTACATCCATATTCATTGCAGCGTTATTCACAATATCTAAAATATGGAAGCAAATCAAATATCCATCAACAGATGAATGAATAAGCAAAATGTTGTATGTACATATGTGATAGAATATTATTCAGCCTCAGAAATGAAGGACATTTTGCAATATGCTATGATATCAATGAACTTTGAGGACATTATGCTAAATGAAATAAACCAATCACAAAAATTAAATATTGCGTGATTTCACTTTTTGAGGGTACTTGAAACAGTCAAAATGATAGTGATAGAAAATAAAATGGTGATTACCAGGGACTGGGAAGAAGGGGGAATAAAGAGTTATTTTTTTAATGGGTAGAGAGCTTTAGTTTTGCAAGATGGAAAGAGTTTTGGAGATGGATGGTGGTAATGGTTGAACAACAGTTTGAATATACTTAATACCACTGGAGACGGGAATGCAATCCATTCCAGTATTCTTGCCTGGAGAATCCCATGGCATAGAAGCCTGGTGGGCTACAGTTCATGGGGTTGCAAAGAGTTGGACATGACTGAGTGACTAACACATAATACCATGGAACTGTACACTTAAAATGGTTAAGATGGTAAAGTTTATGTTATGTGTATTCCACCATGATAAAAATAATTTAAAAATGAGTAGTAAATGTAAACAAATGACGGCAATAACAAGAAATATGTATATATCCTAAAATATATATTTCTGGCAAAGTAAAAACTTTGCAACATATCCATCTAAAATATACATATTGATTGTAAAACCTCAATGTTCTTGTATAATTTGTAGGACCAAAAAACCACTAAATATTGAACAATAGCACATAGTTGGGGTGGAGCTGTGACCAATTAAAGCAGTAGTCCCCAACTTTTTTGGCACCAGAGACAGGTTCATGGAAGACAGTTTTTCCATGGACCGGGGTGGGGGGATTTGGGATGATTCAAGTACATTATATTTATTGTACACTTTGTTTCTATTCTTATTACATCAACACCACCTAAGATCAAGGCATTAAATTCTGGAGGCTGGAGACACCTGAATCAAAGCATATCTGAATTGCATATTTTTCTGAAGGAAAGTAAAGACAGTGATTAACTTTAGATTTTTGGAAGTTACATGTGCCTGATAAGATGTCTAGAGTAATGACCAAAAGAACAAAAACAGGATATTATTTCCACGTTAGTAAAAGAGGAACAAATTGATTTTTAAAAATCTAGAATGAAAGATAGTTAAACAACAATAAAATATCTTCTTAATAAAAACTGTAGTCCAGTGGAAAAATCTGAAATTCATGGTTTCTATACTATACAGTAGAATGCCACTAGGCTGAAAGAGCCCTGCTTTGGGACATTAATCTGGTTAGAAAATAACTGAGAAAACATGGAAAGTGTCATAACAAGAAGTGTTAGAGAATCTGTCATTGGCATTCTCTTCCTGGAGATGGAACACAATCACTGAGCAATTCTAAATAAATACTTAAATCACAGAAATTTAAAACATGATGTCAAAACAAAAGTTTGAGTTTCTATTTTTCACAAAAATTTCTAAGAGTTTACCATCAAATTATGATGCCAAATAGAATTGTGAGGAATAATCACATATTTCACCATCAAGAGTTAATCAGGGTTGATGTGAAGATTGGTATAGAGAGTAACACATTTCAAGCCAAGATTCTGTATGTGGTTTGAAATTTATGAAAGAAAGTAATAGGCCTTATCAATCTGAAACTACCTTCAGACTATTGCACAAAAACTTCAAGGAGAATTAAAATATTCTTTTAAAACTGTTATATTCAGATTACTGATGGATGAGACAGAGCATTGTAAAAGATGTGCTGTTTTTTTCAATCCATTCTATGGAATGGGTATTTTGTTATTCTGCTAACAAGATTTCAGGAATGAAAGTACTTGAAAAAAATTACTGGAAATTTCAGACATCCAGAAACAACATGAAATACATTTATATTGGTATAATTTTATAGAAAACATCTACTTTTTGGTGACATTGTCTTTTGTAAACTATGATTTGATTAACTGAAACCTAATGAGGAAAGCAGACTGTATCTACAGCTGAAAATGAAAACTGTGTCTATCAAGGGGATAGGGAATCTAATTTGTGAACAAAAGGAAGTATTTTGCATTGGAAAGCAAAGAGAAATATCAACTAATTTAAGTTGGTTCCTACAAATTGTTCTACACAATATGAAACTTAGGCAAGTTGCTTAATCTTTCAGTGCCAGTTTCCTTTTTGCAATGGTAATATATCATAGAACTTGCTTTGAGTATATAAATGCAAAGCACATAAAATTGTGTCCAGCACATAGCAAGTATTTAGAATTACTAATAATATAATATAGACATTGTTTCCTTAAATTATGCATCAGATACAAAAAGACAACTGATGGTGTAATAACACTAAACTCTGTGCAAGTTTTTTTGCAGAAAATGTCTCAGACCATCCTAATTAAGCAAATATTCCTGGGTGCCATGGCTATGGATGAGTTCACAGGGAGGCTCTTATGTGAAATTATTATGGAAGCTGATTTTAATAAAATGCATGGCTATATCTACATGGGAGCTGCTGACACAAGTGAAAGATTTAATGTTGTTGCTGCAACGTTTACGGAGGATGAGCCAAGAGCTTTGTACACACATTGTCATGCACATCTTGGGGATTTAATGGTGTTGAGGTTTGTTGGGATATGAAAGAACTCCGCAGTGATCTCAGTACTGTCAATTCTTTGTACGACACTATTCATGCATCTCTGAAAAGCTGGCAAATTTTCAAAACATTTGTAAGCGGAGTGAAGGCATAACATACAGGAAGCTCCAAGGTTGTTGAAAACATCTTGGATTGTTGGTTGTGTCTGGGGGAATTTTGCAGATTATTCAAACATGGGAAGTTCTATCAAGCTATTCTTGAGATGCACAGGTGGCTGGTGCGGTGAGGCAGACTCTGGTTTCCAAATTTGAATTCACCTTTGTTTACAAATTTTAACAAATTTTAAACAAAAGGATAAGCACTGCAGGCATTTTTTTTTTTTTTTCCTAAAGAGCTTCCAAGGAAGCTATAGACATTTTTCTCTTTGCCATCAAAGTTAGAAGCAAAATTTTATGGTTTATCATCTGAAAGAAGTGATAACTATTTCAAAATCATTTGGGACAGAATAGAGAAATTATGCCAAAAAGTAATCCCTAACGATTGCAACATGGGAAAAAATTGTTTTAAGAAAAAAAGTTTTCATGTTGATTCAGATAAAACATTTCCCCTATTACATAAAAAAGGTATAATAAACCTTTATTTTGAATAAATAGTAGTCATATTGCTAAACTTGTATTTTCAAAAACCAGTAATAGCTGGTTAATAAAATGAAAGAAATTTCAGAAACACTATCTTGTGGAACAGTATATTAAATGAAGCGAAACATGTACAAGAATTTTCAGTGCTCCTGCCTGCCATGCCCAGACCTCCACACACCCAAACTGTCCTGGGTGAACCACAGTGCCCTCCTCCTGGCCACAGCTGATTGGACTGAGATGGGTACCGTAAGCTTGCCCATCACCTTGATTTCGGGCTGGGCTCAAACAGTGAGATTCTCTCTCAGGCATTTGAGTTAAGTGACTTACAGTGAAATGACCCTCTACCACTAGAGGGGCAGAGGGGCAGAGAGCACTGCAAACCCGAGAGGTGGGGATGGAGGAGGCCCTGAGGGCTGGGCCTCCAAGCGAGCCCAGGGAAGCCCAGCCCATGCAGAAAGGCCATCCTGGCTTCAGGCCAAAAGCCTGCTCTGCTGAAGGTCAGGAGCCCAGCCTGGAGCATGGAAGTGCTCTCCACCCCTGTCTGTCTCCCCTAGTCTTTGAGAGCAGTCCTTGCATTGTCTCCTGTCCTACAGTAATGTTTGCCAGACTTCCTGATAAATGGGTTAATTAGGATCAGAGGACAGTTAGGAAGTATCTGCTGGATGCCAGATGTGATGAGCATGGTAGGTACTGCAGGAGAGGACTCTTGGCCTCTTTCTGGATCTCCCGGAAGATGGCCAGAGTATTGGTGGGGAGAGGCCTGAAGAAAACTGAGACAGCCTTGAGAAGCCTCAGAAGCCAGGGGCTGAGGACAGGGGCCTGTTAGTGTAGACAGTCATCCCTAGGAGAGCATCCCCATGAGAGCCCAGTGCCTCGGTCCCAGTGCTTCAAAGACTCCCACCATCTGGCCTCATCTACTCCTGACAGGCCTCGGGACACCCAGCTGGCTGGGGTACATGTCCTCACACACCATACCCCTCACTGCTGTGCCATCTACCTCTCACCAGAGCCAGCCCTGCTCAAGCTTCAAGGCTTCTTCTAACCTCACTTCTCCCAGGCAGCCTTCCCCACCTTTGGAGGCTTTGGGCCTCCATTCACTCTTGCATTTCTTAACTCAGGAAAGGCATGTGGCCTGAACCCAGGACTCCCCGCGGCCACAGCACAAAAAGAACAGGACCGCCACTGCCCTTGATCCCCACACCAGGCATGTAGGCCCTCCTCACCCCATCTTTTGCCTCATCCCATGACCCATCCCCCAATGAGAAAGGAGAGCCACAGGAAGTCTTTTCTCCATCATCCATGCCTGAGTTTCTGGTGGTTTCAGCTGTTCTCTTTCATTCTGCCTCCGCAAAGGTACAGGATGCTTCTCACCTCCACCCACCCCCAGGGACACTCCCGTGTCTCCCCCAGGTAGCCAACCACCCTTTAACAACACATTTAGCGCTCAGGTGTGTCGAGCCCATGATTCTTAGTAAGCTTGGTAAGCTGGCAGCTCTCCTGGAGACTCCTCTCTTTCTCAGGGGATCACAGACTTGGTCCCCTCGGCCACCGCTGAGTCTCTGCTGCCCTTCCCACCCTGCTGCCCCCTGCCGCTCAGGCCTCAGCCTTGCCGCTCCCTTTCCCTGTAGTATGAGAGGCTGGTTCCAGGCCCGGAGTCTGATGTTCTCAGTGATGGGTGGAATTTTTGATTGCTTAGACATGAACCATGAGAAAGGCCAGGACATGCTAAGCCAAGCTGTCTCTGGCTGCAGTGGAATCCCCATCTTACCGCCTTCAGTGTAATTTGTTCTTCCTCCGGGAAGCCTCCCCGACTACACTAATTCTAACTCCCCTGGATCTGCCAGTTCTCTTCTAGAAAAGTTTGAAGCTCACAAGTGATTCTGTAATGTGTTCAACTTTTGCTTCTCTATAAATCCTTTGTGTATGTATAGAACAGTGTGGTTATGTGCTTCCCCAATATTCAGCAGATATTTCCTGATCACCTACTACAATGATCACCTACAATGCTGTGCCAAGCATTGTCCTTGGTGCTGAGGACAAAGCAGTGAGCAGAGCGAAGCATGGCTGCCCTGCCATGGAGCTTACCCAGTAGCATGTTGGGCGAGATGGAGCAAGCAGCCCGGCTTGGTACAGTGTGAATGGTGTTGAGTGGGTGGCAGGAGGTTTTAGGAGCAACATGGCAAAAGCACAATATCAGAGATGCCAACCGTTTCTTGTTCCACCCAAACCCTAATCTGAGGAATCTTTGGTCCAAACAGCCATATTCTGTATGAGCCACACAACCCCAGAATAAAGCAGACCCGACAAAACAGGCCCTTAGGTCAAGCTTAAGCACGCATTGGGATTGGCCAGGGGAAGCCACTGGGGATGTGAAGGATCAAGCAGACTCAACCACCATGAGAGGAGCAGGAGGGAGTCTCCTGGAAGTAAGAGCGTTTGTCCCCGTGTGAGTGAGACTTCCAGGGGGCTAGGCCCCACAGCTGCACTCACTGTCGCATGAGCAAAGCAGTAGACATTTGATTAAAAAAAATCAGGAGAGCTACGTTTGGTTTGAACAGTGTACATTTTCCCATCCCTCCTTCCTTCTTTTTATTTCTCAGTTTATTCTCTCTCTTATTAAATTTTCTTCTAATTGCCAAGGAAAGGAATTTTCACGACGGAAAATTTTTCAGTACACTATAAAGCAAAAAGAGCTACATAAAAATTCTTCAAAGCTCTACCACTCAGATATGATTATTGTAAACTCGGTGTTACTGATTACAACTAATACTTGTTGAGCTCTTTCTAGATACAAGGCACTGAGACTTACCATGTGTTATTTTATTTAGTCCTCATGACACTCATGCAACTCAACCTGGCAGATAGAGGAGGACACTGAGGCATGGTCTAAGTAGAAGGCAGACTGCATCATGAATCAGGGCAGGTGATAAGCAAGCTGAATGATAGGCAGTGTTCCGTTTTTGTTGATCTTAAAAAAAGATCATAAACAAATATGGGCTCCTGTTTCTTTTTACAAATATACTTTGAAGAAATTTTAAGTAAAACATAGTCATACTTAATGCACTTTATACAGGTCCAATCATATATTTGTGCTGGAGAAAGTAAAAAATACAAGTGACTGTAACAAAGAAAACAAAAATCATCTGTGATCCTCCCACCCAAAAGACCACCGTTTACATTTAGAATCTATCCTCCTTTCCTGGAATGAATTTAGAACTAGGGACATAGCTGCAGCTCCTAAATAGGCAACATCACCCAGGGAGCCTTTTAATGAGCTGGGAAGCCGCATGAGCACACACTGGAGGATGTGAGTTATGTTCGAAACCCTGAAGAACACTTCTGTCTGATGGCAGATGAGTTTGTTACAGACTGTAAGGTTAAACACTGCACAAAGTCTTTACAAACACCCCAGTGGCAGTGCAAGAGGAGCTGGGCTTTCTCCCCAGAGATGCACGAGCTGGAGAAGTCATTTCCTGTCTGAGCCTCAGTTTCCTCATCTGTACAATGAGCTGCTACCTTTCGAAGAATGAGTGAATGCCAGCAGGGTTTCATTTCTGGGTTATTGGCTGCATTTTAGGTGATTCCTGACACAGTTCCCACCCAGCTCTGGCACGAAAAACAAGAGGGCCAGTATTAATGAAAGAAGCTGGGGTCAGGGAACACCAAAGGCTTAAGGATGCCCAAAGGAGGGTGTGAGCGCTATTTCCCTGGAGGGCTGGGCCAGCCAAGCCGATTAGGGCCCCAGAGCAGCTGTGGGCAGAGGGAGGCCGCTGGGAGTGAGGGGATTCAAACGGCTCTTTCCCACCCTCTCCCCCACCAGCCTGCTCTGTGTAAAAATTCCAAACTCCCAATCAAACCCCCATCTCTTTCTTCTTTCATTCACCTGCCCATCTTCCTCTCCTCTTCTCTCCTTTTCTATCCAAACTCATAATTAATCGCTCAAGGCAAAAGTAATGAATGTTAATTGGCCATCTGTAGGAAGACTAATTAAAATCTACCACGCTGGGGTTTCAAACATACCTATAGCAACGGAGTGAATCGGGAATGAGGCGAGGAGGGACCGAGGTAACAGCTGAAAGACTGCAAAACACCATTGGGCTTAGGTGTGAGGGAACAACGCCAGAGAGGGGCTGAGACACTGGAGAGAGGGAGAGGGAGACAGAAACTTACTGGATTTATTCTTACCACTGCAGGGCCTGGCGTTTGGTGGCTTTCTGTTCTGTATTTAACAAACACATTTACACATTTCTTTCTCCCTGGACGTGGTTTAAGGGGTGGCTGGAGTTTGTCGACACACAATTGTCATTCCTTGGCCCCAGGCCTGAGCACACCCCTTTTTCCAAGCACACTTGCACCATGTCAAAATCACACGCGCACACACACACCCCCCACACACACACTCCCACATATGCTGACTGGTTAAATCTCTTGCACAACTTTGCACAGGTTCAGGCTTATCACATTATACACATGCACATTCAGTTATAACCTGAGAGCAACCCAGGGACATGTGGTGACACACAGTCCCAGGTAATCATGTCTGCACACTGTTCTATGCATGTATGCTTTAAGCATACAAACCAACTGTTATGCAGATATGAATATGGCTGTGCACTCACGGTAGTTTATACCTACACTCAAATTCACACAATTGTCTTCTAGATATGCACAGATGATACCCAGGCCCACATTTGCATGCATATACTGTTACCTGGCAAGTTTTACATGAAAAGTTTTATACACAGGTATACTATGGTGACTTACATGGTGAAGAATCTGTCTGCAATGCAGGAGACCCAGGTTCAATCCCTGGGTTGGGAAGATGCCTTGGAGAAGTGAATGGATACTCCAGTTTTCTTGCCTGGAGAATCCCATGGACACAGGAGCCTGGCGGGCTATAGTTCACGGGGTCACAAAGAATCAGACATGACTAAGTGGCTAACATTTTTCATGCCTAAGCAGAGCCAACTATTAATACTAAGGTGGCAAACAGTGACCGACATATACTAGGCTGGGGGCCAGGGCAGGCCTATGTATGATTCATATGTATCCACATATGTGCACACAGAGACTCCGGCCCCAGGAAAGAACACAGCCTGAATGATGACCACTCACCTTCTCGGGAACACAGAGCCGGTGTCACCGCAGCAAGCGCTTAGGCCTCATGTCCGCTTTCACTGCTTTGAGCAATGCAGACACCTACAACCTGCCTAGAGTGGCCCATCCAACCTTCGGGCAGAAAGCATGGTGGATCTTGGGAAGGAGCGAGAGATGACCTGGGGGTTGGGACTGGCTTTGAGGAGGCAGGGCGGAGGTGAGGCTGCTGGTGAGTGGGATGGGTGGCAGGGCCTCTGGACTCTCCCTATCTTGATGGGGTCAGTTATGTGGGTGTGGGGAGGCTTCCACCACTGGGCCTGGCACTGTGGGAAGAGCTCTGACCTGGGGCGGGGTGCCTTCCACCAGGGCTTTTGTTCACTTAGACAGAGAAGGCTGCCCTCCTTTCTGAACAGATTCGGAGGACTCTTCCTCATGACTGTAACATCCCTTTATGATAAGTGTAGATGAAAGCAGGAAGGAGTGCAAACACACGGAAAAGAACTTCCTGACACAGGGGGCCAGGGGTAAGAACCTGGAAAGGCTCAGTGAAGAGAAGGGAGCCAGCCTCCCCTGCTTCTCACCAGAAAAAGGCAAGCACCCTGGGCCGTATGCCCACACTCCCTGCTCAGGATCTGAGACTCTCAGACCTCTATGGCTCAGAGTCAGTGTCCCAGCCCATCCCTAGGCCCAGTGGGGAATCCAGCTGGGAGAAGAGCCAGCCAGAGGAAGGCCATGGCTTTGGCGCTCCCAGAAGGAGCTGCAAGCTGGGTGCGTCCCCGGAGGTCAGGAGTCAGCCACCAAGGGGATCCTGGCTCTAGTCAAAGGCTGCGAAGAACCCCTGAGGTCAGGGAAGGACAGCCATACAGGAGGCCAACATTACCACCCCTGCGGGATCCAGGCAGTTTGGCCACCCTTCCTCCCTACTGACAGATGAGGACACCCAGCGGCTCCAGTTGCCCGGGGCTGCATGGCTCTAAGAGGCCAAACCAGGCCACAGAAGCCAAGTCCGGTACTAGGCCTCTCTGTGTGCAGGCCGGGAGGGAGTGGGCCTGCTTCCCTGGGTGTGGACTTCCGGGAGAGCCTCCGGGTCTCCGGGGATCTCCCTCTGCCGGGCTGAAGGCCTCAGCATTCTCTGGGAGGAACAGGCGCACACATGCACACACTCCCACACTCACACACACAACCCTATGACAGCTTCTACATTTGGAGCTGACAGATGTGCAAGGTAACAGCTCCATGCCGCCTGTGCAGCTGAGGCCCCACGTCAGAGTGGGATTATTTCCAGCGAGGCTCAGGGCGGCTGCATGAGCGCAGGCCTGGGTGTGTGTGAGGGTGTGAGTGCGTGTGAGGGAGAGAGGAGGGAGAGTGTGTGTGTGTGTGTATGTGGTTTCTCTTACTCTCTCTCCTTCCATCTGAATCTGTCTCACTATGCTGCAAATCTTTCTGTTTTCCTCCGTGTTTGTCTGTCTTCCTCTTCTGTCCTGTTCAAGGTGTCTCAGCCATTCACCCTTGCCGTCTGAGTTTTGTCGTCTTGACTTGGATGCTTCAGAGAAGAGAGAAGACGCGCCTCCCCTCGACTCCCTCACTTAGCCCATCCCTTTCCTGCCACACCCAGCAGGCCTCAAGGACGGACTCTTAGAGAAAGCCCATTTTGTCTCAGAGGACGATGCGGGTGGTGGAAGCTGGGATGGTCACGAGGCTGAGAGCAGCTCCCTGCCCGACTCCTCACCTTGGTCACTGTCTTCAGGCTTGGCCTTCTTCTCCTACTGAGCCAGCTCACCCGCTGCTCATCACTTATGTGCAGGCCTCCCTTGCTTCCCAAATGTTCCATCTCCCTCTTGTTATTCCCAACTCCCAGCACAAGCTCAGCCTGCCCATGGCCCTGGGCTGACCCCAAATTTGGACTCACAATGACCCTGACCTTGCCCGCATATTAATCCTTAATTCTGACCTAGACTAACCCCAACTCTTAAGCCTGACTCTGTCTCTTGAACCTCCCTTTCTTTGAGGGGTTAGCTCCTTTGATCTCTGCCAGTATCACCTGAGTTTACAAGGTTCACAGCTCACTTTTTAAATTAATTAATTAATTTTCACAGCTCATTTTTTAGTACTGTAGCATTGGAGTGGGGACATACTTGGACCCACCGAATGGGACTCTGCAGTAAAGGAGGAACAATGGAAGAGTGATTTTTTTTTTTTATTTAACTTTCTTGGTGATTCTGACACAGGCCAGTCCTACCCATGTACAAAATACACACACAAGGACTTGCCTTTAGGGATTCCAAGGGGGAATCCAAGGGGGTGGGGTTTAACCCCCCACACAGGGAAGGCTGGGGTGGGTGGAGGCTTGTCTGCCAGGCACCAGTCATCACACCCAAGCCCTTTTAAATGCTTCACTATATACCTGGCAGTGGGCCACTATGGCATTCACTTGCTCACTCATTCATTCATCCATTCACTCCTGTATCCCTTATCCATTCACTCATTTATCATCAAAGACTCAACAAAGCCTCAAAGAATTAGGTCTGCGTAAGGTCTGTGGGATGCACACAGCCCTTTGAGCCTTGGATCCCTGGGGTCAAACTGGGCCTTTGAAGGGCAGGACCTGACAGGAAAGGACTCCTCAGCAGCTGGACCAAGACCTGAACCAGAGTATGGACCAGACAGATTCCCGCGGCCCCAAGAGGAGGCACCAGGTCTCGAAAGTGGGACCTAAGCCCCTCTTTCCTTGCCCTGGGGTTGGGGATGAGGGACATGGGCCTGTGGGCTAAGAGACCACTAGACAGCTTGCAGGTCGGTCAGCTGAGGAATCGTCTGAGCCCCTGGAGTCCGTTGGGGGTAGCCCTGAGAGGTGGATCCCTCAAAGGAAAAAGGAGACTTCTTTTTCCCTTCCTTCCTTTTTCCAACTGCTTCCTGAAAGTCAAAGGTCAGGACCCTCTCAGCTCACACTAAGGGCAGTTAGAGCTGTGGGGTTGGGGGAAATGGGAGGCAGAGGGGATGGCAGGGGAGTCTTACTGGAGTGGGATAATTTGGGGTGGGAGTGGGGAGGTGGGCTTTACTTCAAGTCTGAGGGAATGTCTAGCATTTAGCCCTGCCTCCCAGCACTGCAGGAAGAAGTCCTTGGGGCTGGGGCAGAGAAGCAAGGACAGTTCACTCTCTCCTCTGTCCAGCTACCCTCTAACCCCCCCTTCAGTGGCCCGAGGCTCACCGTGAATCCTCAGCTAACCTCCCTGCAAGCTGCCTGGTGTCTTCAGGCCCACTCCCCTCCCCGCCACCCCATCACTGGGTGATGCTGTGGGGGGCCCACCCCGGTGACCGGCAGTGCTTTCACCCACATCCCTGTCACCGCACAGGACCCCCGTGAGCTCCTGTGGCGAGGGCGCAACGCTGGGCACTGGGAACAGGAATTATTGCACACACGTCTGCACAGGAGGCCGTGTTCTGCGGGGAGAGGCTGGGCGAGAGGAGGCTGGAAGGCAGCAACCCCGAGCCCAGCTCTGAGGTGAGGCCCTGGGGAGAGCTGGGGGCACCCTGCCCCAGGAGTGGTCCTGAGAGGCCAGGTAGGAGCAGCTGCTCACATCCAGCCTTGGCCAAACAGTGGACTCAGGCACCAGCCTGTATTTTATTCAGGGGGTGAAGGAGAGGAATTGGGGGTGGGGAGGGAGCTTCTGAGCAACTCAGTCCCCGCTGGTCATGCTCACCGACAGAGGTGGGTGCTGGGGATCCCTGGGGTGCGCCTGGACTATCCCCCTCCCCCGCTCCCACAGGCCAGCTGCTGGCCTCCAGCTCAGGGGTATTAAACACAAAACCGAAAAACTACCAGCTCATTCACGCCACAGACAAAGAAAGCTTGTTTGTCTTTAGGCTAATCTGAGGCCCGCACGGCCAGCAGCTGAGCTCTGGGCACGTGCAGGCGTGTATTGTGTGTGTCCGAGTGCGCCCATGTGTGTGGCAGCCGAGGGCAGGCTGTGCACTCCGAGAACACACAGGGCTGCCCCGGAGGTGGCCGGAAGGCCTCCCTGCCCCAGGGGCGCAGGACCTGGGGAGGCCGAGTCCTGGCCAAGAAGCAAGGCCTGGGAAATCCCTACGGGCAGAGCACAGGGGTCACTACAGAGGCCAGGAGGACCCGCCGGGGAGAGTGATCCCGGCTCTTCTGCCTCCCCAGCTCCCTGGGGGCCCCTGAGAGTCCAGAAAAGTACAGGCAGAGAGAAAGGTCTAGGGTCGTTTCCAAGGCTCTTAAATCCCCCGACTCTGAGCTGAGAGAGGCCATGTCAGGCGTGGGAGTGCGTTGCCACCTTGTGGGGACATGTGGTACTTCTCCCTAAGTCCTGGCCAACCAGCTTCCTGGGGACGGAGGCAGCCCCACTGGACATCAGACTTTTTGCTGGTGCCGACTGCCCTTACATTCCCTTGGGAGCAAGAGGCCAGGAGAGGAGCTCTGACCCACACTCACCAGGACAGAAGTAGGCTGGCTCACTGCCAGGCTGGCCCAGCCCCACCCACAGAGGCCAATCTGATGACTGCAGATGCAGCCTGACCACACTTGAAGCACCTTAGAGAAAAGTTTGCAGGAAAGAATCTTAGAGCTCGTCTATTCTAAGGAAACTGAAGCCCAGAGACAAGCCCCTGCCCAAGGTCCACAGCATCTCTATCATAGCGGAAAGTGAAACCGAGGGTTCGACTCCCAAGACTCAGCATTTTCCTGAGGGTCTGGTGAATCCAGGACAAGCTGTCCAGACAGAATCCCAGCCCAAGAGGCCAGGATTACAGGGGATGCAATGAAGACTCTTGCCACATATCAGCGAGGGGACGGGCATCTGAGCCACATGGAGATGAGGCTACAGGATGGTCTGGATCTTGATACTATTAGTGCTAGTTGCTCAAGTCATGTCTGACTCTTTGTGACCCCATGGACTGTTGCCTGCCAGGCTCCTCTGTCCATAGAATTCTCCAAGCAAGAATACTGGAATGTGTTGCCATTTCCTTCTCCAGGGTATCTTCCTGACCCAGGGATCAAACCCAGGTGCTCCTTTACTGAGGACCCATCAGGGATACCCCATCTTGATATTAAAAGGCAATAAATAATATCAGCTTCTGTGGGCACTTACTGTGCTGAACATTTACAAACATTATGTCATTTAATACTCATGATGCCCCTTTGAGGGAGGCACCATTATAATCTGCTTTTTTTCAGATAGGGAAACTGAAACAAGAGTAACTTGCTCTGGGTGGCAGAGCAGGGATCTGAGCACAGTGCCTTTGACTCCACCGAGGGCAAAGGCTCTGCTGGGTGAAGAAGGAGCATGAGTTGCCCCCTCCCTCCTAGGGGACCCAGCAGGGCATGGCATGCCAGCTCTAGCTCAGGGCCTGCCTCCACAGTGACCGGAGCCGCCTCCGGTTCCCCAGGAGGCATGGCCTCAGCGCGCCCTCTGCTGTGCACAATGAGGAACAGAGAGATCTGCCCGGCAATCAGAGGCAGGGCTGAGTCCCGAGATGGCTGGCAAGGCCCATGGGCTCTCTGACCAAATAAGGAACAGGGGCAAAGGGCTGGCTGGCTGCAGACCACCACCACTGCAGAGATCTCGGCCTGGCCCACACCTACTGATCTGCAGAAGGATCGCACCCTTGGCTTCTCAGGGTTTTTCCCTCTGAGAATCTTGTCTACCTCCCAAAAAGGCATGTTGGTCCTATGCCCAACCTTCTGAGGGTCAGGGCCATGGGGCAGATGAATGTTACCAGGAAGGCCCACGACAGGTCCTCTTAAGATCTGGGATCCAAAAAAAAAAAAGATCTGGGATCCATCCAGAGCATTGCCATGTGGGTAAAGGGCAGAGTTTGGAATCTAAGAGAGCCAGGGAAACTACCTTTCCCCAAGGGCGGGGAAGCTGTAAGTCAGGCCCTAAAGGCAGGATACTCTCTGAATAGGTCAAGGGTGAGGAAAGGGTATAAGACTGGGGTAAGAATAAGCAAAGGCATAAGGAAGGCACAGGTGTCTGGGCAAGTCACCTAGGACAACTTTGTTTGAACCTGGGTTTGCTACTGAGTGGGGCTCTGTGAGAAGAGGTAAACAGCCCCAAGACGCCCCAGGACATGAGGGCAACACCCCAAGTTTGGATTAACTGCCTCAGGTACACCCCTTGGGTCGAGGAAACCAGGGAGTTAGTCATAGGGCCTGTAACAGAAGAGAAAACAGGTATTAATAAAGGACAATCCACATTTTATTTGTATCTGCCTTTAATATGTACAGAAACTCTCAGGCTCCTTCCCCCATCTGGTGGATAGATGGCAGATTCCGGAAAGAGGAGGAATCAGAATGAGGACACAGAGTTCAAGTGAAGGTCTTGCTACCCTGGGCAAAGAGCATCCCTGTCCTCCTATCCCTCCAGGCCACCTGTCAATCTGTGTGGGTCCATCCCCCTTCCCCATGGACTGGTCACGGGCCGGAGGCCCATCCTCCTTTTCTCAGTGTTTTTAGCTTCCTGTCCTAGTTTTTCCATCCCTAAAATTCTATTTCTAGGGAGAAGGAACACCAACAGCCATAACTTGTCTCTCCCAAGTCCACTCCTAACTCACGGTGATCAGTACAGATACCTGAAAACTGGGAACTCCAGCCACCCAGGGCCCTCGCAGCTGGCTGGATCTGAGGGCAGGGCAGTAAGCATGAGTGCTTATCTGTGTAAGGCAGGGTTGGCAGCGCCACTGTGGGGAGGCACAGGGCTCCTGGGTGGGCCTGTAAGAGGGGGAAGAAAGCCCCTAAAACCAAGGGCATGGTCTTATTCATCGTAGAAATCAACATGGGCTCCAGACTTGAACTTGTCGTTTTGCAGCAAGCTCAGAAGTTTCTGGGCTGATATCTTGCAATCCACAAGTTCCCCCTTTCTCTTCAGCTCCTGCAGACGTTTTCGCAAGTCTGGGTCCACAGAGGTCTCCCGGGCTAACTGCTGCATGTCAGTGTCCAGGGGACCTAGGAGATGAAGTGCAGAAGATGAGGGGACACGGCTGAGGCAGGGGCCCCTGATCTATGTGTGGAGTTGGGTGGAGTCAGGTCTGGCCAGAGGCAATACCTCACCTTGGCTGACACGTGGTCAGCATCACCAAAGGCTCCACACTGTCACTATTAAGCTCCAGACTCATCCAATGTCCACTGAACACAGTCCCCTTAGACTACCAAATCTACAGATTCACACTACCCCATCACCACTCCGCAAAGTCCCAGAGCAGAGACAGACACTGTCCCTGTGGGAGGAGAATGAAGTGAGCAGCCAACTTCTCAAGTGCTCCCGAGCCAGCCCACCCTAGCACCACGTCAACTCCCATGGCCCTAGGTGGCTCCCTGTGTGTTCCCCAAAAGTCTACAAACAATAAATGCTGGAGGAGGCTGTGGAGAAAAGGGAACACTCTGCACTGTTGGTGGGAATGTAAATTGATACAGCCACTATGGAAGACAGTGTGGAGATTCCTTAAAACACTAAGAATAAAACCACCATATGACCCAGCAATCCCACTCCGAGGTTGGTTTCCTACCGTGAGGAAACCAAAATTGAAAAAGACACATGCATCCCATTGTTCATTGCAGCAGTATTTACAATAGCTAGAACATCAAAGCAACCTAGATGCCCACTGACAGATGAATAGATAAAGAAGTTGTGGCACATATACACAATGGAATGTTACTCAGCCATAAAAAGGAACGCATTTGAGTCAATTCTAATGAGGCAGATGAACCTAGAACCTCTCATACAGAGTGCAGTTAAGTCAGAAAGAGAAAGATAAATATCGTATACTAACGCATATGTACAGAATCTAGAAAAATGGTACTGAAGAATTTATTTGCAGGGCAGCAATGGACAAACAGACATACAGAATAGACTTATGGACATGGGGAGAGGGGAGGAGAGGACGAGATGTATGGAAAGAGTAACATGGAAACTTACATTACCATGTGTAAAACAGACAGCCAATGGGAATTTGCTGTATGGCTCAAGAAACTCAAACAGGAGCTCTGTATCAACCTAGAGGGGTGGGATGGGGAGGGGATGGGAGGGAGGTTCAAAAGAGAGGGGGTGTATGTATACCTATGGCTGATTCATGTTGACGTTTGACAGAAAACAACAAAATTCTGTGCAGCAATTATCCTTCAATTGCTGCTGCTACTGCTGCTAAGTCGCTTCAGTCATGTCCAACTCTGTGCGACCCCATAGACGGCAGCCCACCAGGCTCCGCCATCCCTGGGATTCTCCAGGCAAGAACACTGGAGTGGGTTTGCCATTTCCTTCTCCAATGCATGAAAGTGAAGAGTCAAAGTGAAGTCGCTCAGTTGTGTCCAACTCTTAGCAACCCCATGGACTGCAGCCTACCAGGCTCCTCCGTCCATGGGATTTTCCAGGCAAGAGTACTGCAGTGGGTTGCCATTGTTCTCCGATCCTTCAATTAAAAAATAAATATATAAAAAGTCTACAAACAATAAATGTTGGAGAGGGTGTGGAGAAAAGGGTTAGAATCCTCTCGCACTGTTGGTGGGAATGTAAATTGATACAGTCACTATGGAAGACGGTATGGAGAGTCCTTAAAATACTAGGAATAAAGCCACTATATGACCCAGTAATCCCACTATTAGGAATATACCCTGAGGAAACCAAAATTGAAAAAGACACATGTACCCCAATGTTCGCTGCAGCACTATTTACAATAGCTAGAACATCAAAGCAACCTAGATGTTCATCAACAGATGAATGGATAAAGAAGCTATGGTACATATATAGAATAGAATAATAATCAGCTATAAAAAGGAATGCATTTGGGTCAGTTCTAATGAGGTGGATAAACCTAGAGCCTATTATACAGGGTGAAGTAAGTCAGAGAAAGATAAATATCATACATTAATGCATATATATGGAGTCTAGAAAGGTGGTACCAATGAATTATCTGCAGGGCAGCAACAGAGAAACAGACAGAGAGAACAGACTTATGGACAAGGGGAGAGGGGAGGAGAGGGTGAGATGTATGGACAGTAACATGGAAACTTGCATTACCATGTGTCAAATAGACAGCCAATGGGAATTTGCTGTGTGGCTAAGGGACCTCAAACAGGGGCGCTGTATCAACCTAGAGGGGTGGGATGGGGAGGGTGATGGGAGGGGGGCTCAAGAGGGAGGGTGTATGTATACCTATGGCTGATTCATGTTGATATCTGGCAGAAAACAAGAAAATTCTATAAAGTAATTATCCTTCAATTAAAATTAACTAATAAAAAGAAAGAAACGATAGCTGACAACTTCCCAAATCTCTGAGGAGATCTGTACATCCAAGTTTATGAAGCTATTATTTCATCCTCAAATTGTCTTCTCCAAGACATCAGGACTAGATGGTTTCACTGGTAAATTGTGTCTATTTTTTATGCCAATACCATACCAGTTTGATTACTGTGGCTTTGTAATATAGTTTGAAATCAAGGAGCATGATGCTGGGGATCTTTGTTCTTCTTTCTCAAGACTGCTTTGGCTATTGAGAGTTTTCTGTGGTTCCATATATATTTTAGAATTGCTTGTTCTATTTCTGTGAAAAATGCCACTGGAAATTTGATAGAGATTGCATGAAATCTATAGATTGGGTTGGACAGTATTGACATTTTAACAATATTAATTCATCTAATCCATGAACATGGCATCTTTCCATTTTATATCTTCTTGAGATTCTTTCATCAGTGTCTTATAGTTTTTGGTGTACAAGTCTTTTACCTCCTTCATTAAATTTGTTCCTCAGTTTTTATTCTTTTGGATGCAATTGTAAATGGGACTGTTAATTTCTTTTCCTGATACTGCATTATTAGTATAGAAATGTAACTGATTTTTCACGTTGTCTTCTCTATTAAGATGATCATACAAATTTTATGTTTTGTTATTGCGGTATATTACACTGATTTATTTGCAGATGTTGAACCATCCTTGCATCCCTAGGATTAATCCCACTTGATCATGGTATACAATCTTCTTAAAGTATTTTTTAATTTGGCTCACTAATAATTTTGTTGAGGATTTCTGCATCTATGCTCATCAAGGATTTTGGCCTATAACTTTCCTTCCTTGTAGTGTCCCTGTCTGATTTTAGTATGAGGATAATGTTAGCCTCATAAAGTGAGTTTGGAGAGTGTTCCCACCTTTACATCCACTTGTCTAGCGTGCCTTCCACTTGCTGATACGGAAGCAGCCCTCAAGATCAATGTCCAGGTTAGCTGCCTCCAATAAAGCCATCCCTGGTCATACCACCAGAAAGTGTTTCCTTCTTGAACTCTTACAAGTTCACTGTTCTTATTTTTAAAAAATATTTATTTATTTATTTGGCTGTGTCGGGTCTTAGTTGTGGCATATGGATTTTCAATCTCCACTGCAGCATGCTAGATATTTTAGTGGTGACATGTAGGATCTTTTAGTTGTGACAGGTGTGATCTTTAGTTGCAGCATGTGAACTCTCATGTGGTATATGGGATCTAGTTCCTTAACCAAGGATCAAACCCAGGCCCCCTGCATTGGGAGCATGGTCTTAGCCACTGAACTACCACAGAAATCCCTATAAGTACTTTCTCACCTGGGGAACCACAGCGCCCCAGAATTTGGAGTCAATGGACCTCATGGGCAGAAAATCAAGGGATCTTGGACTTTGAAGAAGCACCCTCCTGATCGTCAAATATCTTTCAATCAAATATCGGTGCATCCCCAGTAAGAAGGGATTTACTATCCTTCCAAAAAGTCCATTCCATCTTTGGACACCTGTTAGGACATTCTTTCAGAGACTTAAACAAAAACTCAACTGGTCTCAGACTTCATTCAGGCCCTAAGAGCCTCACAAAAAAGTTCAACTTTCTCACAATGTCCACGGCAGCTCCCTGAGACGTAAACCAGTCACATGGTATTCTGGAGTTTGTTCTGCTCCTGACTATGGTTTCCTTTTGCTCTCTGTTGATTGAGTCTGAGGCTGAGCTCAGAGTGGGTGCTATGTTGAATGTCAGCTGCAAGAATAACTGTATATATTTGGGAGGAAAAGAGGGAGGACTGGGTACTAGAGAGCATGAGGAAGTAGAAATTTGCACTGATCAGGACCTTGGAGGGAAGGTTTGATCCGGGCTATGTTGCATCTGGGTTTTGATCAGGTTAATCTACCTCTTTGCCCCTAGGGTTCCTAGGGGAAAAGACTACTGGATCTTCATCTAAATTGCTCAGACATCATAAACCATCTTCTAATTCCAGCAACCTCAAGCCTAGAATAGAAGCCTCAATCTTAAGAAAGGGGTACAGTAGCATCATGGTAGAGATATGAGAAACCAGGCCGACTGTCACAAGACACCCCCTCCTTTAAATTTCATGAGAATGGGGCCCTATCTTATTTATCACAGCATCCCCCAGCGTTCCAGCACAGTTCAGCATGAGATGACCAGCAGTCAACAATGTCTGTCTGCTCTTCATTCAGCTAAGATTCACTGCAGACTGGCTTAGTGGAGAAGCTGGGGACAGAAAGATCAATAGTGCATAATCCCTGCCTTCAAGGCTTTCCTATGCAGAGAGAGGCATATACACATTAAGATAATACAGTATGATAAGTCCTATTTAACAATTACAAACGCTAACAATTAGACAGTCCTTCACAGTTGGGATCACTTCCACAAGTTTTACCTCATTCAGTCCTACAAACGGTCCTGTGAAACAGGTAACATCTTCCCCATTTCACATGAAAAAATGAGGCACAGGCCTGGAATTCAAATCCAAAAATCCTAATCGTGTCTCAGACTAATATATCAGACTTCCTGTCCCCACCCTCAATTCCAGGCAGCTCCCCACTCTCAGTCCATATCCACTAACTACAGCTTCCTGCCCCCACCAGCCCTAACTTCCTTGGAGCCTGTATTTCCCTTAAGGAGTGATGGGTCGTGATTTAAGGACAATATATTCTATACACAGGAGACAGAGAAGGCTCGTAGCCAGGTCCCCAAAGGGTAACCAGCCAGTTCTGAGAACATGGATGGCAGTAAAGCCTCACCTACCTGGAGCATAGCTCAGCACCCTCACACTAGGTTCTTCTGCCGCCAGGACCTGGAACATCATGTTACGGGCAGCCTTGCCAGCACAGTACAGTGCCCAGCCCTTGAAGGGCTGCAGGGCACAGATGGACGAGATGTTAACCACAGTCCTGCTGAGGCCAGGACTGTCCGGGAAGGCCTTCAGGATACTGGAAGTCAGGCAGAGCATGGAAGTCAAGTTCAGAGTCCAGTAGTTGTTCACTTCAGTTGGGTCAGCCAGGTCCACCCAACGTTTGGATACATCTCCAAGAGTGGCTGAAAAACCAGACCTTATCAATCAACCAGTGCAAGGCGGGGTTTTCTGGTCTTCCAGCCCTTTTCAAATTCATTCAGACACCCGCTTCCCAACCACACCTAAAGGAGGCTCTCTAGGGCTTCTGAAGACGCCTCCCTCTTCCCAGCCCTGCAGACTGACATACGTGGGGAACCCCCTTACCTGACGCTTCAAACTGAGAAGGCGCATGCTCTGCTCTGGGGCTGGGTTCAGGGGAACTCTGGGGGCCATTTGGATAAGTGGGGGAAATTTACAACTTCGGGGAGACTCCATGCCCTAACTCAGGTCTCCACCAGAGGGCGCTGAACAAGAGGCTCAGAAAAGTTCTACAGGCGTTCTGGAACAAATGGCGTTGAAACAGGAAGAGGGACAGGGGAGAAGTGGGGAGAATGCGCCGCCCGGACAGCACTAGATCTGCCTCCACACCTCGCTGAAACCAGGACTTCCAGGCGTCTTTTCTGAGTCCTAGGAGTCACCTTTAAAGTTCCAAGAAGCGAGGGGGATGAAAGAGAGGGAAAACAGAACGGGACGCCAAGCAGTATTCCAAGCGCTCCCGGGCCCGCGGGCGTCTTACCCGCATTGTTGATGAGCAGCACTCGCCGCAGGCCTTCGGGCCTGGGGAGGTCGCACAGAGCCCCGAGCAGTTGCTGCAAGCCGGTCTCGGCGCCCAGGTCGGCGGGGACCCGCACGATGCGCAGACCCAGCCGCTCGGCGCCCAGTTCGGCCTCCAGCTGCCGCAGGGCCTCGGCATTGCGGGCGCTTAGGACCAACACGGAGCCGGGCGACAGCAGCGGGGCCAGGAGTTGGGCCAGCGTCCGTCCGAAGCCCCGGGAAGCCCCAGTCAGCACGCATATAGTGCGGCCCAGGCTGCCAGCCTGGCTGACGCCGGCCTCCATGCCTCCTAGCTGCGAGCTGGAGCAGCTACCGAGGCCCGGCAGGGGCGGGGCGGCCGCGGAGGGAGAAGGAGGAGGCAGCGTTGGGCGAGGGCGGGAACTTAAGGAGAGAGCCGGAGCAGGCCTTTCCTTGGCCGCAGGCGGTGAAAGTGGAGGTGACGGCAAAATTGGAGCGCCAAGAGACTAAATCCGCGGCAGGATCCCCACAGGACATCTTAGCCCAGTGCAGTCCGCGGGCCTCATCCTTTGCCCTGCAAACCCATCAGTGCCCCTATGGAACTCAGTCTCCCGAGTTCAGACCTAACTTCCTTGTGTAAGTGATTAAGTAACTGTTAGTCGCTCAGTTGTGCCCGACTCTTTGCGAGTCCATGGACTGCAGCCCACCAGGCGCCTCTGTCCATGAGATTTTCCAGGCAAGAATACTGGAGTGGTTGCCATTTCCTTCTCCGGGGGATCTTCCCAACCTAGGGATCGAACCCCAGTCTCCTGCACTGCAGGCAGATTCTTTTACCGACTGAGCTACAAGGAAAGCCCAGTGTAAGTGATTCAGTCAGTTCAGTCGCTCAGTCGTGTCCGACTCTTTGTGACCCCATGAATCGCAGCACGCCAGGCCTCCCTGTCCATCACCAACTCCCGGAGTTTACCCAAACTCATGTCCATCGAGTTGGTGATGCCATCCAGCCATCTCATCCTCTGTCGTCCCCTTCTCCTCCTGCCCCCAATCCCTCCCAGCATCAGGGTCTTTTCCAGTAAGTCAACTCTTTGCATGAGGTGGCCAAAGTATTGGAGTTTCAAAGTATTCAGCTTCAGCATAAGTCCCTCCAATGAACATCCAGGACTGATCTCCTTTAGGATGGACTGGTTTGATCTTGCAGTCCAAGGGACTCTCAAGAGTCTTCTCCAACACCACAGTTCAAAAGCATCAAGTCTTCAGCACTCAGCTTTCTTTATAGTCCAACTCTCACATGCATACATGACCACTGGAAAAACCATAACCTTGATTAGACAAACGTTTGTTGGCAAAGTAATGTCTCTTTTTTTTAATATGCTGTCTAGGTTGGTCATAACTTTCCAAGGAGTTAGCATCTTTTAATTTCATGGCTGCAATCACTATCTACAGTGTGTAAGTGGTTACCTCCAGGTTAAGCCAGCATGCTTCTTGCTAGACATCTCTGCACGTGCCACAGTTTAGGAACTGGGGTCCCTACTATAGGGGAAACTCGCCACCCCAGGAACAACCTCTGGGGGAACAGAGTCTTCTCTGTACTGTGTTCACATAGATTCCCCTTGCCTCTCTGAGATTTCTCACTCCTGTCCCTAAAGCTCTGTGTTTGCTGGGATCCTGCACCCACTCATGCCACACTCTTCCTTGTAGGCAATTCCATCCACTCCCACATTCAGGTTTTCAGAAATGACCAGGCCTGTGCTTCAGAAAACCCACATTTCTGGCTTTTTTAAAAAAATTAATTAATTAATTAATTATTTATTTTTTCCTTTTTTCCTTTTTTTTCTTTCCCATCCCAGTCTCTGGCTTTTTTTTCAAAAAGAGGTCTCAACTTAAAAAAAAAAAATATTCACAACTTATAAGTTTTATTTTATTTGGTGGGAATTTTTAGGACTTCAAGCCAAGGGGATAGCACTTCAAGAAACCCTGAGAGAACTCCAAGGAGGCAAGGAGAGGTACCAGGTTATATAGATGTTTTGCAACAAACTTGACAGGTCATCTGAACATCAAAAGATTATTGTTAATTAAAGAAAACCAGATGACCCAAGTCAAGGAATTTAGCACTTTTCTATGTTTGAGAAGCTGCAAGAGTCTGGGTTCACTGAAATGATTGCTTTGATACATGCCTTAGCTTTCAGGGGCCAGTATCCTGTTTTCACATCCCTAAGTTCCTCAGGGCTCACCACAGGGAGTGGTTGCAGTCTGATGGCCCCTGGATGGCAGGTAGTCTTTCCTTCCTAAACCCTAACCCTAACCCTGAGTTCCCTCAGGGCTCACCAGCTCCCTATCTGTGGTGGCTGCTGGTGACTGTGACATCCTTGTTTACTGATATGGCAGGAAGTATTCCATCTCTTAGAGGCAAAATGGGAAAGTTGGCAGATGGCCCCAGATCTCCTTAAAAAGCAGTCTCTTGAGAGTTTAGCAAGCATGGTAGGCAATCCTCATAGCTCAGCCCAGGTCCACACAGGGCTTTTCTCTACCCCAGGGACAGACAGCAAAATTGCCTTTCAAGGCTCCTAGAAAAATGCACTTTGCTCCCTTGTTCTTTGAGCTGTCATTGTGAACACCAGAACAAATTGGGAGAAGCTTTTCACTTTCCACTTAGGTGCCTTTACCACAGACTCTGTGTAAAATGTACACCCCTGACTGTAGCACATCACTATGGAAATTATTCTAAGAACAAATGAAACTGGAAATTTTAGTAGATTTATTTGTGTATATAGCATAGCATTATTTTGAAATATTTTTATATAAAATAGGATAAATAAAATAAGTATTTATGCTAACTGATGTTGGGAGTCAAGATTACCAGGTTAGTTAAGGGAATAATCTCTAAATTGAGTTTGAATTGGAAGCCAGAAAATTGTAGAATTTACTGCAGTTACTTTTGCATTTATACAGTAACACCAAAAACCTTTTTTTCCTTTTGATGTGCTCATTTTCCAACACCTATTGCAACAGATAAAAACAAACCCGACTCCGTACTGAACCTATTCTTTTAGCTCTAACCTTTGTGCTCTGGTGCCTGGGCTTTTGTCACACTGGCTCTGTACCTTTTGTAAAAAGTGTTGTCCATAGCCTGAAATATGTGGGACTGTGCATTCTCTAGACTCTGACCTTTAAAAGTGTAACACTTTTACTCATATAGAAATGAAAAGTTTCAGAACAGAGGATAACATTTGTCTTGTTGGAGGCTTATAGGAACATTTAGACCTTATCTACTGGAGACCTACAAGGACAAAAGATAATAGCACCAAGAAGTTTGCAACTAGCCATACCCACCTTGCCCCTTTTAGTATAAAAGAAACCTGAATTTTAACTTGGGTAAGATGATTCTTTGGAATACTCCTCCACCATCTTCTCATTCTGCTGGCTTTCTGAATAGTTACCATTTCTTGCCCCAAAACCTTGTCTCTCAATTTACTGGCCTCTTGTACTGTGAGCAGCACAAGCTTGCACCTAGAAATACTGTGACACTCCTTTTTAAGAATTCTCCCTGCAACAGTGGCAGAGATTAAAGCAGTGCCCAGATAAAGTCTGCACTTGGGTTTTGTTTGGCCAATGTGGCTTTTTTTTTCCTTTTAAAATGTGAGGTGACATTTCTAAAATGGAAGATTTTACATAGTATCAGAATTTCCAGCTTCTTTGGAGTAATGGGAATGCCTGGCAAGCTGGGTTCTGACTGAGGTGAGCAATAGCACCTCTTGGAAAGAAGACTGTGCTCCAGTTTGCCAAGATTTTCATCGCTCACAGGTGTAGGGAAACATTTGTTTCCCACTAATGACACATAGCTGAATTCTTACTCAGTGGTGATGGTCAAAACATTAAAAGCCAGGGCATTGTGCTGGATTGTGGAGAAGTGGATCTCAGGAGAGATGAGGAGGCTTTTGAGACTTTAACAAGGACAGGAGTCTGTATACCTGTATATCATTTGAAGCTCCCCTGTTTTTCACTTATCTATTAAGTATGGAAGATACAGAGGTTAGATTTGACTGTTTCAAAGCTAAACTCTCTTTTACTGACACAAAGGCCTACTCTTTAAGTAAATTTTAATAGCTTCCCCCTGCTCTCCTGGCCTCAGAAAACAGGTTGGTGAAAGCACAGTCCCAACCATTCATTCATTCAGCATTTATTGAATTTCTACCATGTGCCAGGCTTTGAAGAAAGGAGGGAACAATAAAGGGATGGCCTAACCTGTTCTAAACTTAGCAGCTTCTAAGAGAAACTATTTGGAAACAGTGCCCAAGGAGAGTATGGTTTGCTTGACTGGAAGAGAGCCTGGAAAATTTTTCTTTTCAGAGAGAAATTGTTATCTGCTATAACTGTCCTCCCACCTGTTTTATTTCAAGTAATATTTCAGTAATTTATGAATAATACTTCATGGGCAAACACAGCTCATAGAATTCATTTAATAGTAGTACAGTGGTTTCCAAATTTGTGTACACATTGGAGTCACTGGGGAACTTCAGTACACTTATGCTTCTGTCCCATAGGCCTTGGTTTGGTAATTTTTTATTTTATTTTCACTAAAGCAAACAAACCTAGTTCACCCATTTCTCCCACCTTCACCCCCACCTCTTACTACCACCGATCTGTTCTCTGTATTTCTCTGCTTGGTTTTTGGGTTTTGTTTTTAGATTCCACATATAAGAGAGATCGCATGGTGTTTGTCTGACTAATGTTACTTAGTGTTAATATAAAGTCCCCTAGGTCCATCCTTGTGGTCGAAAATGCAAGATTTCACTTTTCTTTTTTCATGGCTGAATAATATTCCACTGTATGTATGTATGTGTGTGTGTGTATATATATATATATATATATATATATATATATATATATACCACAATTTTTGTGTCCATTCATTCATCCTTAGACAATTAGATTGTTTCTGTATCTTGACTATTGTAAATAATGCTGCAGTGAACACAGTCAGTTCAGTTTAGTCACTCAGTAGTGTCCAATGTTTTGCGACCCCATGGACTGTAGCATGCCAGGCTTCCCTGTCCATCACCAACTCCTGGAGCTTGCTCAGACTCATGTCCATCAAGTCAGTGATGCCATCCAACCATCTCATTCAATGAACAAAGGGGTGCATATATCTTTTCAAATTAGTGTTCTTGTTTTCTATGGATAAATACCCAGAAGTAGAATTGCTGGATCACACAGGAGTTCTATTTTTAATTTTTTGAGATACCTCTATACTGTTTTCTATAGTAGTTGCACCAATTTGCATTCCTACCAACAGTACACAAGAGTTCCCTTTTCTCCACATCATCACCAACACTCGTTTCTTATTTTTTTGATAGCAGCAGTTCTAACAGGTATGAAGTGATATCTCATTGTGGTTTTGAGTTGCACTTCCCTGATGATTAGTAATGTCAAGCATCTTTTCATGTGTCTGTTGCCCATCTGTGTGTCTTCTTTGGTAAAATGTCTATTCAGATCCTCTCTCCATTTTTAATTGGATTGTTTGGCTTTCTGCTTCTGAGTTGTATGATACTGTTTGTTTTAGTCCCTTATCAGATATATGATTTGCAATTATTTTCTCTCATCCAGTGGGTTTCCCTTTTTGTTGTGTTGATGGTTTCCTTTACTGTGCAGAAGTTTTTCAGTTTGATACCATCTCATTTGTTTATTTTCGCTTTTACTGTTTTTGGTGTCAGAGTCAAACAATCATCGCCAAGACCGATATATCAAGGAGCTTACAGCTTATGCTTTCTTCCAGGAATTTTATGGTTTCAGGTCTTATGTTCAAGTCTGCAATCCATGTTTAGTTCAGTTTTTGTGTATCATGTAAGATAGTGGCTCAATTTCATTCTTTTGCAAAAGGCTGTCCAACTCTCCCAGGACCAATTATCAAAAAATTTCATATTTTTGGCCCCTTTGTCATTTTATTTTTATTTTGTCATAATTATTTAACCAAATTTCTGGGTTTATTTCTGGACTGTATTCTGTTTCACTGATCTATGGGTCTGTTTTTATTCCAATACCATACTATTTCAGTTGCAAAACTTTGTAATATATTTTGAAATTGGGGAGAATGATGACTTCAGCTTTATTTTTTCTCAAGAATTTTCTCTAGGAATTTTTAAGAGCTCTCCACATGATTTTAATGTGCAGACAAGCTTGAAAACCACTGCAGTAGCAATTGGCAGTAACATTTTTTAAAGAGTATAAATGCCTGAAAGGAAAGTCATATGTTAAAATAGATTTAAAAGCCGAAACCTCATAAAGGCATTTAAAGGAAAAATTAGTGAAATTTTAATAAGCTCTGTAGGTTATTACTGATATTGTATCATTTCCTGATTTTGACTCATTTCTCAGTCAACTGGAGTACCTTGAATTTGTTTTTTTCAGAGAAGATATATAAGTTGTTTACTTTTTGAGCCCTTAAATAAATAAAAGTATCTTCTGTTACATTCTCTTATGAACAAGACCAAAATATGACATAGAATTATTGAATCATATTTTTTATTTGATATTCTGAAATGATACTCTATCACCTTTCTAATATTCAGTGTTACCCGCCCCCCTCCCCAAATAAGCCTGGTGTTAATGTTTTTTATTTTGTGAGTAACTCATTCTATTCCTGACGGTTCATACAGGATTATTTATTTACAAATCTTGAGTCTACTTGGCATGTTTAGGTGTAGGTCTCATTTTTAATCATTTATTAACTTATTGCACAAAAATTTATTGGGCATCTACCATGTTTTCATGGTAGTTTAGTGGGCACTTTTGTTAGGAAGACAACTCTTTTGTCAGTTTAGGGACATCTTTCTCTAACTTATCTCATTACAGTCTTTTCAAGTAGAATTCCCAATGTTTGGTTCATTTAATCTGTCTTGTACTCCTTTCCCAAGTTGAACCAGTCCATTGTTCCATGTCTGGTTCTGTTTACTTCTTGAACCTGCATACAAGTTTCCCAGGAATCAGATAAGGTGGTCTGGTATTCCCATCTCTCGAAGACTTTTCTCAGTTTGTTGTGATCCACATAGTCAAAGGCTTTAGCATAGTTCATGAAGCACAAGTAGATGTTTAACTAGAGTTCTCTTGCTTTTTCTATGATCCAATGGATGTTGGCAGTTTGATCTCTGGTTCCTCTGCCTTTTCTAAATTCAGCTTGTATATCTGGAAGTTCTCAGTTCACATACTGTTGAAGCCTTGCTTGAAGGATTTTGAGTATTACCTTGGTATCATGTGAGATGAATGAAATTGTGTCGTAGTTTGAACATTCTTTGGCATTGCCCTTCTTTGGGATTGGAATGAAAACTGACATTTTCCAGTCCTGTTTCACTGCTGAGTTTTCCACATTTGCTGGCATATTGAGTGCAGCACTTTCACAGCATCATCTTTTAGGATTCCAAATAGCTCAACTGGAATTCCATAACCTCCACTAGCTTTGTTTGTAGTAATGCTTCCTAAGGCCCACTTGACTTCACACTGCAGGATGTCTGGCTCTAGGCAAGTGACCATACCATTGTGGATATCTGGGTCATTAAGACCTTTTTTGTACAATTCTTCTGTGTATTCTTGCTACCTATTCTTAATCTCTTTTGCTTCTGTTAGATCCTTACCATTTCTGTCCTCAATATTGCCAGGAGAAATGTCAACAGCCTCAGATATGCAGATGATACCACCCTAATGGCAGAAATTGAAGACAAACTAAAGAGCCTCTTGATGAAGATGAAAGAGGAGAGTGAAAAAACTGGCTCAAAACTCAACATTCAAGTTATATATCAAGTTATATCTATTTGGTAAACTTTATTTTTATCTTCTGTTCTAGATTATCATGGATTAGTCTGAAATTTAAAATTCTGACCAGTCTCTTTTCATCTTTTTTCTAGTTTTCAAACTATTTACACTGTGCATATACACAATTCCAATTGTATCATATTGGTGTTGATAATTTATATTCAGATAATATTTTATTACATGGTTCCCCTTTACTATCTCAAAAGGGGATCAAAAAAGCAAACATTCAAAGTATGCAGTTTTTAGATGTTAGATTAATTATATTACTTAATATTTTGAAACAAAAGCAGTGGCAGTATAACACTTAAGTGGTTGAACATAGTTTATTTGTTCCAATGACTGTAAAATTTATCACATTTATTTATTAGTCTGGTCATTAAAGTATGTATTATGTAATTATCCTTTTTATGCATGATACATAAGAATGCCTTGTTTCATTTCTCTATTGATGGCTTTATTGTTTGGGGCTGCTTTTGATTAATGCAGTTTCCCTATTTAGGGTTTTTACTTTTTATATCTCAAAGTACAATTAAATTCTCATATGGTAACTACAAATAGTCCTGGAAAAACCAAACAGCTTTTTGCTGCTTCCTTAATGGTAATACCCTCGATTCCTTGATTCTAGGACATGAAGTGCTGTGTCAGTTTTACCTTCACCCAAGACTGTCATGTTGAAAAGTACTTTAGCTGTGGAAGAAATCCTTGTATGTTTTTATTGTGAGAGGTATGATCAGCCTCAAAGCCTGTTTCTACTGTATAATGTGGACTGATTATTTTTTCTATCACAGTATTAACAGATGGATTTATTGTAAATACAAAGAAAATATGTTCATTAATATACTATTCTTATGTCAAAAAAAAAAACAAAATGAAAACTAAGATCATGGCATCTGTCCCCATCACTTTATGACAGATAGATGGGTAAAAAATGCAAACAGTGACAGACCTTATTTCTTGGGCTCCAAAATCACTGCAGATAGTGACTGCAGCCATGATATTAAAAGACGCTTGCTCCTTGGAATGAACATAGGTTTCAAACCTAGACAGCATATTAAAGAAGAAACCTAGGTGACAAACCTAGACATTGTATTAAAAAGCAGAGACATCACTTGGCTGACAAAAGTCCATATAGTCAAAGCATGGTTTTTCTAGCAGTCATGTAGGGATGTGAGAGCTGGACCATAAAGAAGGCTGAGCACTGAAAAATTGATGCCTTCGAACTGTGGTGCCGGAGAAGATTCTTGAGAGCCCCTTGGACAGCAAGCAGATCAAACCAGTCAATCCTAAAGGAAATCAATCCTGAATATTCGTTGGAAAGAATGATGCTAAAGCTGATGCTGGAAAAGATCGAAGGCAGGAGTAGAAGGCAACGACAGAAGATAAGATGGTTGGATGGCCTCCCTGACTCAATGGACCTGAGTTTGAGCAAAACTCCAGGAGATAGTGGAGGACAGGGAAGTGTGATGCAGTCCATGGGATCACAAAGAATCAGACATGACTTAGTGACTGAACAACAACCATCATATTGATGTCTTTTATCACTTTTATGTGAACTCAATAAATATTTCTTAAATCAGCCTTTTAAAGCACTGGAGCATCAATCTGTGAGTCATTGCCTCCTTCTGTTTCCCTTGTTGAATACAGGGCTTCAGACTGCTTTAAGGTGTAAGGATAGGGCTCTGTGTAGCAGTCAAGCTTAGCGCTTTGCAGAATGGATTATTGTCACCTGCTCCATGTACAGGAGGGTTATAAGTTATGTGTGTGTGTGCGCACCTGTGTGCATGAATGTGTGTATGTCTAGAAGGTGGTCTCTAAGTCTGTTTTTGTTGGCCATGGAGAGAAGATGCTGATTGCTTGCAAAGGCATAATCCTTTGACTTAATAGCAAAACACACAGATATAATACATGTACAAGGAAGCATTCCGAACCTCTGAACAAAGAGTGGGTTAAGCACACACATTTAACCTTGCTTCCTCCTGAAACAACAACAACAATAAAGTTGTTATTGTTGCTTTTAATGATACAAACATACTTGGTTTGGGAGATGGGAAAGAGGTAATTACAAAATTTTGGATGCTAGAAATAACATAGATGACTTAGGAGACTCAAAGAAGCCAAATTATTGGTAGCAATGGGGAGAGCTGAGATCCAGCTTAACCTACTGGCAAAATTCTAAAAAGGATCAGAAATTGGCAACACCAACTATCTCTAGATGAATGATAATGAGGAAGGCTATGATAGCAAGTGAGTAAAAGCCAGTGAGAATCTAAATCCCCTCCTTCAGTCTACACTCGTGGTTGATTAATCCTCTCTCGCCTCAGATTATCTGAAGGCTGTTATGGACTAAATATTTACCCCTAAAATTCATATGTTGAAATCCTAGCCCCCAATTCGAGGTGGGAAGGTAATTAGGTCACGAAAGTGGAGCCCTTATGAATGAGATTAGTGCATTTATAAGAACTCTAGAGCTTATCTTTGTTCTCTGCCATGTGAGATACAATGAAAAGGTGGCTGTTTGTAAACCCTCACTAGACACTGGATCTGCTGTCACCTTGATCTTGGATTTCCCAGCCTCCTGAACTGTTTGTGGTTTAAGCCATCCAGACTATGGTAATTTGATATAGCAGCCTGAACTGTCAAAGACAAAGAGTAAAGGTTTATTTTCTGGAAAGGGAGAAACATAAGATCTCTGAGCTAGAGAATACCAAGTACAGGTGAGGCCATGAACACCCTAATAAATGGAGAGGAGGGAATGAGAAGGCAGGATTAAGTGGAAAAATAAGACGGAAGGCTGGGACACCACCCCACCCCCAGGCTTCCTCCCCCACTGAGCCCTAAGAATGATGGCAGCAAGACCTTGATCCTTCACACTGCACATTAGAAGAATCTGACCACCCCAAGAGGAAAGACCTAACATCAGTTTACCATCAAATGGCTTAATGAGATCACCTTATAATGAAGTCCAAAGTCAACAAGTTCCATTCACTTCCTCAGGGCTTTCAAATAAATTTTTAATTCCCTTACCCCAAATAGAAACTACCTTATGAATGAAACAAGAAGATACTATACAAGAACAAAAAAGTTGCTAGAAATTAAAAATAGGATAGCAGAATAGTTATAAAAATTAATAGACTGGTAGGAAGATAAATTTGAGAACATTTTTCCAGATAGTAGAGCAAAAAACATAAGGCAAAAAGAAAGCAGAATGCTAGTGGACCAACTCAGGAGATCCAAAATCTGGATGAGAACAATTTTATAAAGAGAGATAGAAAGTGAGGAAAAGGAGAAAAAAATAAAAGGAAATCGATAGTGAAACAATTCAAGAAAAATGTCCAGAATTAAACAGCATGAATTTCTAAAACAAAAAGGACACAAATTTCTACTGTGTACTCAGCACAAGGGATGAAGATCAACTACACAAAGGCTCATCATTATAAATTTTGAGGTTAAAAAAAAGATCCTACTAATTTATAGAGAGAGAGGTAAAAACAAAAAATAATAGATTATATAGAAACAAAAGATGGTAATTAGAATGTTGTTGGACTTCTGGACAGTCACATCAGAAATTCTGAAGGAAAATTATTTCTAACCTTGAATTCTATATTCACAAAACCCATTAATTATGCATGAGGGTAGAATCATATGCCTTTCCAGGTACACGTGCGTGGTAAGTCTCTTCAGTTGTGTCCAGCTCTTTGCAACCCTATGGACCATAGCTCACCAGGCTCTCTGTCCGTGGGATTCTCCAGGCAAGAATACTGGAGTGAGTTGCCATGCCCACCTTTTTCCAGGTATACAAATCTCAAAATATGTCTCTTACATACTCTTGAATATATCAAGAAATTTCCTGAGGATTATGACACTAAAATAAGACAAACCAAAGAAAAAAAGGCTTAGGATATAGAAAAGAAGAACTAAAACACAGGAGAGGGGCAATAGGATCCCATGATAATGGCTGAATTACTGGATGGCAGGTGGAAGTTGTATTTCTCTCTGTCGAAAGTAGGTGTGCTCTCCTGAGAAGGTCAATCGCTCTGTCTTCCATAAGACTGTTCAGGGGCCCAAATCCTATTCTATTGGTTTGTCATCAACTAGGATGTTGTTGATGACATGGTCCAAGTCTTATGGTCCAGACTTATTTACATGGTCCAGTCTGGCTCACCAACTCTCCATTTACATTCCAACTTTCAGGAAGGAGAGGGCAAGCAGCTTCCACTCATATACCATTACCCAGAATTGATTACATGATATATATATGCTGGGAAGGATGGAAATCACGTGTTCCTGAGCTGGGTTATGGAAGTGGATTTTCCTTCCCTACAGCAAACCTCCAATAGCTCCTGTCTTTCTTTAGTGGCTTAAGAAAAAAGGGAAAGAAATCAGAGCCAGTCCTCCTGCCACCGTACTTATTACTCCTCAAAACTCACCTTTTCTAGACAAATATCATATGATATAACTAATATATGGAATCTGAAAAAATGATATAAATGAGCTTATTTACAAAACAGAAACAGACTCACAGACATAGGAAACAAACTTATGGTTACCAAATGGGAAGAGGTGTGGAAATAGATCAATTAGGAGTTCAGATTAACATATACACTACTATATAAAAAACATGTAATTGACAAGTACCTGCTATATAGCACAGTGAAGTCTATTCAATATTCTGTAATAACCTAAATGAAAAAAGAATCTGAAAAAGAACAGGTATATGTATGCACATGACTCAACTGTTTTGCTGTATACCTGAACTAACACACCATTGTAACTCAAATATATTCCAATAGAAAATAAAATAAAAATTTTAACTTACTTTTCTCTATTGCCTCCTTTGACCTAAGATTCCTCAACAGTTTGTCACCTGGTGACAATTGCCTTATGTGTATTCTCTGGTTTCTTTCATTCATTTGTACATTCATTCAACAACTATTTATTGAGTACCTATGAAGTATCAGGCTTCCAGGATACCACATCTACCCTACATTTAGGCACTGGGGATAACTCAGTGTAAAAAATAGGTTGAAACTAATATAACATTGTAAACCAACTATATATCAACTATACTTCAATTTTTTAAAAAAGGCAAAAATTCTTGTCTTCCCAAAACTTCCTGCAAGCTGGTAGGGAAAAACACACACACTACATGCACACACACACACTCACTCACACAAAGTAAAACCTGTAGTATATTGAGGATGGCTATAAACTTCAAAGGAAAATATAACAAAAATGGTGAATATGGAGTGCTAGGCTGGAGGGTGCTTGCAATTTAATATAGAGTGGCCAGAGAATGCCACAGTGAAGCACAACACTTGAGAACTGTAGGAGGAGAGAGAGTGATCCATGAAGATAGCCAGAGGAGGAATATTTCAAGCATAAGTATTTCTGAACGTAAGTGTTAAGGCTCTAAAGGGGGAGTGTTCTTGGCTTGTAGGAAGAACAGGAAAAAGTCAGGGTGGTTTTATTAGTGTTAGAAAGGCAGAGGGAATTTGGAGCAGACATTGGAGAAATCACGGAATGCCAGATTTGTATAGGATCATGTGGGGTTTTCCTCTTAATAAGAGAACTTTGGAAAACCATTGGAGGGATCTGAGCAGAGGAGACCTGCTTTGATTTAGGATCATTCTTGCTTCAGTTTTTAGAATAAACTGTATCTTCTAGGGAGAAGCAGGAAGACCATTTAGGATATTATTTCTGTAATACAGATGAATGATTGTGGAGTTTTGGGCCAGGGTGATAGCAGGAAGGTCATGAGAGGTGATCCATATGGGGATATATCTTGAAGAAAAATCCAAAAGCATTTGCTGAGGAAGTAGATTTGGACATATGAAAAAGATACTAATCAATAGTGACCCTAAGGTTTGGGGCCTGAGAAACTGGGAGGATAAAAATTGCCATTTCCTGGGATGGGGAAGACTGCAGAAGGAACAGGATTCTTCCAGGGGAAATCAAGAGCTTGGTTTTGCATATACTAAGTCTAGATGTCTACTAGACATCCAAGAGGTAGACATCAAGTAGTGGATAATGTTTGGAGTAAAGTAGAGAGGTCTGCACCGGTGATATGAATTTAAGAGTCTTCAGCAGATAGTTTGAAAGCCTCAAGGCAGGTTGAGCTCACTTAGAGAGTAAGTATGGATGAAGATGGATAGGCTTTCTAGGTGGCACTAGTGGTAAAGAACCTGCCTGCCAATGCAGGAGATTTAAGAGACACGGGTTTGATCCCTGGGTCAGGAAGATACTCTGGAGGAGGGCATGGCAACCCACTCCAGTATTCTTGTCTGGAGAATCCCATGGACAGAGGAACCTACAGTCCATAGGGTCACAAAGAGTCGAACACAACTGAAGGGAATTGGCACATGCATACACTCTAGACCTACTGAGGGTAGAATTCGGCTGGCTAGTTCAACAGACGACTCTCTAAGGCATTTTGTAGCATGGTATCTATAATCGGGAACCCCTGCAATAGAGGTGGCATCACCCATACCCACTCAGGAAAAAAAGTAATAATAAAATTTTTTCATATAATAAAAAAAAGCTTGGAAACTGTAGACAGTCATTTTCCATGTCTTTCTTGGTCAAATAAAATTGGTGCCCTAAGTATATATATATATCCCATGTATATTATATAATATGTTGGGACAACTAGATATCTTTCTGGAAAAGATAAATTTGGATCCATACCATACACTATATACATCAATACAAACCTCAAATAGAGCAAAAATTTACATGGAAAAATAAAACTATTAAAGTAGTAAAAGAAAGATGAGCTATTTCTTTGTAAAATTGGAGTGAAAGAGGCCTTTCTATGATTCAAAGTCCAAAAGCCAAATAAGAGGGATTGATATATTTACCACCAAAAAATCTGATGGCAAGAAACATAGTCATGCTCAGTTGTTTCCAACTCTTTTGTGACCCCATGGATTCTAGTCATCCAGACTCCTCCGTCCATGGGATTTTCCATGCAAGAATCTTGGAGTGGATTGCCATTTCCTCCTCCATGGGATCTTCCTGACCCAGAGATCCAACCCTCATCTCCTGTGGCTCCTGTATTGGCAGGAGGATTCTTTACCATGGGTCACCTAGAGTCAGTTACAAGGCAGAGAAATAGGAAATATTTGCAACTCAGAAGACTGACAAAGGGATAATCTCCTCAATATATAAAAAAACTTCTTGCTATCAAGAAATATGAAATAGGCAAAGAACATAAACAGATGATTACAAGAAAAAAGAAATGTAAGTGATTTTAAGCACATGAAAGATGCTCAATTTCACTTATAATGTAAGAACTAAAGATTAAAACAAAATTGACCAAAAAATTTGAAATTTAATAAAATATTTTTGGCAAGGAACTTTTTTTTATTTTTTATTTTTATGGCAAGGAACTCTTATGCATTGTTGATTGCAACCCTATGGAAGGCAGCTTGAAAATATCTTTCAAAATTACAAATGTTTTTATTCTTTGACCAGTAATCTCACTTACAGAATTTTACCTCAGACTTCGTATGTATTAAATAACTTATGTTAAAGGTTTTGCATTGCTTATAACAACAAAAGGTTGGAAAAGATCTAAATGTTATAAACAGTGACCTGGTTAGGTACATTATGGTACCTCTACAAAGTGGCATAATACACATGTGTAAAAATGAATGAGACTTTATGTACTGATGTGAGAGGATCTCCAGAATATACTGACTGGAAAAGGCAAAGTGAGGAACAGAAAAAAGTGTATATTATGCTACCTTTTGTGCATTATAAGGGGAGAATAAAAATATACACTTAGATTTTCTTACACTCACATATTAAATATTAGAAAGATCCCCAATAAATTATAAAATTAGTTAACTATAGAAAAAGGAGACTGTGAATATACTCAGAGTGTACCTTTTTGTATTATTTTGATTTTTTAAGGCTTGTAAATGTATTCTCTATTCAGAATTAAATTAATAGATTTTAAATGAAAATAAAATGTACTAAAAGAAGAATAAAGAAAGATTATATCACAATTTTAATCTTTGTAGACTTCCTTGGCTTTTTAGCATTCATAACATGAAACAAAATAATCTTTAAGAATTTAATTTTTAGTTATTAAATTTTATTTAGCTTTGAGTCTTTCAAAAAAAGGCCTATTTGGAAATTCTTCACAGCTTGTAAGAATGACTTACAAGGAGAACATCAACTTGGCCATCATAAAAGTTTGTAAGAAGGAAAACTCTAAAATCCTGTAAAGCAATAATCTATGCTGAAATAACTCTGACCCAGATAGAACAAAGAATATAGGCTATGAATAAAAGGAGAAAGTTTCAGAGAAAAATGTGATATCCCATGCCCATTCTTTCCTTAACTAATCAAATTTTAAAACAACAGACTTTATAAAATAATTCAAGAAAATAGGTCCTTCTACTTTTGAGTCTATGCAAAAATTTAAACAGAAAGATTGACAAAATATTGCTATAGACCACAAACTATTTTTAGTGCTCGAAGATGAAGGATTTTTGACGTTTGATGAAAAAATAAAATCCTTCTATAAAATGTTACACTGATTCATGTCAATGTATGACAAAACCCACTACAATATTGTAAAGTAATTAGCCTCCAACTAATAAAAATAAATGGAAAAAAAATAAAATAAAATGTTACTAAAAACATTTCTTAGACTTAAAGGCTCTGGTGTGTAAAAAGGTTAATGATATTATTAAATGTGCTACTTGTGTATCCTGTACATCTTGAAAATGAAGAAACTTGAAAACATTTGAAAATGCAGAAATAACTAAAATTCTTTAAAAAATAAGAACTATGGATTTCTGGAAATAAACAGAGTAGACCTTTTCCATACTCTTCTCCAGACAAAGCAAACAATGTGATACAGAAGATATTTGGAATTGCTGTTGGACCCAAAGAAAGCCTTGACATTTTCTTTGCAGATAACAACAGCAACACAGCAACAACTCCTGGTAGCTTCAAGATAAAGCAGTTAATATGCTGAATCGCTGAAGTAATCAACTCAGTTGTCTTGTGAAGGCAATGTTCCTTTCTCTGTCTGAATTTAACAATAAACATGAGCAGGAGGGAAGGCTAGAATGACCCATGTGATAATGGATTGGCATTGGAGATATTAATATGAACTCGTATTTAGATTAATATAGACACAGAAGAATAGACAAATAATCATAGATATGTGCATACACACACACACACACACACACACACACACACACACATATATATATAAGCTGTCTTTTGAGAGGGTCAGAGGCAAAGATTACCCCAGTGGCAGTGAGTATAGTAAGTGTCAAAATCTTGGCTTGTAAAACCATTCTCTGGTAAAAAGAACCAGGGCTCCTTGGAGGAATGGCTGATTTTAGAACTGGTACAAAATATGGCTTGAAGCATGTTGCAGTGCCAGAAAGTAAGAAAGTGCTTGAAAAATAAAAGCATCCACAATGACAGGGGTACTTGTAAGAGATACAGGAGGCAACTGAAAGTGTTCACAGTGGCCAAAATGGAACAAATTAAGCAATAAAACCAAGTAGACTGGATTGTGACCCGAGGCATAAAATAATTTCCCATGAATCTGCATGCTATGAATAAACGATTAAGTAAATAAACAAAAGGAGTCGAACAGACAAACCTCTCACACAGAACAAGTCCGAAGAATTCATGTAGATACTATCACCGTAAGGAGTACAGCATAACTCCCCATTTCTTAACTGTGGCTGTGCAGAGTGAATTCCTTCAAATTGTATAGTATATAAGGGCCAGGGGGTGAGGACGTTACAGCGGAGAAATTATGATGTGATGAGAATGTCACTTTACCACTGAGATCATCCTCCCCCAAACCCATAATCCCAGAATAATCATGAGAAATATATCAGTCTAACCCATATTGAAGGACATTCTACAAAATATTTGACCAATACTCCTCAAAAATGTCATGATTATCAAGAACAAAGAAAGTCTGAGTAACTATCATTGTCAAAAGGACAGACACTAAGGAGACATAGCAACTAAATGTAATATTTTATACTGGAAGGGATCTTGGAACAGAAAAAGAATATTAGGTAAAAACTAGAGAAATCTGAATAAAGTGTTGACTTTAGTTGATAATAATGCATCAATATTGGTTCATTAGTTGTGAGCAAATGTACCACACTAATCTAGAATATTAGTAGGGGTAAGCTACATGTAGATATATCATCACAATATTTTTTGTCAATCTAAAATTACTCTTAAAAAAGAGCCACTCAATAAATTTCTCTTCTTTTAAAAAAGTATCAAACTTAGGTAGATATATTTTAAAATTACTTTATTATTATTATTGTTATTTTATTTATTTTTATTTTTTGGCTTTACCATGCAGCATGTAGAGTCTTAGTTTCTTGACCAGGGATTTAAACTGTGCCCTCTGTGTTGGAAGCACAGAGTCTCAACCATTAGACCACCAGGGGAGTCCTGATAGATAAGTTTTAAGTCTACAATTTATTACTTAAAAGGCATGCAAAATATTGGATGGATTAATGGAAGGACAGAGGGCTATCTAGATAGACAGGTATGTGATTAAAAAAAAAGACTATAGTGACTTGTTAATAGTAAAATCTAAGTTGTTGACCAGTAATTCCATTCCTAGGTATTTACTCAAGAGAAATGAAAACACATGTCTCTGCAATAACTTGCATACAAATATTCACAGTAGGATTATGCACAGTCGCCCCAAACTGGAAACATTTTAAATGTCCACCAACTTGTGAATGGATAAATAAAATGTGGTATACATATAAACTGGAATACCACTAAGCAATAAAAAGGAACAGTTCTGATATATGCTACAACACAGGTAAACTTTATGAAAGAAGCCAGGCGAAAATAACTACTTATTATATGAAACTTCTAGAAAGAGCAAAACAGACAGAAAGCAAACCAATGGTTACCTAAGACTGAGGGTAGAAGCAAGAATTAGCTCCAAATAGGCACAAGGGAACTTTTAGGAGTGATTGATATGTTCTAACACTGGATTGTGATGATATTTGCACAACTGTAAGAGTTCTCTAGTTTTAGTTCTTAAATTTATGTTTTTGATACATTTGGAACTGACTTTTGTGTATGGTGTGAGGTGATGGTCCAACTATGGTTTTGTTTTTTTTTTTTTGCCTGTAGATATCCTGTTTTCAGGCTTCCCAGGTGGTGCTAGTGGTAAGGAACCAGTCTGCCAGTGCAGGAGACACAAGAGACACAGGTTCGATCCCTGGGTTGGGAAGATCCTCTCGAATGGGGCATGGAAACCCCCTCCAGTATTCTTGCCTGGAGGATCCCATGGACAGAGGAGCCTGGCAGGCTATGGTCCATAGCATTGCAAAGAGTAGGGCATGACTGAAGTGATTTAGCATACGTGCACACATATCCTGTTTTCACAAAAATATACTATTGAGAAGACCTAGACTTGTCTCCCACTGAATGGACCTGGTATTCTTGTCAAAAATCAATTGACCATAGATATGAGAATTTATTTCTGGGCTCTCAACTTTATTCCACTGTTCTATATGTCTATCTTTATGCCAGTGTCACACTGTATTGACTAGCATAGCTTTGTACTTTAGGAAATTAGGAAACTGAGTTCTTCAAGATTGTTTTGGTTCTTGAGGGTCTTTTGAAATTCCATATAAATTTTAGGATGGGCTTTTCCATTCCTGAAAAAAAGAGCAAGAAAAGCCATTGGAATTTTGAAAGGAATTGCATTGAATCTGTATATCAGCTTTCCATCTGTAAACATGGGCTATTTTTCCATTTATCTAGGTTTTCTTTAATTTCTTTCAGCAACTATTTTGTAATTCTAACCTGGGTAAGCTAGTTCTTTGAGACACTAGTCCACCATCTTCTCAGTCTGCTGGTTTTCTAAATAAAGTTACAATTCCTCTCCTCAATACTTCTTCTCTTGATTTACTGGCCTGTGGTGTGGTAGTACAGCCTTGAACCTGGTAACATTTTCTTGCCTAATTGCTCTAGCTAGACTTCTACTACAATGTTGAAAAGAAGCGGCAAAAATCAACATCTTTTGATATTTTCCTGATGTTCAATCAGTAAGTCATGTCCAAATATTTGTGACCCCCATGAACTGCAGGACTCCAGGATTCCCTGTCCTTCGCTGTCTCCTGGAGCTTGCTCAAACTCATGTCCATTGAATCAGTGGTGCCATCCAACCATTTCATCCTCTGTCGTCCCCTTCTCCTCCTGCCTTCAATCTTTTCCAACACCAGGGTCTTTCCCAATGAGTTGGCTCTTCGCATCAGGTGGCCAAAGTATTGGAGCTTCAGCTTCAGCATCAGGCCTTTCAATGAATATTCAGGGTTGATTTCTTTTAGGATTGACTGGTTTTATCTCCTTGTGGTCCAAGGGACTCTCAAGAGTCTTCTCCAGCACCACAGTTTGAAAGCATCAGTTCTTCAAGGAAAATCTTTCAGTCTTTCACATTAGATTTTTTTACATGGCCATTATCATGTTGAAGAATTTCCCTCTATTTGTTGAGGGTTTTTATCTTGAAAGAATATTGGATTTTGTCAAATAAATTTTCTGCATCAGTTGAGATGTTGATGGTCATTTCCCCCCTCATTCTATTAATGACATATATAGAATTGATTAATTTTATATGTGAAACCAACCTTCCATTCTTGGGATAAATCCCAACTGGTAATGATTAAATCAATCCTTTTATATTCATAAGGGAATGTTGGTCTGTAGTTTTCTTGTAGTGTCATTTGCTTTGTTCTTAGGGTAATAGTAAAGGAGATTTGAGCAACACAGTTACAAGTTTGACTTAAAAGGTATATACTGTGAACCTGCATGTGTATATATGTGTGTTTGTGTGTATTTGTTTGTGAAGAGAGAGAGAATATTTTGTATCCACAACTAAGCAACACTAATCTTTTAATTACTCAAAGAACATAGAGATTTCTATAAATCCCCCAAAGTCTCTTACCACAATGTATAAATAGCTGCTGCTGCAGCTAAGTTGCTTCAGTCGTGTCCGACTCTGTGCGACCCCATAGACGGCAGCCCACCAGGCTCCTCTGTCCCTGGAATTCTCCAGGCAAGAATACTGGAGTGGGTTGCCATTTCCTTCTCCAGTATTAAAAACAAATGGCTTTTAAGAAAATCACTTGAATTTCTAAAACCATCTTTCCAGATAATTCAGTTCAAAGTAGAAATAAAAATCTGTTCATTAAATAATAACAATGACAGCCCTACTTTGTATACTAGCAAAACCCTTCTCTGAGGAAAATTTATATTACTAAGTGGCTTTTATTAGAAAGCAAAAAAGAAAAGAAATGAATGAAATGAGTTCATTGAGTTAAGGATCTTTGTTTGCAAACAACAGAAATTACCTTGGACAAAATAGAAAAAAATTTGGTTCAATTCAGCACTGAAAGAAACAGCTAGAAAAACACAGGTCTATAAAGGGCAGAAATCGCAGGTGGCTCTGGGGTTGCTTTCTGAACCAGAAAACAGAAAGCAGTGAATCAGTACAGGATGAATCAATTACTAGATGAATCAGCTACAGCTGTTTCAAATCTTTTGATTTTGCTTAAGATTTAGTTGCCATGGAGAGCACATAAAATTAGCCTAGGTCAGGTTTCGTGTCTATTTCTTAATCTAGAAAAGTTCAGAGTGTCTTCATTGATGGTTTCACCAAGCAGTACCTAATGGGGACATTACTTCCTCAAGAAAAATTGGAATGGTGCTATCAGAGGAAGGGGCAATGAATACGGTATGGCAAAACAACAAATTGTCCATTATGCACCATTTGATGCTAGATTTTTGCTAGGATGTTCACTACAGCGTTTATTTATAGTATCATAAAGTTACTTATCTTTATGGTAAAAAGCATTTATCTCACCGTAAAGTTATGAGATCTCAATATTAAATGAACTGATAAATACAAAGTATTTAAGATCATCTATGATACAGCCATTATAACTATGTTTTGAACAAATACATAAAGAATAGAAAAAACTTACTAAAGATAAGTAGAATAAAATCTGTTTAGAGTCTATGGATTAAATTTAGTTAAAGCATTTTATTTATGCATGTAACCAACTCCTGAGAAAAATATGAAATATGTGTGTGCGTATCCATAAACCAACATCTGAACCTGTAAAGGTCACCTTATTTGGGAAAAGGGGCTTTGTAGATGTAAACATAATTAAATGAATGATCTTGAGATCATCTTAGATTGTCCTCATGACTTAGATCTAATGACCAAGGTCCTTAAAAGAGACAGAAGACAAGACAGACACAAAGAAGACATGGCCATGTGAAGACAGTTTAGAGTAGTGCGACCACAAGCATAAGAATGACTGGAGTCGAGGCTTTGTGAAGATGGCGGCTCCGGAAGTGTTGGAGTCAGACCTGCCAAATGCTGTGGCACTTTTGTAAAACCTCCAGGAGCAGGTGATGGCTGTCACGGCACAAGTGCAAAGTCTGACCAAAAAAGTTCAAGCTAAAGCTTATCCTATAGAGAAGGGTCTCAGCCTTTTGGAAGTAAAAGATCAGCTGCTGCTCATGTACCTTATGGATCTGAGCCATCTCATCCTGGACAAAGCCTCAGGAGGTTCTCTTCAGGGACATCTGCAGTTTTGAGACTGGTGGAGATTCGCACGGTTTTGGAAAAGCTTCGTCCTTTGGACCAAAAACTGAAGTATTAGATTGACAAACTGGTGAAGACTGCAGTGACAGTTAGCCTCAGTGAGAATGACCCACTCCGTTTTAAGCCTCATCCCAGCAATATGATGAGCAAGTTGAGCTCTGAGGATGAGGAGGAAGATGAAACAGAGGAAGGCCAGTCTGGGGCTTCAGGGAAGAAATCTGGAAAAGGAACAGCTAAGAAATATGTCCCACCACGCTTGGTCCAGTGCATTATGATGAAACAGAAGCTGAGAGGGAGAAGAAGTGCCTAGAACGAGCCAAGAGACGGGCGTTGAGCAGCTCTGTCATTCGTGAGCTAACGGAGCAGTATTCAGATGCTCCAGAGGAAATCCGAGATGATCGGCATCCTCTTGTTACTCGCCAGAGTCAGGAGGATCAACACAGGATTAACTATGAGGGGAGCATGAGGGTGTGTTTAAGTGTCAGCAAGCGGGAGAAAGGACGGCGAAAAGGAGCAAATGTCATGAGCTCGCAGCTTCATTCCCTCACGTACTTCAGTGACATCAGTGCTCTGACAGGAGGAACCCCTCATCTTGACGAGGATCAAAATCCTACTAAGAAGCGGAAGAAGAGACCTAAGAAGGGTCGGAAGAAGAAAGGTTTTCGGAGGCGGCGGTGATTATGGTTCTACATACTTAATTTATTTTTGTCATCCGGGATACTTCTAATTTCATTGTATGTAGGTTTTTTCTTTGGAATTAATTAATCATTTACTCCGGACATATGGAAATATCTTTATTAATAAAATTGATTTTACTTAAAAAAAAAAAAGAATAACTGGAGTCTCCAGAAGCTGGAAGAAGCACGAAACTGTTCTCTTCACTCTTGAAAGGAGTGCAGCCCTGCTATAGACAGAAAGAAAAAATATACAACCTAAATATTGGAAGTTATGTTTTACTCTGGGATCTTAGTCAGGACGATAGCCCAGGAATGTAGCCTTTCAAATAGCTCTGAGGAATTGTTCCTAAGAGGGAAGGGAGGAATAGGATATTTAGGAGTTTTTACTTAAAAAGAATTGTATTTGGATGTCAAAATATTACTGCTAATCACACACACAAAAAAATCTTAACGATTTTGGTGCTTTTTATGCAAGAGAAGATGCAGAAGTCTGAGCATATTGAAATTATGCTTTTGATATGCATCTTCAGATGCATATCTTGTTAGTTAACTATCAAGCGCAAGTATCCTGGTTTTTTCTCCATCCTGGATTTCCCTCAGGGTGTCTGCAGTGGCTGATGACTGGATGACTGACAGCTTGATACTGTACAACATTCTCTGTTTACTAAAATGTCAGGCAACGTTTTTTGTCCACAACACCTCGTCTTGGTCATAAATTCAAGGAAGGATTAGGGAGCATTTAATGACCAATTTGTCCCACAGTGCTAGAAAGACTCACTCTTAGATCAGGAGAGGATTCTGTTCCTAATCCACTTAATGTGTTAATTTTTGGATTAGACCCTGTTAATAATCTAAAATTCTCTGGATTACTTGTTTCTTCTAGTCTACTGTGATCCAGGAAATGTTTTCCTTTATTGCTTCTTCCCATGGCTAAAGTTGCATAATAATATTATAATTATTCTATGTAGAGTTATATATCTGATCAATTGTCTAAAGATATTTGGACATCATCAATCTTGTCGGAGGCTTAGTTACATACTGGGTAATGCAAGAGACAGCAATCTTAGAAAACAGACAAGATATAAGTAATAAAACTAGCAATATTAATAAAGTCATCTATAACACAGAGAGACCCAAGGCATAAATAATTGGAAAACAGTGAGGGAACAAATTAAAACAAGGGTTAGTTTAAATAGTTGTAATACAGTTGCAATAAGCCATCAATTCCACATGGGAACCAACTGGAGAAACCAAATTCTGGAGGGATCAGGTATTGAAAAAAAGAAATGTTTCATCTTTGCTAACAAATGTATGTTTTATCAACTGGTTGTAAGTCATGGTTAGCATAGGAGGAAATGTTTTTTGGAAAACAAACATTTATTGTTGTTGTTCAGTCACTTGGTCATGTCCAACTCTTTGCAGCCCATGGACTGCAGCACGCCAGGCTTCCCTGCCCTTCACCATCTCCCAGAGTTTGCTCAAACTCATGTCCGTTGAGTTAGTGATGCCATCCAACCGTCTCATCCTCTGTCATCCCCTTCTCCTGCATTTAATATCAGGGTCTTTTAAACAAACCTTAAATATCAGTATATTTCAGAAACAAGTCATAAAATTATAAATCGTCTTTATCAGTTCATTTAGTCCCATTTAGTTAATTTCTGTTGATCAGGGAAGTCATCAGACTTTTAGAGTTTTGTAACTTCTTACCCAGCTCAGTGCTATGCCTAGTTGCTCAGTCATTCCTGACTCTTTGTGGCCCCATAGACTGCAGCCCACCAGGCACCTCTGTCCATGGGGATTCTCTGGGCAAGAATACTGGAGTGGGTTGCCATTTCCTTCTCCAGGGGATCTTCCTTCTCCAGGGATCAAACCGGGGTCTCCTGCATTGCAGGCAGATTCTTTACCAGCTAAGCTACGAGGGAAGCCCACCCAGTTCAGTGGTATGATCTAAAAGTCAGAAACTTGTATTTGTCAAAAAGTCCTTTTAATGAATCTTCTTGAAGGTCTTCATTTTATGAAAGCATCAGAGTAAAACAATGACTGGTTGTAAATGACAAAAGACCTAAAATGGCCCAGATAAAGATGTGATTACAAAGCAACTGACAAGAAACTTGGTTATTTCTGTGACATAACTTTTTAAGATAATAACTAGAATCATGAATATGTGTAATTATTATTACACTAGGACATAACAGATTTTTTAGGAACTCCATGTAAATTTTGGAATATTTACCCACACGGTATAACCTAAGATGGTTTTATCACCGCTTCTTTGATAAAGTTTCCCATGTAATTTAACATACCAAATAAACCTAATTAGTTTAAAATCTCTCTTCAGGGTGTTTCAGAGCCCTTTGGAGCATCCCAAAGTTAGCTAGAGAATTTTATTAATAAAGAACTATATTTAAAATTTTAAAAATTTGGCTTGAAATTTTTTAGCAATATCAAAGATTTTAAAACACTCGGTCAAGGGAATTCCCTCGTGGTCCAGTGGCTGGGACTCAGTGCTTTCACTGTCCAGGGCTCGGGTTCAGTCCCTGGCCAGGGAACTGAGATCCACAAGCCACATGGTGCAGCCAAAACAAGCAAACAGAAAAACATTTGTCAAAAAAGATCATAGGTCTCTGTGAAGCAATACCTGTTCCTTTAACCAAAGTGGCAATAAAATACAGGCAAATACAGGTCATTTAGAAGGCAAAGAAGCTCATAATCTATTATCAAAAGTAGCACAATTTTCCAAGAAAACATTGTTCTCTTAATAGAGAAAACCAAACTTCTGTCCTGCACCAGCTCACCCTCAATAACAAAATTTATCTACTTAATTAAATTAAATTCAGTTCCAGCCTGACCATGCACAAAACTCTTTTCTCAGGGCTCCCTTTCTGCAAACTTTCCACAACTTTCCATATCTATATTAGTTTTATCTTTTGTATTTTTCAGCTTTAGGACAAAATCACTTTTCCCCCATGACAAAATGCACTTACATTGCTCATATCTTCTTTTGTTGAAAATACACATCTTACTTTTTGTTTCATACTAAAATATTTCCTTTATTATTACAGTAGTTTTCATGGCATATACTACAATTCTAACTCTTAAAAAACCTTCCTATCTAATGAAAACTGAGAAGCAGGTAATTGTGGACTGCTTGCCAAACTAGCATTTCTTGATAGGAAAACTTAGAAATATTCCTTAACCTCTACAAATATTCACCTTGTCAGAGCATAACTTCTTTCCTCAATGTGGTACGTCATATGTCTAGTAAACCCAAACATCTCTAGTTTTCCTCTCATGAGAAGAAAGTAGGTAAACTTAGACCTGTTTAGTAATTGACGGTCCAATATTTTATCCTAATGGAAATTATCTGGATATTCAGTGAATTCTCATTTAACTTAATATGGCAAATATATTTAATATATTTATATTAATATATTTAACTTAATATGGCAAAACTTTGTAATTTTAACTTACAAAAAAACTGGAGAAAGCATTTTTGATAGATATTCTTACCCCCAAACATAATTATTTCTAAAGAGTTCACCTGAAAACTATTTCATTTATCTCTATTTTGTAACTTATGAAAATATCATTGTAACAAGTTATTTATTTATTTATTTTTGTTAACAAACTGCAACAGAAATCACATGAACTTCCTGACCTTCCATAACCTAGGTAAAATAAAAGACATGTCTCTATTGATTAAGCCAACAAGCTTAAGCCAGATTTAATACTGATAATTAACACTCAATATTTCCTAGATCATGAGAGCCTGAAATTCATTCTGGCCAGTTTTCTTTATATTTAGAAGCATTTAATTTCTAAGTGATTACTTTTAAATCAGTTAAATAGAGCCTTTTTATCATTTAGTTTTGATAATACTATTCATATCATATGTATTATGTATACACAGACATATAAACAGACATAACTGGAGATCTCATAACGTCACTTTAAAACTTAGTTTTGAATCTAGTATTACAATATAAACCTACTGGTTTATAAATAACAGAATAAGTGAAATTTATTTGCTCAGATGACTAAAGTTTTACTATCTGTGGAAAAGACTTTTAAAATTTGTGTTGGTCTTGATAAATCCTTAAAGAGGCAATGAATTAGCTTTTGGAACAGGGAGTCTTTCCAGTGGCTTGAGTTTTAAATGGCATTTTTTTCCCCTCGGTTCCAGGTTTACCTGGTTGAACCAACAAGGCTCAGTCTCAGGTCAGTCTATGGGCTGTACTTTATTTCTGATTTGCAGAGATTTGCAAGACAAAGATGGCTCCTTTTAATTTCATAAAGAACTGGTCTGCTGCCTAAATAATTTTAAAAGATTGGTTTGCCTAACTATATCTTCTTTAATTTGCTTTATTTATAAAGTAAGAAGATTTCCAGCTATACTAAAAATCAAGAGTTCCATGTTCTACCGCATACATTGTTGGTGGGAATGTAAATTGGTGCATCCAGTATGGAAAACAGTATAGAGGTTCTTCAAAAAACTAAAAATAGAACTACCATATTATCTAGCAATCTCTTTCCTGGTTATATATCCCAACAAAACTAAAATTCAAAAAGATGTATGTACCCCTATGTTTATAGCAGCACTATTCACAATAGCCAAGACATGGAAACAACTTAAATGCTCATCAACAGATGAATGGATAATGAAGATGTGGTACATATATATAAGGGAATACTACTCAGCCATAAAAAGGAATGCCATTTGTAGCAACATGGTTGGACCTAGAGATCATCATACTAAGTGACTTAAGTCAGAAAGAGAAAGACAAATACCATAAGATATCACTTGTATGTGGAATCTAACATATGACACAAATGAACTTATTTATGAAACAGAAACAAACTCACAAATACAGAGAACAGACTTGTGCTTGCTGAGGGGTGAGGTGGGAAGGGAAGAAGTGGGAGTTCAGGATTAGCAGCTCCAAACTATTATACACAGGATGCATAAACAACAGAGTGCAATAGTACAGCACAGGAAAATATATTCAATGTTCTGCAATAAACCATAATGGAAAAGAAATGAAAAAGTATGTAAGTATAGGTATAACTAAATCACTTTGCTGTACTGCAGAAATTAACACTTGAGTGTAAATCAACTATGCATGCATACTAAGTCACTTCAGTTGTGTCTGACTCTGTGACCCTATGGACCATAGTCTGCCAGGCTCCTCTGTCCATGGGATTCTTGGAGTGGATTGCCATGTCCTCCTCAAAGGGATTTTCCCAACCCAGGGATCAAATCCCTGTATCTTGCATCTCCTACCAGCACCACCTGGGAAGCCCCAAATCAACTATACTTCAATATGATAATTTTTTAAAAGAAGAGTTCTATGTCCTAGAACTTTAGGGTTCAATATTTCATGCATTGAAAAATTTGCTCCTTTCATTAATCACAGCCTTGTCATGGTGAAGGGGCTTGGCTTGTATAATTCAATGAGCCACACCATGCAGGGCCACCCAAGACAGACAGGTCACAGTGAAGAGTTCTGACAAAACATTGCCCACTGGAGAAGAAAATGAAAACCCACCCCAGTATTCTTGCTTGGAGAGCCTCATGGACAGTATGAAAAGGCAAAAAGATATGACACAGGTCAGAAGGTGCCCAATATGCTAATGGGGAAGAGCTGAAGATGATTACTAATAGCTCCAGTAAGAATGTAGTGGCTGGACCAAAGCAGAAACAATGCTAGGCTGTGGATGTGTCTGGCAGTGAAAGTAAAGTCTGATGCTGCAAAGAACAATAACCTATTCCTTTTCCAGTGGATCTTCCTGGCCCAGAAATCGAGCTGGAGTCTCCTTCATTGCAGGCGGATTCTTTACCTACTGAGCTATCAGGGAAGCCCAAAGAAGGTGCCATCTAACCTGGTTTATTCTAGGAAGAGTGGAACTCTCAGCCGTGTGACAGGCAGGTGGGGGATCACTTGCAGAATCAGCATCTACCAGGCAGGGGTTTAAGCCCAGCCTGTCACACCACCACCAGGTGGCACCAAAGTGCAATCACACCTCATGCATTCGGATTTAGCTGCCTCAGACCGGACAGTCAGGAAAGCAGAATCAGATACTGATGCAGGTCTCTTGAGAAAGGGTCCTTTCTGTCCTCTGACCCCAATCCTCAGGGTTGAAACTTCCCTTAAGGGGATATGAACCTCTCCCACAAGCCCCCTGTTAGGGATGTGGGATCCAAAAGTGGATATTCTCTGGGAAGAAGAGGGAGGAAGCAAGTCCTGCATAAGTGAGTCCAGGGAGTCTGGCAAGGTACCAAGATCATCAAAGGACTAGAGGGCCTGAGAATGCAAAGGTTTCACAAAAGTAGGTGGGAGAGGACTAGCAGAATAGAAGTGACCTTGAGCCCCGGGCCAGAAGTGCATGTATTAAAACTGCGAAGTGTGGAAAATAGTCCCACCTAGTCCTGCATAGTCTGCGGCAGGTGACAGACCGGGAAGAGGAAGTTGACTTACATCTCAAGGGATGCCAAAGTTGGCAGGTGATGACCACATAACATTCATATGACTCTCCCTTAATGCTGCAAAAACTCCCCCTGACTTAGATGCAGCCTCCTGTAAGAAGATGGGAAGTGGGAAATTATAATTCACTGGGAAAACCCTGAAAAGGCAGAAATGGCTTAATTTATCTGGAAGTGACTAACATTCATGTCTGGTTGTGGGTTTTGTTTTTCTTGGTCATTAGGAGTAAAAAGATAACTCAAAATAGAGGGAAATTTTTGTAACAAAAATAAAGTTACATTTTGTTTTACAAAACCTGAATCTTCAGCCTGTGAAATGAATATCAGTTACAAATATTCATAAAAATCGAATGAATAGAAAAAACCTTAATACATTCCAAAAGCAGAAATTGTACAGATTACATTCTGTGGCCACAATGTAATCAATAAACATGCCAAAACAAAACAAGAAAACCCAGTCACTTGGAAATCATAAAAAGGGGAAAATTATCCAAAACAGCACTAGAGTCATAGAGAAATTAAGTTTACAATATAAGATTCTTTAGAGAAAGAATTAGTAAGAAAGCACAACATATTAAGCCTAAGATATATGGGCAAATGTTTTTGTTACATGCTAGATCTGCTTCTTTGATTTGAATTATTCTAAGTTGTTGAATCAGATACTCTCAGCATCCAAACCCAACACAGAAATACATTTTTCACGTGTCCCATCACCACTGATGAACCCATATTTTGGACCGAGGATTTTGATTAATTCTAATTGTGCATCTGAAATTAAAGGACTACTCTGATTTCCTGGCCACCTATATCAATCATTTGTAACAAGTGACACCATATACAAGGACTTAGCTTCAAACAATCATTGTCTCTGTTAACCTCTTAACATACAAGCCTAAATAACCTTTATAAGACTCTAAAGATACTGGTTCCAAATCGGGAAAGGAGTATGTCAAGGCTGTATATTGTCACCCTCCATATTTAACTTGTATGCAGAGTACATTATGAGAAATGCTGGGCTGGAAGAAGCACAAGCTGGAATCAAGATTGCTGGGAGAAATATCAATAACCTCAGAGAGCAGATGACACCACCCTTAAGGCAGAAAGTGAAGGTGAACTAGAAAGTGAAGGTGAACTAGAAAGTGAAGGTGAACTCTTCATGAAAGTGAAAGAGGAGAGTGAAAAACTTGACTTAAAGCTCAACAGTCAGAAAACTAACATCATGGCATCTGGTCCCATCACCTCATGGGAAATAGATGGGGAGACAGTGGAAACAGTGTCAGACTTTATTTTTTTGGGCTCCCAAATCACTGCAGATGGTGACTGCAGCCATGAAATTAAAAGATGCTTACTCCTTGTAAGGAAAGTGATGACCAACCTAGATAGCATATTAAAAAGCAGAGACATTACTTTGCCAACAAAGGTCCATCTGTTCAAGGCTATGGTTTTTCCAGTGGTCATGTATGGATGTGAGAGTTGGACTGTGAAGAAAGCTGAGCACCGAAAAACTGATACTTTTTGAACTATGGTGTTGGAGAAGACTCTTGAGAGTCCCTTGGCCTGCAAGGAGATCCAACCAGTCCATCCTAAAGGAGATCATTCCTGGGTGTCAATTGGAAGGACTGATGCTGAAGGTGAAACTCCAGTACTTTGGCCACCTCATGTGAAGAGTTGACTCATTGGAAAAGACCCTGATGCTGGGAGGGATTTGGGGCAGGAAGAGAAGGGGACGACAGAGGATGAGATGGCTGGATGGCATCACTGACTCGATGGACATGGGTTTGAGCAAACTCCGGGAGTTGGTGATGGACAGGGAGGCCTGGTGTGCAGCAATTCATGGGGCTGCAAAGAGTCGGACACAACTGAGCGACTGAACGGAACTGAACTGAAAGATACTGGAGTTATCATTGTGCTACAAAAAGTATTATAAATATTTTTATAATAAAAAGTATTTTAAAGTGATTTTCTCCTATACTTTTAAAAGTGTTTTTTCTCCATCCTTATAGTATGCATATACAAAATAATATGTATATCTACCTTGATCTTTTCAAACTTAAAATCAGGAGCCCCAGCACTAGAGCTTATGACATCATGTTGTGGTCTGACAGCCATAAGATGGCAGCAAAATCTGAAGATTTTTCACTGACGTGCAGTCCAGGCTTTCTTGCCTTGTCCAGGTACAGGAGCCCTCCTTGTCCTGATAATCCTTTGGTCTCTAGTCTGGTTTTAGAGCTTGCTTTTCATTACTTGCTGTGCTGCTTCTCACAAGTGAGCAAACACAGTACTTGTTGTATAGTCACTAAGTCATGTCTGACTCTTTGGGACCCCATAGACTGCAGCATGCCACGCTTCCCTGTCCTTCACTATCTCCCAGAGTTTGCTCAAACTCATGTCCATTGAGTCAGTGATGCCACCCAGCCATCTCATCCTCTGTTGTCTCCTTCTCCTGCCTTGTTTCTTTCCCAGCATCAGTGTCTTTTCCAATGAGTCAGCTCTTTGCATCAGGTGGCCAAAGTACTGAAGCTTCAGCATCAGTCCTTCCAATGAATATTTAGGGTTGATTTCCTTTAGGGTTGACTGGTTTGATCTTCTTGCTGTCCAAGAGCCTCTCAAGAGTCTTCTCCAACACCACAATTTGAAGCATCAGTTCTTCAGCCTTCTTTATGGTCCAACTCTCACAACTGCACATGACTACTGGAAAAACCATAGCTTTGGCTATATGGATCTTTGCGAGCAAAGTGATATCTCTGCTTTTTAATATGTTATCCAAGTTTGTCATAGCTTTTCTTCCAAGGAGCAAGTGTCTTTTAATTTCAGGGCTGCAGTCACTGTCTACAGTGATTTTGGAATCCAAGAAAATAAAGTCTGTCACTGTTTCCATTGTTTCCCCATCTATTTGCCGTGTAGTGATGGGACTGGATGCCATGATCTTTGGTTTTTCTTTTTTAAATTTATTATGCAGGTTAAGCATTTTTTTTAATTAGTTGGAGGCTAATTACTTTACAATATTGTAGTGGTTTTTGTCATACATTGACAAGAATCAGCCATGGTTTTACATGTATTCCCCATCCTGACCCCCCCTCCCACCTCCCTCTCTGCCCGATCCCTCTGGGTCTTTCCAGTGCACCAGGTCCGAGCACTTGTCTCATGCACGCAACCTGGGCTGGTGATCTGTTTCACCATAGATAATATACATGTTTCAATGCTGTTCTCTTGAAACATCCCACCCTCGCCGTCTCCCACAGAGTCCACAAGTCTGTTCTATACATCTGAGTCTCTTTTTTTGTTTTGCATATAGGGTTATCATTATATATCATTTAGAAAGATGGTATCGTTACCATCTTTCTAAATTCCATATATATGTGTTAGTATACTGTAATGGTCTTTATCTTTCTGGCTTACTTCACTCTGTATAATGGGCTCCAGTTTCATCCATCTCATTAGAACTGATTCAAATGAATTCTTTTTAATGGCTGAGTAATATTCCATGGTGTATATGTACCACAGCTTCCCCTTCCATTCGTCTGCTGATGGGCATCTAGGTTGCTTCCATGTCCTGGCTATTATAAACAGTGCTGCGATGAACATTGGGGTGCATGTGTCTCTTTCGGATCTGGTTTCCTTGGTGTGTATGCCCAGAAGTGGGATTGCTGGGTCATATGGAAGTTCTATTTCCAGTTTTTAAAGAAATCTCCACACTGTTTTCCATAGCAGCTGTACTAGTTTGCATTCCCACCAACAGTGTAAGAGGGTTCCCTTTTCTCCACACCCTCTCCAGCATTTATTGCTTGTAGACTTTTGGATAGCAGCCATCCTGACTGGCGTGTAATGGTACCTCATTGTGGTTTTGATTTGCATTTCTCTGATAATGAGTGATGTTGAGCATCTTTTCATGTGTTTTTGTGCCATCTGTATGTCTTCCTTGGAGAAATGTCTGTTTAGTTCTTTGGCCCATTTTTGGATTGGGTCATTTATTTTTCTGGAGTTGAGCTGGAGGAGTTGCTTGTATATTTTTGAGATTAATCCTTTGTCTGTTGCTTCATTTGCTATTATTTTCTCCCAATCTGAGGGCTGTCTTTTCACCTTGCTTATAGTTTCCTTTGTTGTGCAAAAGCTTTTAAGTTTTATTAGGTCCCATTTGTTTATTTTTGCTTTTGTTTCTAATATTCTGGGATGTGGGTCATAGAGGATCCTGCTGTGATTTATGTCGGAGAGTGTTTTGCCTATGTTCTCCTCTAGGAGTTTTATAGTTTCTGGTCTTACATTTAGATCTTTAATCCATTTTGAGTTTATTTTCGTGTATGGTGTTAGAAAGTGTTCTAGTTTCATTCTTTTATAGGTGGTTGACCAGTTTTCCCAGCACCACTTGTTAAAGAGGTTGTCTTTTTTCCATTGTATATCCTTGCCTCCTTTGTCGAAGAAAAGGTGACCATGGGTTCGTGGATTTATCTCTGGGCTTTCTATTCTGTTCCATTGATCTATATTTCTGTCTTTGTGCCAGTACCATACTGTCTTGATGACTGTGGCTTTGTAATAGAGTCTGAAGTCAGGCAGGTTGATTCCTCCAGTTCCATTCTTCTTTCTCAGGATTACTTTGGCTATTCGAGGTTTTTTGTATTTCCATACAAATTGTGAAATTATTTGTTCTAGTTCTGTGAAAAATACGGTTGGTAGCTTGATAGGGATTGCATTGAAACTTTAGATTGCTTTGGGTAGTATACTCATTTTCACTATATTGATTCTTCCGATCCATGAAGTATTTTGTTTCTTAAGGTGGATATATTCCTAAGTATGTCTTCATAGAACCATTCAACTTTGGCTTCTTCAGCATTACTGGTTGGGGCATAGGCTTGGATTACCATCATATTGAATGGTTTGCCTTGGAAACGAACAGAGATCCTCCTGTCATTTTTGAGATTGCATCCAAGTACTGCATTTCAGACTCTTTTGTTGACTATGATGGCTACTCCATTTCTTCTAAGGGATTCCTGCAATAGTAGATATAATAGTCATAGTAGATATAATGGTCATCTGAGTTAAATTCACCCATTCCAGTCCATTTTAGTTCGCTGATTCCTAGAATGTCGACATTCACTCTTGCCATCTCTTGTTTGACCATTTCCAATTTGCCTTGATTCATGCACCTAACATTCCAGGTTCCTATGCAATATTGCTCTTTACAGCATTGGACCTTTCTTCTATCACCAGTCCCATCCACAACTGGGTATTGTTTCTGCTTTGGCTCCATCCCTTCATTCTTTCTGGAGTTATTTCTCCACTGATCTCCAGTAGCGTATTGGGCACCTACCAACCTGGGGAGTTTCTCTTTCAGTATCCTATCATTTTGCCTTCTCATATGGTTCATGGGGTTCTCAAAGCAAGAATACTGAAGTTGTTTGCCATTCCCTTCTCCAGTGGACCACATTCTGTCAGACTTCTCCACCATAACCCAACCGTCTTGGGTGGTCCCACATGGCATGGCTTAGTTTCATTGAGTTAGACAAGACTGTGGTCCTGTGATCAAGTTGGCTAGTTTTCTGTGACTGTGGTTTTAGTGTATCTGCCCTCTGACGCCCTCTTGCAACACCTACCGTCTTACTTGGGTTTCTCTTACCTTGGACGTGGGGTACCTTCTCATGGCCGTCCCTCCTGACCTTGAACGTGGAGTAGCTCCTCTCGGCCCTCCTGTGCCTGCGCAGCAGCTGCTCCTTGGAGGTGGGGTAGCTCCTCTAGGGCTGGGCCCCTGACCTCCTAACACCCAAAAAAGATGTCCTTTTCATTATAGGGGACTGGAATGCAAAAGTAGGAAGTCAAGAAACACCTGGAGTAACAGGCAAATTTGACCTTGGAGTATGGAATGAAGCAGGGCAAAGGCTAATAGAGTTTTGCCAAGAGAATGCACTGGTCATAGCAAACACCCTCTTCCAACAACACAGGAGAAGACTCTACACATAGACATCACCAGATGGCCAACACCGAAATCAGATTGATTATATTCTTTGCAGCCAAAGATGGAGAAGCTCTATACAGTCAGCAAAAACAAGACCTGGAGCTGACTGTGGCTCAGATCATGAACTCCTTATTGCCAAAGTCAGACTTAAACTGAAGAGAGTAGGGATAACCACTAGACCATTCATGTATGACCTAAATCAAATCCCTTATGAATATGCAGTGGAAGTGAGAAATAGATTTAAGGGACTAGATCTGATAGACAGAGAGCCTGATGAACTATGGACAGAGGTTTGTGACATTGTACAGGAGACAGGGATCAAGACCATCCCCATGGAAAAGAAATGCAAAAAGGCAAAATGGTTGTCTGAGGAGGTCTTACAAATACCTGTGAGATGAAGAGAAGCAAAAAGCAAAGGAGAAAAGGAAAGATATTCCCATTTGAATGCAGAGTTCCAAAGAATAGCCAGGAGAGATAAGAAAGCCTTCCTCAGCAATCAATGCAAAGAAATAGAGGAAAACAACAGAATGGGAAAGACTAGAGATCTCTTCAAGAAAATATACCAAGGGAACATTTCATGCAAAAGTGGGCTCAATAAAGGACAGAAATGGGATGAACCTAACAGAAGCAGAAGATATTAAGAAGAGGTGGCAAGAATACACAGAACTATACAAAAAAGATCTTCACCACCCAGATAATCATGATGGTGTGATCACTCACACTCACCTAGAGCCAGACATCCTGGAATGTGAAGTCAAGTGGGCCTTAGAAAATATCACTACAAACAAAGCTAGTGGATGTGATGGAATTCCAGTTGAGCTATTTCAAACCCTGAAAGATGATGCTGTGAAAGTGCTGCACTCAATATGCCAGCAAATTTGGAAAACTCAGCAGTTGCCACAGGACTGGAAAAGGTCCGTTTTCATTCCAATCCCTAAGAAAAGCAGTGCCAAAGAATGCTCAAACTACTGCACAATCGCACTCATCTCACATGCTAGTAAAGTAATGCTCCAAATTCTCCAAGCCAGGCTTCAGCAATATGTGAACTGTGAACTTTCAGATGTTCAAGCTGGTTTTAGAAAAGGCAGAGGAACCAGAGACCAAATTGCCAATATCTGCTGGGTCATCGGAAAAGCAAGAGAGTTTCAGAAAAACATCTGTTTCTGCTTTATTGACTATGCCAAAGCCTTTGACTGTGTGGATCACAATAAACTATGGAAAATTCTGAAACAGATGGGAATACCAGACCACCTGACCTGCCTCTTGAGAAACCTGTATGCAGGTCAGGAAGCAACAGTTATAACTGACATGGAACAACAGACTGGTTCCTGAAGTTTCCAAATAGGAAAAGGAGTACATCTAGGCTGTATATTGTCACCCTGCTTATTTAACTTATATGCAGAGTACATCATGAGAAACGCTGGGCTGTCAGAAGCACAAGCTGGAATTAAGATTGCCGGGAGGAATATCCATAACCTCAGATGTGCAGATGACACCACCCTTATGGCAGAAAGTGAAGAGGAACTAAAAAGCCTCTTGATGAAAGTGAAAGAGGAGAGTGAAGAAGTTGGCTTAAAGCTCAACATTCAGAAAACTAAGATCATGGCATCCGGTCCCAACACCTCATGGGAAATAGATGGGGAGACAGTGGAAACACTGTCAGACTTTATTTTTTGGGGCTCCAAAATCACTGCAGATGGTGACTGCAGCCATGAAATTAAAAGACGCTTACTCCTTGGAAGGAAAGTTATGACCAACATAGACAGCATATTAAAAAGCAGAGACATTACTTTGCCAACAAAGGTCTGTCTAGTCGAAGCTATGGTTTTTCCAGTAGTCATGTATGGATGTGAGAGTTAGACTATAAAGAAAGTTGAGTGCTGAAGAATTGATGCTGTTGAACTGTGATGTTGGAGAAGACTCGTGAGAGTCCCTTGGACTGCAAGGAGATCCAACCTGTCAAACCTAAAGGAAATCAGTCCTGAATAGTCATTGGAAAGACTGATGCTGAAGCTGAAGCTCAAATACTTTGACCGTCTGATGCAAAGAACTGACTCTTTGGAAAAGACCCTGATTCTGGGAAAGATTGAAGGCAGGAGGAGAAGGAGACAACAGAGGATGAGATGGTGGGGTGGCATCACCGATGCGATGGACATGAGTTTGAGTAGGCTCCAGGAGTTGGTGATGGACAGGAAAGCCTGTGGTGCTGCAGTCCATGGGGTCTGAACTGAACTTTCTGCCATTAGGGTGGTATCATCTCTGTATCTGAGGTTGTTGATTCCCAGCAATCTTGATTCCAGCTTGTGATTCATTAGGTTTGGCATCATGCATAATGTACTCTGCATATAAGTTAAATAAACAAGGTGACAATATACAGGCCTGTGGTACTCCTTTCCCAATTTGAAACCAGTCCATTGTTCCATGTTTGGTTCTAACTGTTGCTTCTTGACCTGTATATAGGTTTCGCAACCACTGTTTGGTGGTCTGGTATTCCCATCTCTTTAAGAATTTTCTGCAGTTTTTGTGATCCACACAGTCAAAGATTTTAGCATGATCAATGACACAGAAGTAGATGTTTTCCCGAAATTCCCTTCCTTTCTCCATGATCCAAAGAATGTTGGCAATTTGATCTCTGGTTCCTCTGCCTTTTCTAAATGCAGCTTGTACATCTGGAAGTTCTTGGTTCACATACTGTTGAAGCCTAGCTTGAAGGATTTGGAGCATTATCCTGCTAGCATGTGAAATGACTACAATTGTGTGGTAGTTTGAACATTCTTTGGCATTGCTCTTCTTTGTGATTGAAATAAAACTGACCTTTTCCAGTCTTGTGGCCCTTCCTAAGTTTTTCACATTTGCTGGCATATTGAATGCAGCACTTTAACATCTTTTAGGATTTTAAATAACTCAGTTGGAATTCTATCACCTCCACTAGCTTTGTTTGTAGTAATGCTTTCTAAGGCCCACTTGACTTCACATTCCAGGATGTCTGGCTTTTGATGAATGAACACACCATCGTGATTATCTGGGCCATTAAGATCTTTTTTTTGTACAGTTATTCTATGTATTCTCGCCATCTCTTCTTAATCTCTTCAGCTTATGTTAGGTCCTTGCCATTTTTGCCCTTTATTTTAACCATCTTTGCATGAAATGTTCCTTTGGTATATCTAATTTTCTTGAAGAGATCTCTAGTCTTTCCCATTCTACTTTTTCCTCTATTAATTTGCATTGTTCACTTAAGAGGGCTTTCTTGTCTCTCCTTGCTATTCTTTGGAACTCTGCATTTAGTGGAGTATATCTTTCCGTATCTCCTTTGCCTTTTGCTTATCTTATCTTCACAGCTATTTGTAAGGCCTCCTCAGACAACCATTTTGCCTTCTTGCATTTCTTTTTCTTTGGCATGGTTTTGGTTACTGCCTCCTGTACAATGTTATAAACCTCCACCCACAATTCTTTAGGCATTCTATCAGATTTAATCCCTTGAATCTATTTATCACTTCTGCTGTATAATCATAAGGTATTTGATTTAGGTCATACCTGAACGGCCTAGTAGTTTTCCCTACTTTAAGCCTCAATTTTGCAATAAGGAGCTCATGGTCTGAGCCACAGTCAGCTGATGGTCTTGTTTTTGCTCACTATATAGAGCTTCTCCATCTTTGGCTACAAAGACTTAATCAATCTGATTTTGGTATTGACCATATGGTGATGCTCATCTAGAGTCATCTCTTGGGTTGTTGGGAGAGGGTCTTTGCTATGACTAGTGTGTTCTCTTTGTAAACTCTGTTAGCCTTTGCCCTGTTTCACTGTGTACTCCAAGGCCAAACTTGCCCTTATTCTGGGCGTCTCTTGACTTCCTACTTTTGCATTCCAATCCCCTCTGATGAAAAGAACATCTTTCTTTGATGTTAGTTCTAGAAGGTGTTGTAGGTCTTCATAGAACCACTCGACTTCATCTTCTTTGACATCCGTAGTTGGGGCATAGACTTGGATTACTGTGGTGTTGAATGATTTGCCTTGGAAACAAGTCAAGATCATTCTGTGATATTTGAGATTGCACCCAAATACTGCATTTCAGACTCTTTTGTTGATGATGAGTGCTACTTCATTTCTTCTAAGGGATTCTTGCCCACAGTAGTAGATATAATGTTCATCTGAATTAAATTTTCTCATTCCTGTCCTCGTTGGAGAGTTCTGACAAAATATGGTCCTCTGGAGAAGGGAATGGCAAACCACTTAAGTATTCTTGCTTTGAGAACCCATTGAACAGTATGAAAAAACACACTCCTGGCCTGCATTAAAATACCACTGCTGTTAACACATAGTGATTTTGTAACTTATATAAAACCACTATAATGAGTGTTGTTGAAGCTTAATTCTTTCCTAATGTGTTAATTTTGGTTTTTTAATTCTATAAGGTTCCTAATTTGCCACTTCATCATTTTCTTCAAATTTTGGCAACTAGTCTTAAGTGAAGTCCATGGACTCCCTAGTATTAGCCAAATCTAGGATTGGGAGAGCATCCCAAGGGTGAGAAGACTATAATTCCTAGAAGCTGTCTTGGTGTTGCTGAGGTCTATTTCCTCTGAGATTTGGCATGAGTTTCCAGTAGTTTGTGCCTTTTCTTTTTGTTGTATGTTTCATAGGCATGTTGCTGTTGTTGTCATTTAGTCACCGAGTTGTGTCTGACACTGTAGTGAGAGACCATTTCCTTCTCCAGGGGATCTTCCCAACCCAGTGATTGAACACAAGTCTCCTGCTTGGCAGGTGGATTCTTTGCCTCTGAGCCACTAGGGAAACCCTTGTTATGGGGAAGTTAAAAGAAGCTGTATTGAAGACCGCTAGCCAGAACATCCTTATAACACACAATGGGGCTGAACTGTTGACAGTCCTGTAGAACAACCAGATACTGAATTTGAAGGTTCCTGGAGCTGGCACCAGGGGCAATGGAATGCCCCCCTCCTCCAGCCCTCCCGACTGTGCTCACTTCTCACCATCTTCAGGAAGAAAATGAGGTCTGGGCTAGATCAAGTGTCTGTGGCTCTGGAAGAGACTCTCAGGAGTGTAGCACTGGGAGGAAAAAAAGCCAGAAGGATTATCTAGACTTGTTTTGTTTTGTTTTTTAAAAATCTGTTTAACTCCCTAGCTGTCCAGCTGTTAGGGATCCGTGCTCTCACATATGAGGGCCCAGATTCAATCCCTGGCCAGGAAGCTAAAGTCCCGCAAGCCACGAGGCATAGCCAATAAAAAATAATTTGTTGCTTCCCTTACGTTCAGTTAGGGCAGAAGATAAGTCTCCTTGTGGCCCCTTCTCACTCATGGTGCTCTTACTGACCAGGGCCCCTTTAGGTCTCTGCTCCTGACCATGATGCTCTTTCACAGCTGGGTGAAGCTAGCACCCTACAAAGGTTCTTACTGTTACTGCAACCATCCTCTCGTGACATCTCAGACAAGTATTTGGGAACTTATGCTCTGCAGTGTGGGCTCAACAGAAAGGCTGACCCCACTTTGAAAAAGGAGGGTCCCTACTATGGCAGCCTCTTCTACCACCATAATCTCCCCATAGCCAATTGTCCAAGCCCCTGACAAGCCTCTAGATTTTTTCCTCTCTGAATTTGTTTACATATATATACACATATAGATGTATGTGTATATATAATTATTTTTAAAAAACTTATTATTTCTAGCTGCACTGGATTTTCATTGCTGCATGCAGGCTTTCTCTAGTTGTGGCAAGCAGGGCCTACTCTCTAGTTGTGGTGTGTGGGCTTCTCATTGCAGTGGCTTCTCTTGCTGCAGAGCATGGGCTCCAGAGCATGTGTGGGCTCCAGTAGTTGTGGCACTCAGGCTTAGTTGCTGCGTAGCATGTGGCGTCTTCTGGGACCAGGAATCGAACCCTTGCATTGGCAGGTGCATTCTTAACCACTGGACCACCAGGGAAGTTCTTCCCTCTGAATTTGATGGTCAAAGCAAATGATCCCAAAATATTACATTCATTTAAAAGACCCCTTAGTTGGTCTAAAGGATGAAAAGGTGTGAAGAGATTGGTGTTGCAGTGAAGGGAGAAACATCCCAGCGTAAGGGGCCAATGTGAGGGACAGCTGAGGTGACTGGCCCTTGGACAGTGAGGAGTAACCAGTGCAAGATAAGGTCAGGGATTGCTGGGGTTAAACATTTTGATCTTTATCATGATAGTGATGGAGAGCCATTCAATATTTTGAAACAAATTAAGTGATACAACCTGATTTGTGCTTTAAAAATAATCTGTCTGCAAAATAATTTGGAGCATGTCAAGAGGATATAGCTATGGCCCAAGTGAGAGATGATGGTGATGGAGAGAAGACTTATTTAGAATCTGGAGGGAGAGGAATGAAAGATATGTTCACAGCACAAAGATAGGGTTATTTTCCTGTGATCATATCTACCTTTCTTTATACATTCACATCTACATTAATACTTTCACTTCACTTTGGAGGGAAGGTTTTCTCTGTCATTCATCTCAGAGGGAGAACTCAGGGAACTGGGAGCTTTGGGTAAGGAGATAAACATACAATAGGTGAGATGGGAAGAGTGGGATCCCAAGGTGTGGATCACTCTAGGTCAACAAATCTGTTCAATTTCATCTAGCCAGGCCCTCACTGAGAACCCTGGAGAAAAGCTATCCAGCTGCTTCCCTGTAGACCCAGAAGCTCCCTGAGTCCCAGTCTCTAGAGAAGTTGCACAAGAGTGCCATGGCTACAGTAATCATGTGACAGACGTAGGCCCTTACCTCCATGCCCCTAAGGACCTAGTGCACCACCGTTGGAAGGAGGTTTGGGAGCAGGACCCCTGGGTTTTCATGCAGGGCCTCTTAATTGTCTTGGTGACAGACACGTTGAGATGCGGTGTTTTCTGACTTTAGCCCTCAACAGGGGCTAGTCTAGCCCAGCCAGAGGGAAGAGTTTATGGGGCCGACAGGCCAAAGGTCAGAAAAAACCTGGAGACCTTGGAGGAAGAAGCCAGGCACCAAGAGAGGGAGATTGGCCACTGGCTGCAAGGTAATGGAATCAAAAGTAAGAAAGTGCTCAAAAAAACAAGAGAATAAGAGTATATCAAGAGAACACAGCAGTTGATCTGAAGGAGCTTCCAATGGTCAAAGCTGGAACAATCTGAGCAATAAAGTGAATAATATAGTATTGGCTTATTATCTAAAAACATAACGTATATGTACATGTGTTCATAGTCAGAAAAATATGTTTGAATAAATAATTAAATGGGGATGGGGACAGAAATCTTGTCCCCCAAAGTTCTTTTAACTTATGTCAATAGTCCTTCATCTAGAAATTGGAGCTTCGTTCCCTTCCACACCTAAGGGTGGACTTGATGCTGTCTGTATTCCAAAGAACAGAGTTTGGACAGGGAAAAACAGTAACATTACTATTACTGGAAGAGCCTGGCAAACACTGCCTTAACCATGTGATCAAAGTAAACTTCACAGGTGATGTTGGGTGGGTTTGTTGTTGTTGAGTCACTCAGTCGTGTCTGACTCTTTGTGACCACATGGACTAAAACTCACACCAGTCTTCCCTATCCTTCACTATTTCCCAGAGCTTGCTCAAACCCATGTCCACTGAGTCAGTGATGCCATCCAACCATCTTGTCCTCTGTTGTCCCCTTCTCCTCCTGCCTTCAATCTTTCCCAGCATCAGTGATACCTTACAGTGAATGTTGTTGGATTCATGATCTCCAAAGGAGAGAATTTTGCTTCAGGAGCAGAGACTTGTCTTCAGTCACTCAGACCTTCCGTGTGGCCAGTCTTATTAGAGTGAAAAAGGGATAAAGAAAGCTTCTGACAGACATCAGACATGGGTGGAAAGTGCCCCACTCATTAGTTTGGGTGGGGCTTTATAAACTTTTTCAACTGGTTACTAACAATGGAAAGGTCTTACCAGACCCACTCCCACAACATACTTAAGACAACAAAATTAGTCAGAAGATTCCTGTTAAGAAGGAGAAACAAGCCTCGAGCAAGATACATTGTTGTTATATAATTATTAGTATAATCACAGGGCTTCCCTTGTGGCTCAACTGGTAAAGAATCTGCCTACAATGTGGTAGATTTGGGTTTGATTCCTGGGTTGGGAAGATCCCCTGGAGAAGGAAAAGGCTACCCATGCCAGTATTCTGGCCTGGAAAATTCCATGGACTGTATAGTCCTCGGGGTCCCAAAGAGTGGGACACGACTGAGTGACTTTCACTTTCACTTTTTTTTTTGTTAGTACAGAGCTTATGGAAAAAACATACCCTTGAGCAAGATGTGTTGTTTTGTTGTATAATCATTAGCTCTGGACTTAAAGAAAGTTAGTCTTAGAATAAATAGATTGTTCCTATAACAACTCAGAACTTAAGAAAAATATCTTGTGTGACTAAGATGAAGGAATGTACACACACAAAAAAAAGCTTATCCCTTTCTCCTCCACAAGGGCCCCAGACTCCTTATCAACCTACCTAAAAATTAACTCTTTCATTCGGGTCTTTTCTAATGAGTCGACTCTTCACATCAGGCGGCCAAAGTATTGGAGCTTCAGCTTCAGCATCAGTCCTTCCAATGAATATTCAGGACTGATTTCCTTTAGGATTGACTGGTTTGATCTCCTTACAGTCCAAGGGACTCTCAAGAGTCTTCTCCAACACCACAGTTCAAAAGCATCAATTCTTTGGTGCTCAGCCTTCTTTATGGTCCAACTCTCACATCCATGCATGACTACTGGAAAAACCATAGCTTTGACTATATGGATCTTTGTTGGCAAAGCAATGTCTCTGCTTTTTAATTTGTTATATAGGTTTTTCATAGCTTTTCTTCCAAGGAGCAAGCGTCTTTTAATTTCATGGCTGCAGTAACCATCTGCAGTGATTTTGGAGCCCAAGAAAATAAAGTCTGTCACTGTTTCTGTCAATTCACCATCTATTTGCCATGAAATGATGGGACTGGATGCCATGATCTTAGTTTTTTCAAGGTTGAGGTTTAAGTCAGATTTTTCACTCTCCTCTTTCACCTTCATCAAGAGACTCTTTAGTTCTTCTTCACTTTCTGCCATAAGAGTGGTGTCATCTGCATATCTGAGGTTATTAATATTTCTCCCAGCAATCTTGATTCCAGCTTGTGCTTCATCTAGCCCAGTGTTTCTCATGATGTACTCTGCATATAAGTTAAATAAACAGGGTGACAATATACAGCCTTGAAGCACTCCTTTCCCAATTTTGAACCAGTCATTGTTCCATGTCGGGTTTATGTGCCCCCTACTGTGATGCAAAGAGAAATGACTTCATCTCTGTGGTGTTCCTTCCTGAAACTCACTACTCCAGTCCAGTTATGAGAGGAACATCAGCTAAACCTAAATTGAGTGGTATCCTATGAGATACCTGACCAGTATTGGGCTTCCCCAATACTGCACTATTTTCACAATTTTTTCTGTAAATCTAAAATTATTCCAAGTTATCATTTTTGACTAATGCAGTGAAATTGCCTTCCTAGTTGTTGTTGTTCAGTCACCCACTTGGGTCCAACTCTTTGTGACCCCACGGACTGCAGCATGCCAGGCCTCCCTGTCCCCCACTATCTACTGGAGTTAGCCCAAGTTCATGTTCATTGCATCAGTGATGCAGTCCAGCCATCTCATCTACTGACACCCTCTTCTCCTGCACTCAATCTTTCCCAGTATCAGGGACTTTTCCAGTGAGTTATCTGTTCACATCAGAAGACCAAAATGCTGGAGCTTCAGCTTCAGCATCAGTCCTTTCAGTGAATATTCAGAGTTGATCTCCCTTAAGATTGACTGGTTTGATCTTGCTGTCCAAGGAACTTTCAGGAGTCTTCTCCAGTGCCCACATCCTAATCCTTAGAATCTGTGAGTGTTATTTTATGTGACAAAAGGGACTTCGCAGATACTATTAACCGTCTTAGATAGGAGGCTGTCCAGCATATCGTAGGTGGGTCCAGTGTGAAGTTGAGACTGAGCAGGATTCTGTGTGGCCTTCTTGGGTACAAAAGACCCTCTGTGTCTCCCATTTCTTGTCTGTAGGAAACAGACTTTAGTCTCCTGGGTCTTTTCTGAGTTCCAAAGGCTACTCCACGTCTTCTAATTGATTCTTACCCACAGTAGTAAGTATAATGATCATCTGAATTGAATTCACCCATTCTCATCTATTTTAATCACTGATTCCTAAGATATTTGTGTTTAATCTTGCCATCTCTTGCTTGTCAATGTTCAATTTACCTTGATTCATGGACCTAACATTCCAGGTTTCTATGCAATATTGTTCTTTATAGCATCAGATTTTACTTTCACCACCAGACACTCCACAGTTGAGCAATGTTTTCACTTTGACCCACCTGCTTCATTCTTGCTGGGGCTGTTAATAATTGCCCGCCTGTCTCCCCCAGACATTTTATGACCTAGGGATTCATCTTTTGGTGTCATATCTTTTTGTCTTTTCATAGTGTCCATGGGGTTCTCTACGCAAGAATACTGGAGTGTCTTGCCATTTCCTCCTCCTGTGGATCACATTTTTTCAGAACTCTTCACTATGACTCATCTGTCTTGGGTGACCCCTCTAGCTTGTCTTTCATTTTTCTGATTTTTTTCTTTCCCATTCCAAGGGGATAGCCTGACTTTGATTATCTCTGCCTTAGAGCCATTTTCATGTCAAGACAGAGATGAGAGTAGTCAGAGGGAAGTCTAAGGTCCTTGATGGGTTGATACTGGACTACAGAAAGCGGAGGAGGAGGAGTAGCAGTAGTAACTCAGTCGTGTCCAACTCTGCGATCTCATGAGCTGTAGCCCACCAGGCTCCTCTGTCCAGGCAAGAACACTGGAGTGGACTGCCATGCCCTCCTCCAGGGGATCTTCCCTATCCACAGATGGAACCTGAACCTCTTGCATTGCAGGTGGATTCTTAACTGTGTGAGCCAGCAGGGAAGCCCCTAGAAAGAGAGAGCATGCTAACATCTGAAGAGTGGCGAGGGCAGGCGGGTGGGGGGGAAGAGTTCCGTAAGGTTAAGAGGGTAACTTAGGGGTTCCCAAACATGTGAGAGCCCTGTCCCATTGAGACATCCAGCAGAAGTGGTGAAATAGTAGAAAGGAAGAGTCACACAGTACACCCCAGGCCCCCTGGTTGCCATCCCCACTTCCTAGGGGATGCTTCCTAGGCGGAAGGGTGGCTTGGAGGCTGTGGAGCTACTTCACACATCCCCCAGGGCTGGACCAATGAGCATCTTAGTGCTGCTCCTGAAAGGCCTCCTGGGCCTTGCTCAAGCCTTGACTGAACTGAGTTTTTATTAACTGGATGGTTGAGGATTTGGAAGTAGATTTAATTTGACTGAAGGGAATTAAAGTAATGCCCCATTTCTTGCATATCCAGTTTGTGAAGCAAAATTTATAGCTGCTTTGAGTGTACTAGTCAACTTTCTTAAATAGATTAGACACTCTCTAAATGCAGAGCTTACCTTTTATCATTCATTTGGTCAACAAAGATTTATTGGGAACCTCTATGTGGTAGGCACTGATCTAAGTACCAGGTATACATTAAATAATTCAGACACAGTTCTTGATCCCTTGGACTTACAGACTCATCAGGGAGAAAGAAAATAAACAACAACAAAAAAACCCCAAGCAAGTATATTAATGTAAATTGGGCTGAATGCTATGAACCAGCTGTTCATCTTATAGCTGAGGACCTAACACAGAAGCTGGCCCTGAAGCCAGTGCTGTCAGCGGGGGGATCTTGAGGCACTAATGTAACCCACACCTCGCTCCTCTGCTGGAGCAGTACCTCACCAAACTCCAAGTCCTTGGGCCTGATGCTGCTTTTTGTAGTGGCTGCACCTACCTGATGCAAAGAGCCAACTCATTGGAAAAGACCCCGATGCTGGGAAAGATTGAGGGCAGGATGAGAAACGGGTAACAGAGGATGAGATGGTTCAATGGCATCATCAAATCAATGGACACGAGTTTGAGCAAACTCCGGGAGATAGTGAAGGACAGGGAAGCCTAGTGTGCTGCAGTCCAGGGAGGGGGGGTCACAAAGAGTCAGACATGACTGAGCAACTGAACAACTACATGACCTGCCAGATTTTTTCAATTTGAGTTTTTAATATTCAAATGCCATAATCAAATCATCAGTCACATCCTGTTTGCTACTCTGAGGAGTAACTACTAAATCTGACTCATCATGCGGGTCTCAGACATAAATTGCAAAGCCTGAAGTTGTCAAGGTTTCAGTGTCTTTTGAGGGACTGAGAAATAGCTGGTGGCGCTGGAGGGAACAGGGCATAATAAAACAGGGTGCTAACTGTGGGGGAAGGTGCACCGGGCCGTGGTTTAAGCTCAAATGTTGTGCTAACTGCAGTGGGAGCCACATGCAGATTTTAAGTTGAGAAGTGTCTGTCTAATTTTTCTTTTAAACCGTATCACACAGTGCTAGGTTTTAGGAGAAATGATGGTCTATTTGTTTTTTGACAATTCCTTGACGAATTAAACTAGGAGTTGGTAGATGCAGGGGGAGAATTGCTTTATGGAAATGACTTCCTTATGGTTCACAAAAACTAGTAAGTGAAAAAGCTCAGTGTTGAAGCCTTTTTAAGTCTCCAAGTCTGTGAGAGTCAGAACCTGGAAAAGCTGGTAAGTTGTCCTAGCTTCCTCTTGCTCAGCTTCTCCCTTTTCCGATCTGAAAAAAACCACTGAGGAGTGCTTTTTGGGTTTTTTTGTTTTTTTTTTTTTTTGATAATTCCCCATGTTTCCTAATTTATATTGGTGTGTCAGAGATTCCAGGAGGTGCATGTGTGTGTGTGTGTGTGTGTGTGTGTGTGCATGTGTATAGCAAAGTAATGAGTGAGGCTTATGATTTTAGGGGAAAGGCAAGTTATGGTGAAAAACAAAAAGAAAAGAAAGAGACTTCTGGGCAAAGAATAGGACCTCCAATATCACGGTTAGAAGTTGTTTTAGGCAGGAGCATGTAGGTCTGAGTTTCTATGAAGTTCCGTGGAACCAAGGGTGATGTCAGTGTGATTGTGGCCTCTGGGGCCTGGCAGAGCAGGAGGCTGACATCACTGCCCAGGGGATCCAATGAGCTCAGACTCCAGGGAGGCCTCCTCACAGCCCCCAAAGATGCTGGAGCAGCAAACATGACCCAAAGGGACCCTGGGGACTGAGCTGCTTCCATCTGCTGTTCAATTATCGTCCTTTGCTTCACAGCTCCACTAGCAGAGAAGCTTACCTCAGCACTGGTGAGGGAGAAGGAAGGAGTACTGATGCTCTGCTCCCAGTAAGCTTTAGACCTGTGGGGAGACATATTTTTTCCCTTAAAAGAAAGCCATCCGCTGAGACAGGCTCCTGTCTGCAGGGAGCTCATGGTACAGATGATGAGATAGAATGAAAACTAATTAAAGCAATAACGGAAAGCGTATGAGCTTTGAGGTGGGGCCTGGCTTCTAACCTCTGTCTGTCGCTTAGAGGCTAGCCCTCTGACTCTGGGCAAGTTATTTAACCATACTGAGCTTCAGTTTCTTCCTCAATAGAATGGCGACAACAACTTTTGTCCTACAGCAGGGTAACTCTGAAAATGAAATGAGAGAAATCAAATTATGTTCTTGGAACCTAGTAGGTATTAATAAGCAGAAGCTGTTGTTATTGCTACTACTCCAGGTCACATATGTGACAGGGAGAATGTAGAGTCATGTATTAATGCAAGATAGAGGTGTTGACAAAGGATCTACCGTCCAACTGCCTGTGTTAGGAAAGAAAGGGTTATCTTCACAGAAGAAGGTCACACAAAGCTGAATCTTGTGTAATTTCAGCAAGTGAGGAAGGAGGAGGAAAGGGAAGAGTATTTCATTCAGAAGGAACAGAATAGCATAAGCAAAACCCGAAAAAAGCAACCAGCAGTTCATTTCAGTTCAGTTCAGCTCCACTCAAGCTACATGAACTAAGTGCTGTCTATTCTAAGCCATAAAAAAAAGTCTTTTTGGAGTATAGTTGATTTACAGTGGTGTGTGAGTTTCAGGTATACATCAAAGTGAATCAGTTATACATATAGTCACTCTTTTTTAGATTTTTTTTCTCTTTACAGAGTATTGAGTCAGGTTCCCCATGCTATGCAATTGGTCTTTATAAGTTAATTATTGTATATATAGTAGTATGTGTATGTCAGCCCCAACTTTCCAATTTATCCCTCCCCCACTGCCTTATCCCCAGTAACCATGTTTTTTTTTTTTTTTCTATATCTGTAACTCTATTTCTGTTTTGTAGATAAGCTCATTTGTACTCTTTTTTAAGATTACAATATCATTTGATATTTATCTTTCTCTGTCTGAATTATTTCACTCAGTATGGCAACCCCTAGGTCAATCCATGTTGCTGCAAATGGCATTATTTCATTCTTTTTTATGGTTGACTGATATTCCGTTGCATAAATGTACCACATCTTCTTTATCTATTTCTCTGTTGATGGACATTTAGGTTGCTTCCATGTCCTGGCTGTTGTAAATACTGCTGCAATAGCATTGGGGGTTCATGTATCTTTTTGAATTATAATTTTCTTTGGATATATGCACAAGATTGGGATTGTTAGATCATATGGTAGCTCTGTTTTTAGTTTTTTAAGGAACCACCATACTGTTCTCCAGGCTTCCCTGGTTGTTCAGACAGTGAAGAATCTGCTTGCAATGTGGGAGACTAGGGTTCGATCCCTGGATTGGGAAGATCCCCTGGAGTAGGAAATCACAACCCACTCCAGTATCCTTGCCTGGAAAATTCCTCGGACAGAGGAGCCTGGTGGGCTGCAGTCCATGGAGTTGCAAAAGTTGGACATGACTGAGTGATTAAACCACCACCACCATCCTGTTCTCCATAGTGATTGTATCAGTTTACATTCCTACCAACATTGTAGGAGGGTTTCTTCTCTCCACAACCTCTCTTATATTTATTTTTTGTGGATATTTTTTATAGCAGCCATTTTGATTGCTATCAGTGATATCTCATTGTAGTTTTGATTTGCATTTCTCTAATAATTAATGATTTTGAACATCTTTTCATATGCCTCTTGGCCATCTGTATGTCTTCTTTGGAGAAATGTCTATTTAGATCTTTCCATTATTTTTTGATTGGGTTATTTGTTTTTGTTTTGTTTTTTATCTTGAGCTGCATGAGTTCTTATATATTTTGGAGATGTTCCTCTGTCAGCTGCTTCATTTTCAAATGTTTTTTCCCATTCTGAGTGTTGTCTTTTCATTTGTTAATGGTTTCCTTTGCTGTGCAAAAGCTTTTAAGTTTAATTAGGGCCTATTTGTTTACTTTTGTTTTTATTTTCATTACTTTAGGAGGTGGATTAAAAAAGATATTTGTTGCTGTGACTTATGTCAAATAGTGTTCTGTCTATATTTTCCTCTAAGAGTTTTATAGTAGCCAACTTTTCATTTAGGTCTGTAATCCATTTTGTTTATTTTTGCATTTGGTGTTAGAGAGTGTTCTAATCTACAGATTCAATGCAATCTTTGCCAAATTACCAATGGCATTTTTCACAGAATTAGAACAATAATTTTATTATATATATTATATATAATATTATGTATATAACATACATATGCAATGTATACATAATATTATAAAATATATAAAATATATAATATAATATAATGTATATAAATGCATTATAATATTATATATAATATATTATAATATATAATATACACTATATTATATATAATTTTATTATAAAAATTATAATTTTATAATTTTAATGGAAACACAAACAAGCACAAATAGCCAAAGCAGTCTTGAGAAAAGAAAAAGAACTGTAGGAATCCGGCTCCCTGACTTTAGACTATACTGCAAAGCTACAGCAATCAAAACAGTGTGGTAGTAGCACAAAAAAGAAATATACATCAATGAAACTGGATAGAAAGTTCAGAAATAAATCCACACACTTATGGTTACCTAATCTATGATAAAGGAGGCAAGAATATACACTGGAGAAAAGACAGTCTCTTCAATAAATGGTGTTGGAAAAACTGGGCAGAATTAACAAAAAGACAAGAAATAAAATGTGCTGGCAATGACGTAGAAAAAAGAGAACTGTTGTACACTGTCATGGGAATGCAAATTGTACAGCCACTGTGGAAAATAGTATGGAAATTACTCAAAAAATTAAAAATAGCAATTTTACTCCTGGATATTTAATTGAAGAAAACAAAAACACTAATTAAGAAAGTTACATACATACCTATGTTCATTGCAGCATTATTTACAATAGCCAAGATATGGAAGAAACCCATATTCCCGTCAATAGATGAATGGACAAAGAATAAAGAATATGCAGCGAATATAAAAAAGACACACATACACATATTTATATAATATGATAGAATGAAATCTTGCTATTTGTGATAATATGGATGGACCTAGAATGTAGTATGCTAAGTGATATGTTAGAGACAAGTACTGTATGATTTTATTTATATGGGGAATATGAAAACAAAACAAATGAACAAACATAAGAAAACAGAAACAGACTCAGAAATACAGAAAAGAAACAAGTCATTGCCAGAGGAGAGAGGTGTGGGAGGAAAGAAATAGGTGAGTGAAATTAAGAGGTACAAATTTTCAGTTGCAAAATAAATGAGTCACAGTATAAAATGAACAATGTGGGGTATATGTCAAAATCTTTGTGGTATCTTTTTATAATGACATGTTGCAACTAAACTGTGGTGATCATTTTGAAATGTATAAAAACACCAAATCACTATATTGTCAAACAGGAGCTAATATAGTGTTGTAAATCAATTACACTTCAAAACCAACCAACCAAACTCATATTAAAGAGAATTGGATATGTTTTTACTAGAGGTAGGGGATGGGGGAAGGGGAACTGGATGAAGGCAGTCAAAAAGTACAAGCTTCCAGTCATAAGATAAACAATAGGAATGTGATGTACAACATAATAAATATAATTAACACTTCTGTTCATTATATATAAAAGTTAAGAATAAATCCAAAGAGTTCTAATCACAAGAAGAGAGTTTTTTTCCTATTTCTTTAATTTTGTGTCTATTTGGTATGGTGGATATTTACTAATCTTACCTTGATAATCATTTCATGATATATGTAAGGCAAATCATTATGCTGTATACCTTCAACTAAAATGGTGCTGTATATCCATTATATTTCAATACAACTGGAATAAAAAAGGTCTATTCAGATCTTCTATGCATTTCTCACCTAGATTATTTTGCTATTGAGTGAGTTGTATGAGTTCTTTTTCCTTCTCCAGGAGACCTTCCCTACCCAGGGATTGAACCCGGGTCTCCTGAATTGTTGGCAGATGCTTTACCATCTGAGCCACCAGGGAAGTCTTTATCTTGGATAGTATTCTCTTATTGAATATATGATTTGTAAATATTTTCTTCCATTTCATAGGTTGTTTTTCCATTTCATTGATGTTCTTTGTTTTGTGTGTGTGTGTGTGTGTGTGTGTGTTTGATGGGCAGAAGCTTTTTAGTTTGATATTGTCCCACTAGTTTATTCTTGCTTGTTTTGTTTGCACTTTTGACATCATATCAGAAAAAAAATTGTTGGTGAAGACCAATGTTAGAGAGCTTTCACTCTGTGTTTTCTTTTAGTAGTCTAGCAGTTTCTGCACATGAGATAATGACCAAAACCATTCCAAAGAAAAAGAACTTCAAGAAGGCAAAGTGGCTGTCTGAGAAGGCTTTACAAATAGTTAAAGAAAGAAGAGAAATGAAAAGCAAGGAAGAAAGAGAAAGATACAGTCAGCTGAATGCAGAGTTCTAGAGAATAGCAAAGAGAGAGAAGAGAGCCTTCTTAAATGAGCAAAGACATAGAGGAAAACAATAGAATGGAAAAAGGTAGGAATGTCTTCAAGAAAATTAGAGATATCAAGGGAATATTTTATGTAAGGATGGGCACGATAAAGGACCAAAACAGTAAGGACTTAACAGAAGCAGAGGAGATTAAGAAGAAATGGCAAGAATACACAGAGGAACTGTACAAGAAAGGTCTTAATGACCTGGATAGTCACAATTTGTGGTCATTCACCTAGAACCGGATATCCTTTAGTGGGAAGTCAAGTGGACCTTAGGAAACATTACTACAAAGCAAGCGAAGGTGATGGAATTCCAGCTGAGCTATTTCAAATCCTAAAGCATGGTGCTGTTAAAGTGCTGCATTCAATATGTCAGCAAGTTTGGAAAACTCAGCAGTGGCCACTGGACTGGAAAATGTCAGTTTTCATTCCAATCCCAAAGAAAGACAATGCCAAAGAATTTCAAACTACTGTGCAATTGCACTCATTTCACATGCTAGAAAGATTATGCTCAAAATCCTCCAAGCTAGGCTTCAAAGTATGTGAAGCTAGAACCTCCAGATGTACAAACTGGATTTAGAAAAGGCAGAGGATCCAGAGATCAAATTCTCAACATTTGTTGGACCATGGAGAAAGCATCTAGTTCTGCTTCATTGACTACGCTAAAGCATTTGACTGTATGGATCACAACAAACTGTGGAAAATTCTTGAAGATAGGGGAGTATCAGGCCACCTTACCTGCGTTATAGGTTTCTATACCCAGGTCAAGAAGCAGCAGTTAGAACTGGACATGGAACAACTGACTGGTTCCAAATTGGGAAAGGAGTATATATTGTCACCCTGTGAATTTAACTTACATGCAGACTACATCAAGCAAAATGCCAGGCTGGCAGAATCACAAGCTGGAATCAAGACTGCAGGGAGAAATATCAATAACCTCAGATATGCAGATGACACCACACTTATGGCAGAAAATGAAGAAGAACTAATGAGCCTCTTGATGAAAGTAAAAGAGGAGAGTGAAAAAGTTGGCTTAAAACTCAACATTCAGGAAACTAAGATCATGGCATCCAGTCCCATCACTTCATGGCAAATAGATGGGAAACAATGGAAACAGTGGAATATTTTATTTTCTTGGGCTCCAAAATCACTGCAGGTGGTGACTGCAGCCATGAAATTAAAAGACTTGCTTGCTCCTGGGAAGAAAATCTATGACCAACCTAGACAGCATATTAAAAAGCAGAGACATTATTTTGCCAACAAAGGCCCATTTAGTCAAAGCTATGGTTTTTCCAGTAGTCATGTATGGATGTGAGAGTTGGACTGTAAAGAAAGCTGAGTGCCGAAGAATTGATGCTTTTGCACTGTAGTGTTGGAGAAGACCCTTGAGGGTCCCTTTGAAACGGTTTAGTCAAATTGGTGGTTCATGGGAGTATGAATAGCTTCTAACATTTATTCTGCTAAGGCCTATGGTTGGCCCCTTATATTAAGAATTTTTAATTCTTACAAATGCCAAGAGTTTATATTATATACTCCATTTTATACCTGGGAAAACTGTAGCTTACAGAAACCACATAACTTATTCAAATTCAACTGCTGATTAATGGAGAAGCCAGGAATCAGACTAAGATCTCTCTGAATTAAAAGCTTGGATAGAAGAAAATTCAGGATAAATGGGAAAGATACCAGTAAGTTTCATTAAAATCAGAAAGGAAAACAAGGATCAGAGTAATGTGTGAGTTCCGTAGAAATTAGAAAGAGGAAGAGGTAGATGGAAAAGTAGCACTGAGAGGAATTTCAGAGTTTGCAGTCTTGGGGGTGGAACTGTGCTAATTGAACGTAAAGGAAAAAGTGAGGTTGTGAATGCATTGCCTCTGTGGCCTAAGGAACATGGCTGGCATGGTTGGGATCCATGAAGTCAGGATATTGGATGGGTTATCCATATTGATATGAATATCTAGACAGTGTGTTAAAAAGCAAAGACATCCCTTTGCTGACAAAAGTCCATATAGTCAAAGCTATGGTCTTTCCAGCAGTTATGTATGGTTCTGAGAGCTGGACCATAAAGAAGGCAGGGTGCCAAAGAATTGATGCTTTTGAATTATGGTGCTGGAGAAGACTCTTGAGAATGTTTGGACAGCATGGGGATCAAACCAGTCAATCTTAATGGAAATCGACCCTGAATACTCATTGGAAAGACTGATGCTGAAGCTGAAGCTCCAATACTTTGACCACCTGATGAGAAGAGCCGACTTATTGGAAAAGACCCTGATGCTGGGAAAGACTGAAGGCAGAAGAGAGTGAGAGGGGATGAGATGGTTGACTGGCATCACCGATGGAATGGACATGAACTTGGGCAAACTCCGGGAGATGGTGAGAGTCAGGGATGCCCGACGTGCTGCAGTTCATGGGGTCACAAAGAGTGACACATGACTTGGCGACTGAAGAACAACATCCATGTTGATGTTGATGTGCTTCAAGATGATGGCAGAGAATGAGATGGATAGAAAATCTGTGAGACAAGTTGTTAAACTTCTGAGGGATATGGAAATTAGGAGATGACCACAGCACAACCTAGTGCCTTACTTCATCAGAAGGGTTGAGGAGTTAGGGTGTCAGAACAACATTTTAAAATTGTCAGTGCGGAGTAACAAGAAGTTATAAAGCTACTGAATCAAGAGACCAAAAACCAGCTCATTTAAAGGGAATAAGTGGAAAGAGGTAGTTGTGTGAAGAGGTCTTTGAAGTGATTTGGAAAGGGCCTATGAAATGATTCAACCTGTTACACCAATGTGAAAGCAGATGTTGAGAGGCAGAACTATAGTTTTAAGTTCATACGATAAATGTGGCAATGAGAAGGTGGGTGGGACGGAGTGGCTAAACTGGTAAGGAAATAGGGCTTGAAATGAGATGGACTTGAGTTTGATTACCAGCATCATCACTGTGAAACTTGAGGTATTATATGTGCAAAATGAGATACATAATATTTATAGCATGGATTTCCCCAGTGCCTCAGTGGTTAAAGAATCTGCCTCCCAAGCAGGAGACTGGGGTTTGATCCCTGGGTTGGGAAGATCCCCTGGAGAAGGAAATGGCAACCCACTCCAGTATTCTTGCCTGGAGAATCCCATGGACAGAAGAGCCTAGTGGGCTACAGTCCATGGGGTCACAAGGAGGCAGACATGACTTACTGACTAAACAGCAACAACATTTATAGCAAAGGATTGATGTAAGGACTTAATGATGAATATGAACTGCTTACTTTCTGTATCGTGCTTTGCACCAGGAAGTGCCAGTATATGTTAACTGCTAATGTTGGAACTGAACTAAATGCCCCCAAATTTTAGTCCAGTACTTTTCTGGGTCATTCCACATCACCTGATGTACTGTCTATTGAGAGGGCATTAATGTCAGGCAGGCCATCTTCACTGGAGTTTTCTACACTAGTCACTCCAAACTCACACTGTTGCTGGTAAGAACTCATGTGAGCTCTCTGGCTACTGAGGGGGGCTAGGAAAAAACCTGTTGACACTAGTGGAAGCTCATTTAATCACTACTATACACATTTAGTCTACATACCCATCTTTTTCCTGTGATGTATAAAAAGCTTTTTGCTTAGTTAGTTGTTAAATTTGGTGATTGAAGGGGCCAGAGATCTTTAGAAATACAAAAGCCTCTTCCTGCCCCGCCTACATGTGTCTGAAATTGTTTAAGCATGAGTAATGAAACAAGGTGAGGATAGCCAGAGAATATCTAGAAACAGACAGGTTTACCAACTTTCTTAGTTCCTGGCAAACCCAGACTTGTAACCCATTCTCCTCACTATTGCTTTATTTATAAAATATGTTTTTAATTAATAATTACTATTCTTTATTAAGAAAGCAGCACATACACAAGGGAAAGAATTCCAAAACTGCATGCATAATAAAAAATATCTTCGTCCTACCTCATGCCCCTTCCTCCCAATATCTCTCTCGGTTGTCACTAACGTTTACAGTTTCTTGGATACCCTTTCAGAAATATTCTGTGAAGTATTTTATACATATATAAGCATATATATGATTTTTTTCTTTGTAATTTTTTTTATTGAGGTATAATTGACACACAGCATTACATTAGTAATTTCAGGTATACAACATGATGATTTGATATTTAGGTATGTTGTGAAATGATCACCACAATAAGTCTAGTTAGCATCTGTCACCATACGTATTTACGGAATTTTTTTTTCTCGTGGTGAGAACTTTTAAGACCTAGTTACTTAGTAATTTTCAACTGTGCAATAGAGTAAAATTTTTGTTTTTGTCTTTCACTTTTCATCAAATATTTGTTGTTCAGTTGCTAAGACGTGTCTGACTCTTTGCAAACCGTGGACTGCAGCATGCCAGGCTCCTCTGTCCTCCACTATCTCCTAGAGGTTCCTCAAATGCAGGTCCGTTGAGTTGGTGATGCTATCTAACCTCTTATCCTCTCCTGTCCCCCTCTTTTTTTGCCCTCAATCTTTCCCAGCATCAGGGTCTTTTCCAATCAGCCCACACTTCACATCAAGTGGTCAAAGTATTTGAGCTTCAGCTTCAGCATCACTCCTTCCAATGAGTATTCAGGTTTGATTTCCTTTAGGATTGACTGATATGATCTCCTTGCAGTCTAAGGGACTCTCAAGAGTCCTCTCCAGCACCACAATGTGAAAGCATCAATTCTTCAGCACCCAGCCTTCTTTATGGATCAACTCTCACATCCATACATAACTACTGGAAAAACCATAGCTTTGACTATACAGACTTTTGCCCGTAAAGTTATGTCCTTGATTTTTATTTTTTATTTTTGTCTTTGCTTTTTAATATGCTGTTTATGTTTGTCAGAACTTTCCTTCCAAGAAGCAAGCATCTTTTAATTTCATGGCTGCAGTCATTGTCCACAGTGATCGCGGAGACCAAGAAAATAAAATCTGTCACTATTTCCACTTTTTCCCCTTCTATTTGCCATGAAGTAATGGGACCAGATGCCATGATCTTAGTTTTTTTTTTTTTTTTTAGCTTTATTTTATTTTATTTTATTAAATTTATTTATTTATTTATTAGTTGGAGGCTAATTACTTTACAATATTGTAGTGGGTTTTGTCATACATTGACATGAATCAGCCATGGATTTACATGTGTTCCCCATCCTGATCCCCCCTCCCATGATCTTAGTTTTTTGAATGTTAAGTTTCAAGCCAGCTTTTTCACTCTCTTCTTTCATCTTCATCAAGAGACTCTTTAGTTTGTCTTCATTTTCTCTATTCTGGTTGTATCATCTGCAATCTGGATCTAAGGTTGTTAATATTTCTCCCTGCAATCTTGATTCCAGCTTGGGATTTACCCAGTCTGGCATTCTGCATAATGTACTTTGCATATAAGTTAAGTAAGCAGGGTGATAATATACAGCTTTGATGTACTCCTTTTCCAGTTTTGAACCAGTCAGATGTTCCATGTCTGGTTCTAACTGTTGCTTCTTGACCTGCATACAGGTTTCTCAGGATACAGGGAAGGTGTCTGGTATTCCTTTCTCTTTAAGAATTTTTCACAGTTGTAATCCACACACTCACTGAAACATTCTATCACCTTTTAATACAGATAAATAGAAACAATATTTAATATAAGTAGAATAGTGCTGAAGTTGAGGTAAAAAAACAAAACTTAGAACTTTTGTTGGAAAATAAATAAGTTGGTAATTTCCTGTCAGTTCTGCATTAGCCTTCTCTAACTCGTTAAGGTTTATGCTCTTTTAATATTGTATTTTTTATACTGATCACATGTGGTGTAATTTCTTCACCAGAAAGAATCTATAGCAAAAATCAGATTTAGGGTCTCAATCTGTTCTAATTGGTTCTTCAGTTCAGTTCAATTCAGTCGCTCAGTCATCTCCAACTCTTTGAGACCCCATGGACTACAGCACGCCGGGCTTCCCTGTCCACCACCAACTCCTGGAGTTTACTCAAATTCATGTCCATCACGTTGGTGATGCCATCCAACCATCTCATCCTCGTCCTCCCCTTCTCCTCCTGCCCTCAATCTTTCCCAGCATCAGGGTCTTTTCCATTGAGTTAGTTCTTCTCATTAGGTGGTCAAAGAATTGGAGTTTCTGCTTTGGCATCAGTCCTTCCAATGAATATTTCAGGACTGATTTCCTTTAGGATGAACTGGTTGGATCTCCCTGCTGTTCAAGGGACTCTCAAAAGTCTTCTCCAACACCACGGTACAAAAGCATCAATTCTTTGGTGCTCAGCTTTCTTTATAGTCCAACTCTCACATCTATACTTGACTACCAGAAAAATCATAACTTTGATTGGACGGACCTTTGTTGGCAAAGTAATATCTCTGCTTTTTAATATGCTATGTAGATTGGTCACAACTTTCCTTTTGAGGAGCAAGTGTCTTTTAATTTCATGGCTGCAGTCACCACCTGCAGTGAATTTGGAGCCCCCCAAAATAAAGTCTGTCACTGTTTCCATTGCTTCCCCATCTATTTGGCATGAAGTGATGGGACCAGATGTCATGATCTTAGTTTTTTGAATATTGGATTTTAAGCCAACTTTTTAAGTCTCCTCTTTCATGTTCATCAAGACTCTCTTTAGCTCTTCTTTGCTTTATGCTGTAAGGGTAGTGCATCTGTATATCTGAGGTTATTGATATTTCTCCCAATGATCTTGATTCCAGCTTGTGCTTCATCTAGCCCAGTGTTTCTCATGATGTACTCTGCATATAAGTTAAATAAGCAGGGTGACAATATACAGCCTTGACATACTCTTTTCTGATTTGAAACCAGTCTGCTGTTCCATGTCCCATTCTAACTGTTGCTTCCTGACCTCCATACAGATTTCTCAGGAGGCAGTTCAGGTGGTCTGGAATGAATCTGACCTTTTAAACATGATATATATGTTTATGAAAAGTTGCTTTAATAAGAAATAATTAAAGTCCTATTGCCTTTTTAAAACTTGAAATAACTTTTCTTTTAAAAAATATAGTAGTAAAGACCGATGCATAAACTTTTCACAAAACATAATCAGTCTTTTTGCACTGAAAATGTTTTGCACTGAAAACATCCTTTGTATTGTCCAGGAACTTACAATGGCCAGTTTCTTTCTCATTTTCACCTTTGTTCCCAGTAAATGTACTTTAGGGTCCATATTCTGACTGTAAACACCAAGTTCATATTTACTTTCTTCCTGTGGATGGACAGAACCATATATGAGTATTTTATATCCAATTTGCAACAGTAAATCTTTTAAAGGGAAAATATCCTAATAGACTTGGGCTTCTCTGGTGGTGCTAGTGGTAAAGAATCTGCCTGTTAATTCAGGAGACACAAGAGATGATGGTTTGACCCTTGGGTCAGGAAGATCCCCTGAAACAGGAAATGTCAACCTGCTACACTAGTCTTACCTGGACAATTCCATGGACAGAGGAGCCTGGTGGACTACAGTCCATGGGGTTTCAAAGTCAGACAGGATTAAGAACACACAGCCAATGGTTTTAGCATAGTCAATGAAGCAGAGCTAGATGCTTTTATGGAACTCCCTTGCTTTCTCCATGATCCAGTGAATGTTGGCAATTTAGATCTCTGGTTCTTCTGCCTTTTCTAAACCCAGGTTATATATCTGGAAGTTCTTGGTTCACATACTGCTGAAGCCTAGCTTGAAGGATTTTGAGCATAGCCTTGCTAGCATGTGAAATGAATGCAATTACACTGTAGTTTAGACATCCTTTGGCATTGCCCTTCTTTGGGATTGGAGAGAAAACTGACATTTTCCAGTCCTGTGGCCACTTCTGAGTTTTCCAAAGTTGTTGACATATTGAGTGCAGAACTTTAACAGTATCATCTTTTAGGATTTGAAATAGCTCAGCTGGAATTCCATTACCTTCACTAGCTTTGTTCATAGTAATATTTTCCAGGTGTCTCAGTGGTAAAGGATCCACCTTTCAAGCAGGAGACGGAAGAGAATGTGGGTTTGATCCCTGGGTTCGGAAGATCTCCTGGAGAAGGAAATGGCAATCCACTCCATTACTGCCTGGAAAATGCCATGGACAGAGAAGCCTGGCAGGCTCCAGGCATTGGAGCTGTAGAAGAGCAGAATAAAACTTAATGAATAAACAAAAATAAATGCTTCTTAAGGCCCACTTGACTTCACACCACAGGATGTCTGGCTCTAGATGAGTGACCACACCATCAGGGTTATCTGTCTCATTAAGACCTTTCCTGTATAGTTCTGTGTATTTTTGCCACTTCTTCTTAATCTCTTCTGCTTTTGTTAGGTCCTTACGGTTCCTGTCCTTTTCGTGCTCATCCTTGCATGAAATGTTCCCTTGATATTGCCAGTTTTCTTGAAGAGATCTCTAGTCTTTGATTTGTAATAAAAAAGAAATCCATGATGCTTTTGATGCAGGTGGTTATTGGCCCCATTGAACCATTAGAATAAAGTTCAAATTTCTGTTCCTGGTATTCCTTTTCCAAGATGCTTTTCTAGCACCATCTCTTGTTGCTAATTCTCTACACACCAGTGCAAATGAAGTTCTTTCTGGTTTTCTAGGTGCTTCTCACACCTTCCAATCACACCTTTTGAAATGTTCAGGCACAGTCTGTCAATGAATTCTTCGCAGACAGAAGTGCTTGCAGTGTTTGATTCTCAGAACTTGCTTAGAGGTACATTACACCTTATCTGTTAGTTTTGAGTTTTTTAGTTTTGGGCTTTTCCTCCTTCATAACTTGTAAGATCTCTGTTTAGAGAAACCTAGTTAATCCTTTCTTAATATTCGCGCCTAAAGAGGCTTTTGCACTTTGAGGCAAGGGTCTTAAACAAGAACTGCCTGACAGTCGTCGTTGCATATGGAGTCCTCAATTGTTTCTGCCTTACAGTAGAACATTTTTTTCCCCTCTAAAAAACAAGTTTATTTGGCTGCACCGGGTTATGCTTGCAGCACATGGGATCTAATTCCTTGACCAGGGATTGAACCCTGGCATCCTGCCTTGGGAGTACGGAATCTTCAGTTCAGTTCAATTAGCCACTGGATATAGTGGAGCTTTTAATACAAGTTTGTAGCTTCAATGAATAATGTGTGAAACCAGGCTATTTCTCCCAGAGAACTACAAATCCCAGCGGGCATCGCGCGGAACGTCCACGGACGTGGTGATGCTAGGGGGCGTGCCCAGTCTGAGGGAGGGGTCGTCCTGCGGGTGGCCGGAGGCTTACGATCCCCGGGAGCCTGGAGTGAGAGAGAGAGATTGAGAGCGAAAGGTGAGGGAAGCTGAGGGAGGGGACGCGCTGCGGGGCTCCCCGAGTCTATGGAGCGGGTTAAGATGGCGGAGGCGGAGAGCCTAGAGACAGCGGCGGAGCACGAACGGATTCTTCGAGAGATCGAGAGCACCGACACGGCCTGCATCGGGCCCACGCTCAGGTACCCTGGGTACCGGGGCCACAGACGGGTGGGCACGGGCGGGACCCGGGAGCAGGCTCCCTCGGGACTGTGCGCCCGGCCGGCCTCCTGCAGGGCCAGCGCCGGCCCCTCCCTTCGGAGAACCCGGCGAGTGACCTCCACCCTCGGCGAGGCAGGTCCCCCTCCGTAGCCCCGCGGACCCGACGTGGGGTTCCTTCCCGACCGTCGGCGCCGGCAGCCCCGTTACCCTGTAGGCTCTTTCTGCCTCCCTCAGGGCTGGGCAGCATTCGTTCTCCCTCCGAGGCTGGCCCGGCGCGGGCAGCCGGAGCGCGCCCGACAGATGGTGGTTCTTAGCAGAGGGTCCCCCTGAGGACATCACCCTTCTGCCCCAGACGCAGGTCCTACTCTTCAGGCAAAACAGAATTCACCCCACGGTCTGTTGCTCGGAGAGCAAACTCTTGCCTCTTTAAAAAATCACAATTACTTCTCAGAAACGAGTTCCTGAAAATCCTAGGCCTGGAAGGAAGGAAGTTTCCTTCAACCCGCGCGCCCCTCTCCTGGGAGCGGGTACTTGTCGAGCCCTGTCAGGAGGACGACCTCCCCAAAGGTCGGATTCCTGGTGCTCATCGCAGAAAAGACGTTGTCTCCCTCCGTTCCCCGTGACCCTTACTTTGCCCACACACCCCCATTTCACTTGGAGACGTCAAACTAAGCCGCCACTTACCTCAACTGTTTAACAAACTTAGGTACAACGTACTGTGTACAGCGCAAGACATTTATGAAGAGATTTACAAGTATAACTTATTCAAACCGCAAAACAGCCCTGTTAGGTAGGTACTGTTATTACCCTCATTTTACAGATGAAGCCCGTAGAGGTTAAGTGACTTGCCCAAGGTCACAGAGAAAATAAAGTAGGAGAGTCGAGATTCCTGCTCAGGCATTCTGGATCCAGAGTATGCGTTCTTAACCCCTCTTGTTCCGCCTCAGTTGGGGATCACCATCTATTTGTACTTTTTGTTAATTACTCAACCAAGCACAAACTACCTTTCTTTTTCCCCTCAGTTTATTAGAGCCAACACATCGTCCTTCCTGTGGCACCTTCTGATCTCCATGCAGCCAACAGAGAGAATGATCTTACCCACCTTGTACAGTCTTGGGTCGCTCTTCCTCCCTTCATAGAGATTATTACTCACTGCTTGTTTTTTTCATGGGGAGAAGTTGCCTCATGAAAGTGGTTGAAAGAGGGGCAGGCTGCGAACTTCGCTTCTCATCTCCACCTCCACAGCTTCCTTCTCCAGGGCACGTGGTTCTCCCAGTGCCAGACCTGGACATGGGACATGACCATCCTTAGTAGTTTGCTTTTTGTCCCTGACTGCACTATGATCATGACATGCTCCTCTCTTTTCGTATTTTCTTGAGCTCTTAAAGGTGAATGACCCTCATTTCATTATCTTTACTTTTATAAAAACTAAGACTACGTACTGGTAATCTGTGTGCAGTACTATTGGTTATTAATATTGGTTTTTGTAAAACAAAATATTATTAGACTTACAGAGGATGCTGTTTGAGTATTCTACTAAGAAATTTGGCTGCTGAGTTATATAGTTGGCAGCCAAACAAAGCTCCCACTGGAATAGTTGGGATTACCAGAGTTTTTAGGAAGGATTTTTCATCAGAATACCATTAATATTGTCTTGAGTTGGTTGTTTTCAGTTGCTATTCAGTTCAGTTTTTGGTTTATATGATAAATGACTTAATTTAGTGTTATCAATTTAGATTGCTGTGATTTATTGTATTAGCTCTCCACTGAATAATAATGCATATTTGTTCAGCTGCAGTTTGGCCTATAATTTTCCATTATGTTGACTGAAGAGTATATACGTTATGTTTAAAATGTTATCCATTTCCCCTAAAATTTGCTGCATTATCACTGAATTCCACTGGAAAGTGGGGATTTTTTGGGCTAAATGAAGTAGAGATATTTTGTCCTAAGGGGACATGGTAAGAAAAGTTTTGAGAACCGCTGCACTGTCCTACTAGTTTTATTTTCTTTTGTTGACTGTCTTTTATTTTTATCAGGGGCTTTTCATTTTTGGCATTGTCCTGTCTTTGATGGATAACCCTAAATCTTAACTATCAGACCCAAGATTCAATCATATGAACATCCTATAATACAAGTAATATCCACTGTCTTTGTCTTCAGTCTAGCTTGTTCCTGCCCGTATTCATAGGAGATGATCTCATCTTTCTTCCTTATCCCATGCAGAAGCAGTAGCGTGTATAGACTTGGTGTTTCAGATCTCATGCTTTACCCTCGATGCATGTTCATAATCATTATCTTTTGGTTTTCCATCACACTCAGTAAACAGGTATGATAAAGGCAATAGGCTTTCCTTCCTAACATTACCCTCAACTGTAAATCTCAGCCTCTATCCCTGTTCATAGTCTTTCCTATTTCTTCTGTCTTTTAAGGCATTTTTAAGGCTCTTGGTTCTTACCTCTCCCTGAGATAGGTGTTCTAACTGAAGAGGAACTAAATAATAATAATCTGTGGTACCAAATTATTCTTCCAGTTTTATCCCTTTTTGTTTGAGGAGCCACAATGGCTTGACTTTTTCATTATATAACTAGCCTTATTTTAATCTTGAAACAGTATTTGCAATATTAATTGATTACTGTTTGTCGTAAGGAGTGACTTTCCTTATTCATTGTAATTCTAAAAGTCCCAAGCTTATCCATGCATACAGAGGCTGTTGCCTAGAAGATTCTTTTGGGGAAGCAGCCATCTCTTCTCTGTCTTCATCTCAAAAATTATTTTGTTAGCTACAAGTCCTAATTTTGCAGATGAGGAAAGAAGCCCACTAAATGTAAGGGCATGTCTTATTTTATTTTATTTTAATTTTTTATTAGTTGGAGGCTAATTACTTCACAACATTTCAGTGGGTTTTGTCATACATTGACATGAATCAGCCATGGAGTTACATGTATTCCCCATCCCTATCCCCCCTCCCACCTCCCTCTCCACCCGATCCCTCTGGGTCTTCCCAGTGCACTAGGTCCGAGCACTTGTCTCATGCATCCAACCTGGGCTGGTGATCTCTTTCACCCTAGATAATATACATGTTTCGATGCTGTTCTCTTGAAACATCCCACCCTCGCCTTCTCCCACAGAGTCCAAAAGTCTGTTCTGTACATCTGTGTCTCTTTTTCTGTTTTGCATATAGGGTTATCGTTACCATCTTTCTAAATTCCATATATATGTGTTAGTATACTGTAATGGTCTTTATCTTTCTGGCTTACTTCACTCTGTATAATGGGCTCCAGTTTCATCCATCTCATTAGAACTGATTCAAATGAATTCTTTTTAATGGCTGAGTAATATTCCATGGTGTATATGTACCACAGTTTCCTCATCCATTCATCTGCTGATGGGCATCTAGGTTGCTTCCATGTCCTGGCTATGATAAACAGTGCTGCGGTGAACATTGGGGTGCACATGTCTCTTTCAGATCTGGTTTCCTCGGTGTGTATGCTCAGAAGTGGGATTGCTGGGTCATATGGCAGTTCTATTTCCAGTTTTTTAAGAAATCTCCACACTGTTTTCCATAGTGGCTGTACTAGTTTGCATTCCCACCAAGTGTAAGAGGGTTCCCTTTTCTCCACACCCTCTCCAGCATTTATTGCTTGTAGGGGCATGTCTTATTTTAAAAATAATATTGATTCTTGCTTTGTAGTGCTAATGCACTACAGAAATTGATCACAAAATATTGTGCTGCTAATACACTGCAAAAATTGATCACAGAATATTGGTCCCAAATCACTCATGAACAATAGCTCAATATTCTCATTTTTCAAATCACGTCTATGTATCTCTAGTCTTCTTTCATATCACTTATTCAAAATAAGCTATTTCCTCACTTTTCTCTCTGGGTACGAGCAATTAATATTGTTTTAATTGTTATTTAAGATTTTAAAACAGTCTTTTAAACTTAGCAGTGAAATACCTTGCCTTTAAAACAATAGCTTTATTGAGATATTCATATACTGTACAGTTTAGCAGTTTAAACTGTACAATTCATTTTTTTTTAGCAAATTCACAGAATTTTGCAACAGTTACCATGATCTAACTTTGGAACATTTTCGTCAGCCCTCAAAGAAACCCCATACACATTCGCAGTCACTCTTCATTCTGTCCCTTCCCCAGGCAGTTACTACTTTCTGTCTTCATGGGTTTGTGTAGTTTGTTCACTTTACATAAATGGAATCATAGAACATTTTGAGGAACTGCCAAACTGTGTAACAAAATGCTTGCACCATTTTTTGTTCCCACTAGCAATGTATAAGGGTTCTAGTTTCTCCATATCCTTGTCAGCACTTGTTGCTATCTTTTTTTATTTTAGCCAATCCAGTGGATATGAAATTGTATCTCACTGTCATTTTGATTTGCATTTCTCTAATGGTTAATCTTTTCATGTGCTTATTAGTTATTTGTTTATCTTTTTTGGAGCAGTGCCTTCAGTTCCTTTGCCCAGTTTTTAATTGGATTGTTTTTATTGTTGAGTTATAAGTGTTCTTTATATATTCTGGACCAGGAATAGGATTTTCAAATACTTTTTTCCATTCTTTCGGGTGGTTTTTTCATTTTTCTTGATGGTATCACCTGCTGCATGAAAGTTTTAAATTTTGATATGATGCCAGTGTATCTAGTTTTTATTTTTTTGCTTGTGTTTTTGGTGTTATATCTAGGCAACCTTTGCTTAACCCAAGATTATGAAGATTTGCTCCTAAGAGTTGTATAATTTTATTTCTACATCAAGGTCTGTGATCCATTTTGAGTTAATTTTTGTCTATCACATCAGGAAGGGTGTCCAGTTTCATTCTTTTGCGTGTTGATGTGCAGTTTTTCCAGCATCATTTGTTGAGTGCCATTTTTTCTTATCCAGGTATATTTCTGGTTGACTTATTTTGTCTTTTTATCATGAAATTTATGTTCCTTATTTGTAGCAGCAGTGTAACCTTCAAGACCTTGTCATTGTGTTTATTTGACCTCCCTTGTTGAGTGTTCTCAGTTGGGAAGAAGTTTGCTCTATTGTTTTCAGCTAATGATTTTCTCTTTTTAGCTTAGTTGCTGCCTTCCATTTCTAAGGGGCCTGTCTTGTAAGGATGATATGATTGCAATATTTGATCCTGGTAAAGCACTTTACTGTCGGGACTGAATCTTGTCTTACCATACGGAATGGTTTTGTGTTATACTGCTTAGTGTTAAGATTAACAAACTGTATTAATGATAGAATCTTATCTATTTGATCTTTATCATTATTAAAACATTAAAAAATTATGTCAATGTTATAAAAATTTTGGAAGCTATATTGAGAATTACTTGTACTCTTATAACATAGCTGCTGTTGTTTTGGTGCATTTCCTTCTAGATGCTTGCTTTATTTATTCTGTTGTTAAAAAATTATATTCTTGGTATAGCAACAGCTTTCTCTCTTGCTTATTTGGTGGTGGAGGTGGTTTAGTTGCTAAGTTGTGACCTTCTCTCGTGATCCCATAGACTGTAACCCACCAGGCTCCTCTGTCCCTGTCCATGTCTCCTGCACTGCAGGCAGATTCTTCACTGCTGAGCCACCAGGGAAGCCCAAACTGTGTATAAAGCTGCCTCTTCCAGAACACAAATGTGGGGAATATTTTAAAGGCTCTTTTGCTGAACGTCGTTTGATAATTAAATATGGTGAACCGACCTCCCCACTTACTGCTTCTCTGCCTTTGGCCATATGGCTTTGTTTTCCATCATTTGGCCTCCCATTACCTAAGTTGTACAAAATTCAGATAATCATAATCCTTGGTTGATGACACTTCCTCATTATTGGTCCCTGTATGGACCTCTTTAAGCAGTTATTTATTTTTATAAGCAACTTACCACCTGAGTGGGCAATTTTTTTCATCTTTAAATGGGGATACCACCTACATTGCAGGAACAGCATTAAAAAAAAGGATATAAAGCATTCTTCACGGTACCTGCTAGGTAGTAGTAACTCTGATAGTGTAAGTCATTTTCTTCCTTTTACCCTTCAGTTTGTAATGAGGATTTAGGTGTTTCATTGTTGTTTAGTTGCTAAGTCGTGTCCGACTCTTTGTGACTCCATAGACTGTAGCCCACCAGGCTCCTCTGTCTATGGAATTTCTCAGGCAAGAGTGGGTTGTCATTTCCTTCTCCAAGGGATCTTCCCCACCCAGGGACTGAACCTGTGTCTCCTGCTTGTCAGGCAGATTCTTTACCACTGAGCTGGTGTTAATTACAAAACTTTGTGTTGGAGTGATTCTTGACTTTTTTTTCCTTCTACTCATATATCTGAGGGATAAAATATTCCTCAATAATCAGACCCTGGAAATGGTAATATTGAGATAGATTGGAGAATGGAGGAGGAGATATGAAACAATTTTATAAAAGCAGTTTAGGTGACTCTGACATACTCTTTCCTTGACAGTCAATGAGGGGAAAGAAATGATCTCCCATTTCTGATTGTTTATTTTTTAGTAGTAACTTCCTTTTAAAAGTAACATTTTTATATTTTAACTTATAACTGTAATGTAGTGACTTTTAAAGAGAAGAAACAAACAGCAAACTTAATCCTATCACCCTGTCACAACTCTTATTTTTGTATATTTCTTTTAAGCTTTTTCCATATTAATTTTATTATATTAGAAGAATAATATCATGTTATGTGTTGCTTTTTCATGTAACAGTTTTATACATTGTTATATATCCATATCATCTTAGTGACTTCATTCATGAATTAATATATTCATTTATTCAGCAGATATTTATGAAACAACTTCTGTGTGTCAGTTATTCTTCCAGACTCTGGGGTATAATAGAGAACAAAATAGATACATCCTTGCCCTTTTGGACCATGCATTCTACTAGAGCACTTACAGAATAAACAAACACATAGGCACATAAAATAATAGTGCTATTTAGTGGTTATGTTACATATGATGGGATATGGTTTCTGACTAGGTGGTTAGAAAAAGTTGTTTGAAGGAGCAAGCCATATATCTCTTCAGACAGCAGGCACGGTATGAAGACCCTCAGGAGAAGCATCGTGGGAGGTGATGGCAGGAAATCAGTGAGGGTCCAGACAGCATAGACTGAGAAAGAGACTGTTTTTATTTCTAAGTGTCATGTCAAGGTACAGAAGAGCAATGAGCAGGGAAGTGACATGCACTAACTTAAGTTAAACAAAGACTATTCTGGCTGCTTTGTGGAGATTGAAGTAAGAGAAGAAACAGACAAACCAGTCGAGAAAGTGAAAGAAAAGTGAAAGTCGCTCAGTTGTGTCCGACTCTTTGCGACCCCATGGACTGTCCATGGAATTTTCTAGGCCAGAATACTGGAGTGGGTAGCCTTTCCGTTCTCCAGGGGATCTTCCCAACCCAGGAATTAAACTCAGATCTCCTGCATTGCAGGCGGATTCTTTACCAGCTGAGCCACAAGGGAAGCCCAAGAATCATGGAGTGGGTAGCCTAGCCTATCCCTTCCTTAGTGGATCTTCCCGGTGGGAAGAACCGGGAAGTTGCCTGCATTGGAATGGAACCAGGGTCTCCAGCGTTGCAGGCGGATTCTTTACCATCTGAGCTATCAGGGAAGCCCTAACCAGTCAAGGGATATTTGGAATTATAAGAGCTAAGAGATGATTATAGCATGCAGTGAGATGTTGGGGAGAAGGTGATGAGAAGTAGTTGGATTTAGAATATTATTTTGAAAACAGTCAAACTTTTGGGATTACTTATGGGGGTTAAAGAAAGAGAGGAACCAAGCATGATTCCATGGTGCCATTTAGTGGAATAGAGAATAAAGGGGAAGGAACTTTATTTTTCTTTATAACACTTACTTTTGCCTGACACATATTTTTGATTGTCTCCTCTATTGGAATTTGTATTCCAGAAGGGGAGGAATTTTGTTCCTTTTGTTTGCTACTGTATCCTGGGAACCTAAAAGAGGGCCTGGCAAACAGTTGGTGCTCAGTAAATATATGTTGAATGAATAGAAGAATAAAATAATTGTACCGTGAGCTGTTAATTATCTGGGGGATTAATTAACTGATTTGCAGATTAACTGTCTTTAAAAAAGTATGACTAGGCTTTTGAGAAAAAATAAAACTACTGAAAATCTTGAAAACCTTGACATCAGAGGTTTTTATTTTTTGGAATTATATATAATTTTAGAGTTTCTTTTTCTCTTCATCAAAAGCATAACCTAAAATAACTGGCTTCTAATGCCTGTCATTCTTCAGTATTTTTGCAGTGTTGTTAACATTTTTCAAATTTAAGTATAACTTGAGTAAAATGTTATTTTCTAAGTTAAAATATTTATAGATTTGGGGAAAAGGGGATAGAAATAAGTTTCAGTTACATTATGGAATTGTTGTTCAGTCACCAAGTTGAGTCTGACTCTTTGCGACCCCATGAACTGCAGCATGCCAGGCTTCCCTGTCCTTCACTATCTCCCCGAGTTTGCTCAAACTCATGTTCATTGAGTCCGTGATGCCATCCAACCATCTTGTCCTCTGTTGCCTCCCTTCTCCTCTTGCTCTCAGTTTTTTCCCAGGGTCTTTTCCAGTGAGTCAGCTCTTCACATCAGGTGGCCAAAGTATTGGAACTTAAGCTTCAGCATCAGTTCTTCTAATGAATATTCAGGGTTGATTTCCATTAGACTCTTGCAGTCCAAGGGACTCTCAAGAGTCTTCTTCAGCACCACAGTTCAAAAGCATCAATTGTTCAGTGCTCAGCCTTCTTTATGGTCCAACTCTCACATCCATACATGACTACTGGGAAAACCACTGCTTTAACTATGTGGACCTTTACCAGCAAAGTGATGTCTCTGCTTTTTAATACATTGTCTAGGTTTGTCATAACTTTTCTTCCAAGGAGCAAGTGTCTTTTAATTTCATGGTTGCAGTCACCATGAAAAAATGAAATGTGATACTGTTTCCACATTTTCTCCATTTATTTGCCATAAAGTGATTGGACTGGATGCCATGATCTTCATTTTTTGAATGTTGAGTTTCAAGTCAGCTTTTTTACTCTCTCCTCTTTCACCTTCATCAGAGGCCCTTTGTTTTGTCTTTGTTTTCTGCCATTAAAGAGTATCATCTGCATATCTGAGGTTGTTGGTATTTCTCTCTGCAATCTTGATTCCAGCTTGTGCTTCATCCAGCCTGGCATTTCACATGTTGTACTCTGCATATAAGTTAAATCAGTAGGGTGACCATATTCAGCTTTCACATACTCTCCCAATTTGAAACTAGTCCATTTTTCCATTTCCAGGTCTAACTATTGCTTTTGTTCAGGTTTCTCAGGAGACAGGTAATGTGTCTGGTATTCTCATTAAGAATATTCTGTAGTTTGTTGTGATCCAGACAGTCCAAGGGTTTAGCATAGTCAGTGAAGCAGAAGTAGATGTTTTTTTGGAATTCCCTTGCTTTTGCTGTGATCCAGCACATGTTGGCAATTTGATCTCTGGTTCCTCTGCCTTTTCTAAATCCAGCTTGTACATCTAGAAGTTCTTGGTTCACGTACTGCTGAAGCCTATCTTGAAGGATTTTGAGCATAATCTTACTGGCATGTGAAATGATTGCAGTTGTATGGTAATTTGAACATAACTTTGGCATTGTCCTTCTTTGGGATTGGAATGAAAACTGACCTTTTCCAGTCCTGTGGCTTCTGCTGAGTTTTCCACATTTGCTGGCATGTTGAGTGCAGCTTTTTCACAGCATCATCTTTTAGGATTTGAAATAGCTCAACTGGAATTCCATCACTTCCACTAGCTTCGTTCATAGTGATGCTTCCTTAGGCTCACTTGACTTCACACTCCAGGATGTCTGGCTTTAGGTGAGTGCACCATTGTGGTTATCTGGGTCATTGAGAGCTTTCAGTACAGTATGAAGTAGGATAATGAATTTTTTTGTAGTTTGATAGTGTTAGGTTTTATTTTAATAACTTTATTGAATTGTCAAGCAAATTGGAAAAATGAACAAAGCCTTGTAGCTGATAAGACAGTGCTGGTTTGGTTCTATCAGCAGTGGGCTCCAAGTTTGATTTTATTTGTGCTAAACACAAATTTTCATTGCAGCTCTTCCAGTGGAAGGTTATTCTAGTGTGTTATCTGATCAGTTAGATTCAAGCCATGGAAAAATCAGTAGTCACAGAGGGAAATTAAATGGGAGAGTAACATTTGGCAATCATTCCTATATTGAATTTGAAGAGTTTATTAGGTATCATCAGATCAAATATGTGATGCTGGTGAAACTCACGTGGAAGTTTTACCTAGTTTTACCAGAATTATATTCTGAAAATAAGAGAATGATTAGGTAATTTATTTCTATGAGTTAGAAATATTTAAAAAGTGGAAAGAAAAAGATATGAACTATAAATCTAGTATTTTTCCTATTCCCTCTCTGTTTTATTAATTTGTTGTTTATTCTTCCATTGCATTTTATTACAAATATAGGCATATATGATTTTATTTTCTCCTCTCCTTTTACATAATAAATAATATACTGTATATACAGTTATGTAGCTTAGTGTCTTGTACTTCTTGTATTATTTCATCAGTATATTTTGGAGATCTGTCCATATCAGTATGTAGAGATTTTCCTTATTCTTTTTTACAGCTACAGAGTGTGACTATATTATGGCTTATTCATCCAGTCCCCTATTTCTGTATATTTGGGTATTTGCAGTCTTCTGTTGGACAAAATGATGCAACTGTGAATAATCTTGAATATCTGTCATTTCCTATTGTACACATTGTACCGTATCTGTAGGATTGATTTTCAGAAGTAGGATTGCTAGGTAAAATGATTAATGTATTAAATATCTCTACTTTCATAGGTTATTACTCTCTGTAGAGGTTATATCATTTTGTTCTTTTTTTAGTAGCCTATGAGATTGCTTGTTTCCCCATAGTTTTTTTTAACAAAGTATATGTGTTAGACTTTTGATATTTTTCCAATATGATAAGTGAAAAATGGTATTTCAGTGTAGTTTTTATTTGTGTTGTATTTCTTTCTATGAGTGAGGCTGAACGTTTCTTCCTATATATAAAGGCTGTGTGTGTATATGTGTATGTGTACTGTTTGTCCATGTCCTTTGCCTAATTTTCTATAAGGTTGGCTTTTTTTCTTTTTGATTTGAGCACCAGTGAAGAGCCTTTGGACATGAGTTAGAGTAAACTCTGGGAGTTGGTGATGGACAAGGAGGCCTGGCGTGCTGCAGTCCATGGGGTTGCAAAGAGTTGGACATGACTGAGCAAATAAACTGAACTGAAGAGCCCTTGATAGTTATACTTTGCTTAAATGCATTAGGAGTATACAAACGAAAATGGGTTGTGATTACTAACACAAAGAAACTATTGTTTTTTTATGGAATGAAAGTTTCAAACCTGCCTTTTTATTGTTTTAATTATAAAGGAACATGAATAAACAGACTTTAAAATTACAAAAATCTTATACCTGTAGGCTATGATAATTTGAAATCAAAAGGTTTTGGGGGAATGCATTAATGTTATTAGATAATGCTGCTTCATATAGGAATAAAATTCTTAGCAAATCAGAGGTCAACATTTTAATAAATTCTTTAAATTGTTATGGTATATATTAATATGTTTATGTAATTTCCAGCATCTGCATAATTTGTATATGAATTAGTTGCAAAAAATTATTGAGAAGGACAGTTGTGTAGCATGGACAATTATTTTGAAGGACAGTTATTTAGTATGGACAGTTATTTAGAAGGACAGGTATTTCAGAAGTAGTTTAGAATTTTAGATGACATGATTTTGCTTTAGTTTGGAATATGATATGCATAGTTTGGAATATGAATATAGTTTGGGATATGAATATTTTTATGTCATTGAGGAAAATAATATTTTGATTCTTTCCATCATTGGATTTGATAGCTTTTAGTATTTGCTAATGATGTAATAATTGATTAAATCACATACAGGTTTTCAGCTTCCTGCTGAAAATAGCCTGAAGAAATTAAATTTGTGAGTAGCTTACCCATGAAATGTGTGAATCTAGGTTGAGATGCTGAGCATCTATGATATTTAATATTTGCTTGGAAGAAATACCAAAAATAATAAGGGGGGATGAGTTAGTAAAAACTGAATTAAAAACAGAGCTGGTCTTAAACACTAGTGACCTGTTGTGACTAATAACTTATTTCTTAGAGATAATCTGCTAAGGCTATGAGAAAAAAGAGTAAAACTTTTTTTTTTTTAGTATAGTAGTATCTGCTGGAGTATGTAATAGGAAACAGAGAAGACAGTTTGCTGACTAACTGATGTGGCATGAACTTTGTTCGCATATTTGGAATAAGCAGAGGTTAGCTAAGAAATAGAAAATGATAATGAAATATGTTAATCTTTTGGCTATTTTAAAAAGCAATTTGTGATGTAAATTTGTAAGGTTATATTTGTTATATTTTACATTTATAGATATCCTAAGGATGTTAAATGTTTTCTTTCAAATTGCAGGTAACTTAGCATTAATATTTCCTTTACATTTTGACTGATTTTTCAAAGGGTGATTAATTTTGTTTTAACTTTGTTTTGTGGTTATTCTCAATCTCCTTCCCCTCTTATTCTGGTTGACAGTTGACTATTCTCTCCTTCCCTTTCTTTTTCTCTGATTTTCCCCTTGCCTTGTAGAGAGGAATTAGATGATTTCCAAAAATATATGTGATTTACAAAAATACACATAGTAGATACAGTCAAAGGTGGTGAGCAAATTAGAGCAAGGGAAAGCAAAGGTAGGAAAGAATATTAAATTAAGAGAGCTGTAAAAAAGATTATGTTTGTTAAGGTAGCCATCAGTTTGGCTCTAGGGTTTCCAGCAGCTAGTGCAAAATGAGATATGCTTTGTTGTTTGAGTTATAGTGTAAAATTAAAAAGTAGTTACTTTGGAGAAGCACAGCTATTCTTGGTTTTGAGTAAGACCGGAGAACTGTTTATACCATATGTCCTCACAAAGAAGACCCTGTATAATGTAACTTTAATATCCGTATAGTAAATGCAGCAATATGTGACAGGCTGTTTCTTACATTGTCCTTTAGTGAAAACATATGGCATAACCAAAGCACAATTTAGTAAAAGCAGTTCTGCAGGGAGTCAAGGGAATGCAGTTGTCTGCTTGTCTTGCCTTAATCAAGGCATAGATTTGATAATACCTACAGTGAAAGTTGTGCACTATCCCACTTACCTCCTTTTTTTGATTATTGATCACTTTGAGAATCTTTGAATGCTATACACCCTTTCCTTAGTAAAATGCTTGTGACCAATCTTTATAATTTCTAATCTAGAAGAGTGTATGCGTTGCATGTATATTAGTTAATTCTTCCTAAGTACTGCTTTTAGTAGTCAAGGTTTTTGACAAATGACAATTATCAATGAGTTCAAGATTATACATGTATATACTTGCCTTTCTTTCTGAATGTATCACTTGCCTATGTTCTTAGTTAAGTAAGACCCACATGTGCTTTAAAAGTAAACCATCTGTGGGTTGGAATATTTTTATGAAAGTTGAAGAACCTGACTAAACCACTTTATTCCTTCAAAAGAAATTGAGAGAGAGTACTTAAGGATAGGGCCAAAGGTCTTTGGAAGTTATTTGGGTTGTGTTCTAGAGTGAAATAAATGCTGTTAAAGCCATAATAATTTTATTCCTAATAGTCTTAAATTTGGTGTTAAAAAAGACCAACCCATCTTGGCCATTCAAAAAATTGCCAGCAAATAAAGTAATTGTAGATATTTTGTCTTAAGTTGTGTAATTTAAAATATACTCTTGGGAAAATGTATGCCTTATTAATTAATGGAGGTTATTTATCTACAATGTCTGGAACCTAACCTATTCTCAGTTCAGTTCAGTTGCTCAGTTGTGTCCAACTCTTTGAGATCCCATTGACTGTAGCACTCCAGGCCTCCCTGTCCATCACCAACTCCTGGAGCTTACCCCCAAACTCATGTCCATCGAATTGGTGATGCCATCCAACCATCTCATCCTCTGTCATCCCCTTCTCCTCCTGCCTTCAATCATCAGGGTCTTTTCCAGTGAGTCATTTCTTTGCATCAGGTGGCCGAAGTATTGGGAGTTTCAGCCTCAGCATCAGTTGTCCCAGTGAGTACTCAGGACTGATTTCCTTTAGGATGGACTGGTTGGATCTCCTTGCAGTCAAAGGGTGTCTCAAGAGTCTTCTCCAACACCACAGTTCAAAAGCATCAATTCTTCGATGCTCAGCTTTCTTTATAGTCCAACTCTCACATCCATACATGACTACTGGAAAAACCATAGCTTTGACTAGATGGACCTTTGTTGGCAAAGTAATGTCTCTGCTTTTTAATATGCTCTCTAGGTTGGTCATAACTTTTCTTCCAAGGAGCAAGCATCTTTTAATTTCATGGCTGCAGTTACTATCTGCAGTGATTTTGGAGCCCTCCAAAAATAAAGTCTGTCACAGTTTCCATTGTTCCCCATCTGTTTGGCATGAAGTGATGAGACCAGATGCCATGATCTTAGTTTTCTGAATGTTGAGTTTTAAGCCAACTTTTTCACTCTTCTCTTTCACTTTCATAAAGAAGCTCTTTAGTTCTTTGCTTTCTGCCATAAGGGTGGTGTCATCTGCATATCTGAAGTTATTGATATTTCTCCCGGCAATCTTGATTCCAGCTTGTGCTTTATCCAGCCCAGCATTTTGCATAATGTACTCTGCATATAAGTTAAATAAGCAAGGTGACAATATACAGCCTTGATGTATTCCTTTCCCGATTTGGAACCAGTCTGTTGTTCCATGTCCAGTTCTAACTGTTGCTTCCTGACCTGCGTACAGATTTCTTAGGAGGCAGGTAAGGTGGTCTGGTATTCCCATCTGTTGAAGAATTTTCCACAGTTTGTTGTGATCCACACAGTCAGAGGCTTTGGTGTAGACAATAAAGTAGAAGTGGGTGTTTTTCTGGATCTCTCTTGCTGTTCTGATGATCCAACAGATGTTGACAATTTGATCTCCTGTTCCTCTGCCTTTTCTAAATCCAGCTTGAACATCTGGAAGTTCATGGTTCATGTACTGTTGAACCTATTCTAGATTTATAATTAAAAAACTGAGATGTATAAGTCTCAAGAGCACAATGATTGACAAAATAAATTTAACCATGTAATATGTATTTGCATAACTGTGAACTGTGACTTAGAACTTTAAAAGACATGCATTGCCCAATTAAACATCTAAGTAAATAAGAACTGTCACAGTACAACCAGCTAGATTACCTTGATGTGATTTGTGATGATGTATATGGACTAGGACTCTGTTAATACGTGTCTCCCATTCACAGTTTTTTTTTTTTAAGATTTTTTTTTATAAGAGCCATTTTTAAAGTATTTATTGAATTTGTTACAATATTGCTTTTGTTGTTTATGTTCTGGTTTTTTGGTTTTGAGGCATGTGGGATCTTAGCTTCCCCACAAGGGAATGAACCTGTACCCCCTGCATTAGAAAGTGAAATCTTAACCACTGGACTGCTAGGAAAGTCCCCCATTCAGAGAGTTGATGATCATCTCATCGACATGTATCTTGCACTATAATGAATTTACCTTCAGTTATACGGTAATTTGATAATCAGACTAGATAAAAGCAAAAGCAAAAACAATGACAGTAATAACAGATTTTTTAAAAGAGTAGTTCTATAATTTTTTGAGTATTTAGATGTTTCCAGTGTTTAGGATGCTGGATAAATATTCTTTTGTGTATTAGATAAGTGATAGGCCTTTTGCCAAAAGTGATAATTTGGATTAAAATGAGGCTCTTTTGCTATAATTGTTTTTGAATAAAAAGCTGTGGAGTAACACAGACTTTCAGTTTTGATTGTGTTTTTATGCACTTGGAACATGACAGACTGGGATGAAACTCCATCTTTTGGCACTGTAATTTTGTTTAGTGGAGCACTGACATCTTGTTTCTTGTCCAAGCCTTTGCTCTTATTGTTCTCAATATCTCTACATTTGAAAAGTGCTGTTTAATGTTTTTCTCCTTTTTAATGTTTTTGCAAATTTTGGTTTTGTTTCTTTCCTTTTATTTGTGCTTGCTTTTTGTATCTCTCTTCTGCTTCCTGAAACATCAAAGCAAGCAAGAATCATCACAGTGCAACTAACTTTCACTTTCTGGGGAAGCTCTGGTGCCAATAAACAATAAAATTTTAAGGGTAGTGATATGAAATGTGATCTTACCAAGAAATATGAATGAATAAGGGCTTACCTGGAGGCTCAGCAGTAGAGAATCCGCCTACAATGCAGGAGATGCAGGAGATGCTGGTTCGATCTGTGGGTCAGGAAGATCTCCTGTAGGAGGGCATGACAACTACTCTAGCATTCTTGCCTGGAGGATCCCATGGTCTGAGAAGCCTAGCAGGCTACAGGCCACAGGGCCACAAGGAGTTTGACACGACTGAAGCAACTGAGCATACAGCGTGAATGAACAGAAACAGCAGACACTGAGCTTGACTGAATCCATGTTATGAAACATTTTGGTATGGAGTTTGATTTCGAGAAAGACGTGTTTGTATAACACATTATAAAAAAAAGAAATAAGGGGGCTAGCCAAACGTTTTGTTTTTGATGAGATAAAAGAATTACTTGACATTTATAAGGGAGAAGTGTACAACAAAGATCTTTTGGCATTGGAGTAGCAAAAGAAAGAGGAAAATGGAATGAGACGAACTCTGGAAATCTAAAGAAAAATAGGCTATAGGAAGCATTTTAAATGATAAATGTGGAACTGACTTTATACATTTATTATTTGCATTTTTTAAAAATGTAACTTTGTTTTGAGATAATCGGGGATTCAGTTCTAAGAAATTATACAGAGATCCCCTGTATCTTCTACACACTTTTTTCCACTAGTAGCATCTTGAAAAACTGTAGCACAATATATTAGGACCAAGATACTGGCATTGTTACAAAGTACAGAACATTTCCACCATCACAAGCATCCCTATTTTCCTTTTGTCCCTATATGCTCTTTAATCCTTGACAGCCAGTAAACTGTTCTCTATTTCTATAATTTTGTCATCTCAAGAATGTTATATAAATGGAACCATACAGAATGTAACATTTTGAAATTGGCTTTACTCACTCAGTATAATTTCCTGGAGATTTCATCCAAATTGATGTGTTATATCAAGTTTGTCCCTTTTTATTGCAGAATAGTATTCCATGGTATAGCTGTACCACAGTTGTTTGATTGTTTACCCATTAAAGGACATCTGGCTTGTTTACAGTTTTTGGTTATTAAAATGAAACTGCTATAAATACATCTGTAAAGGTTTTTGCATTTTGGTTGAACACACATTTTCACTTCTTTGGGGTATATAACTGGTAGTGGAATTGCTGGGTCATATAGCAACTCTGTGTTTAACCTTTGAAGAACTACTAAACTTGTTTTCTAAAGTGGTGGTACCATTTTGCATCCCCACCAGCAATGTAGGTGGGTTCCATTTTTCCAGATCCTTGCTAGCCTTTGGTATCACTATTTTTTGTTTTAGCCATTCTTATATGAGTGTAGTAATATCGCTTCGTGGTTTTAATTTGCATTTTTCTAACTGCTAATGATGCTGAATATCTTGTCATATGCATATTTGCCATATGTGTATATACTTTGTTGAACTGCCTCTTCATGTGTTTCGCCCAGTTACTAATTAGATTTATTTTAATTGTTGAGTTTTGAAAACTGTATATCCTAGATACTAGTCCTTTATTGTATGTGTGATTTATAGACATTTTTTCCCACTCTGTGACTTGTCTTTTCACCTTCTTAACAGAGTCTGTTGCAGATCAGAAGTTTTTTATTTTGATGAAATTCAAGTTACCATTTCTTCCTCATATAGAGTATATTTTTGGTCTCAATTCTGAGAGCTATTTGCCTACCCCGAGATCTTGAGGATTTTCCCCTGTGTTATTTTTTAATCCTAAAAGTTTATAGTTTTACTAAAATGTAAAGTCTGTGATTCATTTTGAGTTAATTTTTGTAATTTTGTAGTTTTTGTATAAGGAGTGAGACTTCAAAGTTTCTCTCTCTCTCTCTCCTCCTATCCTCCCCACCCCCCTCCCCCACCTACCATGGATATCCTGTTGTTCTACCTCCTTTTATTGAAAGGACTCTTTTTCCTCTAATGAACTACTTTTGCACCTTTGTCAAAAGTCACTTGGGTATATTTGTGTATTCTGAGGTCTCATTTTTCTGTTGATCTATATGTCTGTCCCTCTGCCAGTATCATAGTCTTGGTTACCATAACTAAATAGAATAAGTCTTGATAATGGGTAGACTGATTCCTCCCACTTTAATCTTTTTTTAATCAAAATAGTTTTAGTTCATTTATTTCCTTTGCCTTTCCAAATAAATTTTAGAATAATTTTGTCTACATCTATGAAAGTAACTTGCTGAGATTTTGATAGGAGTTGCATTAAACCTGTTATCAATTTGTGGAGAATTGACATCTTTACTTCATGAGTCTTCCAGTCGCAAACCTGGTATGCCTTTCAATTTGTTTAGCTCTTTTCATCACCATTGTGTAATTTTTTGTAAACAAACTCAGCCTATATTTTGTTAGATTTACACTTCAGTATTTCTTTTTTTAAAAGTGATTGTAAATGGTATTTTTACTTTTAGTGTCATTATGTCTACAAGTTCATTGCTAACTTGTAGAAATATAGTTAATTTTTGGATGTTTACCTTGTATCGGTATAACTTTCTTTATTATTCTAGGACCCTTTTTGTAGATTCCTTGTAGTTTTCTATGTGGATAATAATGTCACGTGCAATATGGACAGTTTTATTTTTTCTTTCTAATCTGTACCCTTTTTAACTTTTGTTTTACTGTCTAGAAGTATGCTGTTAGGACTGTCCAGGACTGGACAGGACTATGCTGAATGAGACCAGAGAATGTGGACATCTTTGTCTTGTTCCCAGTCTTAGAAAGCATTCAGTCTCTCCCCTAAGTATAGTGTTTAAGTTAATATGACTTTTTGCAAGTACTCTTTATCAAATTGAAGAAGTTTCTTTATACTCCTGTTTTCTGAGAGTTTTTAATCTTGAAAAAGTGTTGAATTTTGTCCAGTGCTTTTATTTCATTGGTTGATATGATCATGTAGTTTTTCTTCTTTAGTCTTTTGGATTACATTGATTGATTTTGAATACTGAATGAACCTGCCTTCCTGAAATAAATCTAACTTAGTCATTGTATATATTTCTTTTTATATACCTACTTGTCCATTTTTTCTTAAGGATTTTTATGTTTATATTTATGGGGGATATTGATATGCAGTTTTATTTATTTTTGTTGTTTTGATTTTGATGATAAGGTAGTTTCTTAAAAAT